>NC_041382.1:119384803-119507846 GCF_002162155.2 Triticum dicoccoides
GTTTTAGAAAAATTATAAACTTTCTGTTAGTGCCATTAGTTTTCAAATTTGAAAACACTTTTTTAGTTTTTTTGTTTTCTTTGTTGCTTTATTTATTTTATTTTGTGATTAACTTTACTATAAAAATAGTTTTTTTCCTGTTTTTTATTTGTTTTTTGCATTATTTATTTTCTTTTGTTTTTTCTTTCATTTTTAATTCTGTTTGCTATTAGGTTAGCAAAATTATAAACTTCCTGTTAGTGCCATTAGTTTTAGAAAAATTATAAACTTTCTGTTAGTGCCATTAGTTTTCAAATTTGAATAGTTAAAATTTAAATTCTTTGAAATTTGCGTGAATCACAAGTTTGTGATTAACTTACTAAAAAATGAGAATAGATGCGCTTATAGAGAAAATTCAACCTAAATTCATAGTAAATTTCTATGAATTTCAGAGAAATTCACTATGAATTTAGGTTAAACTTTTCTCTATTAGGGCATCTATTTTCACTTTGAGAGGAGCTCAACAAGGCAGAGAGGGAAGGGCTTATAAACCGGTGTGAGCCCCCTTCGGTTGGCAAGGTGGGACTAAACTCTGCCCGCAACAAGGACCAACCCTTTAGTCCCGGTTTGTGGCACAAACCGGGACTAATGGTCATGGGCCAGGGCGAGGAGCAAAATTATAAACTTTCTGTTAGTGCCATTAGTTTTAAAAAAATTATAAACTTTCTGTTAGTGCCATTAGTTTTCAAATTTGAATAGTTAAAATTTGAATTCTTTGAAATTTGTGTGAATCACAAGTTTGTGATTAACTTTACTATAAAAATAATTTTTCCCTGTTTTTTGTTTTGTTTTTTGCATTATTTATTTTCTTTTGTTTTTTGCTTTATTTTTTAATTCTTTTTGCTTTTAGGTCAGAAAAATTATAAACTTTCTGTTAGTGCCATTAGTTTTCAAATTTGAATAGTTAAAATTTGAATAATGGTATTACGAGGGCCGAACCATAAGACATTAAAGCATTTCAAATGAACTCTGAAAAAGTTGAAAGTTGGCATGGTATCAAAATTTCACCCACATAGCATATGCATGTACAAAACGGACAATGGTAGCATACTCGTGTGTTACAAAGTTGGCATGGTATCATCATAATAGTTGCGAGACAAAGTCTTCACTTTTTCTTCGCTTGTGTCATTTGCTTATTGCGCCGTAACCATGGATAATCTTCATCGTTTATCAGGATGCTTGGGTCAGCCATGATATTGAAGGGAAGAATTTCATGAAACTTTTCATAATCTTCAGACATGTCTGTCTTGCCGTCCACTCCCAGGATGTCCCTTTTTCCTTAAAGAACTATGTGGCGCTTTGGCTCATCGTATGATGTATTCGGTTCCTTATCTTTTCTTTTTCTCGGTTTGGTAGACATGTCCTTCACATAGATAACATGTGCCACATCATTGGCTGGGACGAACGGTTCGTCACTGTACCCAAGATTTTTCAGATCCGCTGTTGTCATTCCGTACTGTGGGTCTACCTGTACCCCGCCGCCTGACAGATTGACCCATTTGCACTTAAGCAAAGGGACCTTAAAATCATGTCCGTAGTCAAGTTCCCATATGTCCACTGTGTAACCATAATATGTGTCCTTTCCGCTCTCGGTTGCTGCATCAAAGCAGACACCACTGTTTTGGTTGGTGCTCTTTTGATCTTGCGCGATCGTGTAAAATGTATTCCCATTTATCTCGTATCCTTTGTAAGTCAATACAGTCAAAGATGGTCCCCTGGACAAGTAGTACAACTCATCACAAATAGTGTTGTCACCTTTGAGACGTGTTTCCAACCAACTGCTGAAAGTCCTGATGTGTTCACATTTAATCCAGTCGTCGCATTGCTCCGGGTGGTTGGAGCGCAGACTGTTCTTGTGTTCATCGACATACGGGGTCACCAAGCTAGAGTTCTGTAGAACTGTGTAGTGTGCTTGCGACCAAGAATATTCGTCCCTGCTTATTATTGAGTCACTTCCAAGAGTGCCTTCTCCAGTCAGTCTCCCCTCATACCGCGATTTAGGGAGACCTATCTTCTTAAGGCCAGGAATGAAGTCAACACAAAACCCGATAACATCCTCTGTTTGATATCCCATGGAGATGCTTCCTTCTGGCCTAGCACGGTTACGGACATATTTGTTTAGGACTCCCATGAACCTCTCAAAGGGGAGCATATTGTGTAGAAATACGGGCCCCAAGATGACAATCTTGTCGACTAGATGAACTAGGACGTGCGTCATGATATTGAAGAAGGATGGTGGGAACACCAGCTCGAAACTGACAAGACATTGCGCCACATCACTCCTTAGCCTTGCTACGATTTCTGGATCGATCACCTTCTGAGAGATTGCATTGAGGAATGCACATAGCTTCACAATGGCTAATCGGACGTTTTCCGGTAGAAGCCCCCTCAATGCAACCGGAAGCAGTTGCGTCATAATCACGTGGCAGTCATGAGACTTTAGGTTCTGAAACTTTTTCTCTGGCATATTTATTATTCCCTTTATATTCAACGAGAAGCCAGTCATGACCGTCATACTGAGCAGGCATTCAAAGAAGATTTCTTTCTCTTCTTTCGTAAGAGCGTAGCTGGCAGGACCTTTATACTGCTTCGGAGGCATGCCGTCTTTTTCGTGCAAACGTTGCAGGTCCTCCCATGCCTCAGGTTTATCTTTTGTCTTCCCATACACGCCCAAGAAGCCTAGCAGGTTCACGCAAAGGTTCTTCGTCACGTGCATCACATCGATTGAAGAGCGGACCTCTAGGTCTTTCCAGTAGGGTAGGTCCCAAAATATAGATTTCTTCTTCCACATGGGTGCGTGTCCCTCAGCGTCATTTGGAACATCTAGTCCGCTGGGACCCTTTCCAAAGATTACGTGTAAATCATTGACCATAGAAAGTACGTGATCACTGGTACGCATGGCGGGCTTCTTCCGGTGATCTGCCTTGCCTTTGAAATGCTTGCCTTTCTTTCAACATTGATGGTTGGTCGGAAGAAATCGACGATGGCCCAGGTACACATTCTTCCTGCATTTGTCCAGGTATATACTTTCAGTGTCATCTAAATAGTGCGTGCATGCGTGGTATCCTTTGTTTGTCTGTCCTGAAAGGTTACTGAGAGCGGGCCAATCGTTGATCGTCACGAACAGCAATGCCTTTAGGTTAAATTCCTCCTGTCTGTGCTCATCCCACGTACGTACATCGTTTCCATTCCACAGCTATAAAAGTTCTTCAACTAATGGCCTTAGGTACACATCAATGTCGTTGCCGGGTTGCTTAGGGCCTTGGATGAGAACTGGCATCATAATGAACTTCCGCTTCATGCAAATCCAAGGAGGAAGGTTATACATACATAGAGTCACGGGCCAGGTGCTGTGATTGCTGCTCTGCTCCCCGAAAGGATTAATGCCATCCGCGCTTAAAGAAAACCATACATTCCTTGGGTCCTTTGCAAACTCATCCCAGTACTTTCTCTCGATTTTTCTCCACTGCGACCCGTCAGCGGGTGCTCTCAACTTCCCGTCTTTCTTCCGGTCCTCACTGTGCCATCACATCAACTTGGCATGCTCTTCGTTTCTGAACAGACGTTTCAACCGTGGTATTATATGAGCATACCACATCACCTTCGCAGGAACCCTCTTCCTGGGGGGCTCGCCATCAACATCACCAGGGTCATCTCGTCCAATCTTATACCGCAATGCACTGCATACCGGGCATGCATTCAGATCCTTGTATGCACCACGGTAGAGGATGCAGTCATTAGGGCATGCATGTATCTTCTCCACCTCCAATCCTAGAGGGCATATGACCTTCTTTGCTGCGTATGTACTGTCGGGCAATTCGTTATCCTTTGGAAGCTTCTTCTTCAATGTTTTCAGTAGCTTCTCAAATCCTTTGTCAGCCAAAGCATTCTCTGCCTTCCACTACAGCAATTCCAGTACGGTACTGAGCTTTGTGTTGCCATCTTCGCAATTGGGGTACAACCCTTTTTTGTGATCCTATAACATGCGATCGAACTTCAGCTTCTCCTTTTGACTTTTGCATTGCGTCCTTGCATCGACAATGACCCGGCGGAGATCATCATCATCGGGCACATCGTCTGGTTCCTCTTGATCTTCAGCAGCTTCACCCGTTGCAGCATCATTGGGCACATCGTCTGGTTCCTCTTGATCTTCACCAGCTCCCCCCGTTGCAGCATCACCGTATTCAGGGGGCATATAGTTGTCATCGTACTCTTCTTCTTCGTCGTCTTCCATCATAACCCCTATTTCTCCGTGCCTCGTCCAAACATTATAGTGTGGCATGAAACCCTTGTAAAGCAGGTGGGAGTGAAGGATTTTCCGGTTAGAGTAAGACCTCATATTCCCACATTCAGTGCATGGACAACACATAAAACCATTCTGCTTGTTTGCCTCAGCCGCTTCGAGAAATTCATGCACGCCCTTAATGTACTCGGAGGTGTGTCTGTCACCGTACATCCATTGCCGGTTCATCTGCGTGCCTTATATATAATTAAGTGTCCAAATTAATAGAAGTTAATCATCACATTAAAACCAAAGTGCATACATAGTTTTCATCTAACAACATATAGCTCTCCAGAGCATCTAATTAATTAAACCATACATTGAAACTATGTAAAACATTTCAATGCGAAAACAAATGCGATCATAATCGCAATCAAGGTAACAATTGATCCAACGGCATAATGACACCAAGCCTCGGTATGAATGGCATATTTTCTAATCTTTCTAATCTTCAAGCGCATTGCATCCATCTTGATCTTGTGATCATCGACGACATCTGCAACATGCAACTCCAATATCATCTTCTCCTCCTCAATTTTTTTATTTTTTCCTTCAACAAATTGTTTTCTTCCTCAACTAAATTTAACCTCTCGACAATAGGGTCGGTTGGCATTTCCGATTCACATACATCCTACATAAATAAAATCTATGTCACGTTGGTCGGCATAATTTTCATAAACAATAAATGAACCAATAGTTATAAAGATAATATATATACCACATCCGAATCATAGACAGGACGAGGGCCGACGGGGGCGGATACCAAAACCATCGCACTATATATGATGCAATAATAAAAGTAAGAAAATAATACAAGTATCTATGTAAACATACAAGTAAGAATATTTTTCCTTTCAGAAAGAAGATAAGAACAAGAGGCTCACCATGGTGGTGCCGGCGATGAGCTCGGCGCGGCTGATCGACGGCGGTGAAGACGGGGACGGGGCATGACGGACCGCTAAACCTAGACAAATATTGTGGAAAATGGAGCTTGGAGGTCGAGCTTGGAGAGGAGAAAGCTTAAGTAGTGTGGCTCGGGCATTCCATCGAACACCTTGTGTGCATAGGAGGTGAGCTAGAGCACCACCAAGCCCTCTCCCCCTTGGCCAGAAAAAAACAGAGCAGTGTGCTCTGCTCTTACGCGAGGGGGTATATATAGGCACCTCATTGGTCCCGGTTGGTGGCATGAACCGGGACTAAAGGGGAGCCTTTGTCCCGGTTCAAGCCACCAACCGGGACCAATGGTGGTGGCCAGGAGCGAGGCCATTGGTCCCGGTTCGTCCCACCAACCGGGACCAAAAGGTCCAGACAAACCAGGACCAATGGCCCACGTGGCCTGGCCGGCCCCCTAGGCTCACGAACCGGGTCCAATGCCCCATTGGCCCCGGTTCTAGACTGAACCGGGACTAATGGGCTGACCCGGCCTGGACCAAAGCCCTGTTTTCTACTAGTGATGGAAGGAGACATAATGGATTATCTCATAAATTTGTGGAAGGATAAGCCGGAGACCTCTGAGATATTCACTAGTGCTAACAGGGTTGTACTTAGTCCCTACTTCATACAGGTTTTAGTTCTTTGCACCCCTATCTCCTTCTTTTTGCCTTAGTTTTGTTGTAGTAGCATTTGGGAGGTGTTTTAATTGTGTTTTTTGTGAATGCACAGTACTGCCTGGAATATGATTTCTTCGGTACAACAGTTCAAAGTTTGATGCAAAAAAATCTGTTGGTCTCCTCCCAATGTTTGTTCGCAAGGAAGAAGACCTTCTTAACGCAAAGATGGTTAGGTTTTCATAACTCTTTCTTTTTTTTAATTTCATGTGCATCCTTTTGCTTAGTTTGTCAAGAAGTTTTTGTTCTTGCTGGTTCTTTAGTACATATGCTTTTATAGTTTGTGTTCACCGGTCTTTTCATTCTTGGCAGGTTTTCTTGATTCTATTCAAGCCAATTGGCACAATGGCGCACTACAGTGTGTACGTGGTGAAGAGATATCGTGGGAGCATTGACATCCTTGATTCACTTTCTTACGCTAATACGGGAACGTCGCGAACGAGTTTCCACGGGGACAGACAAAATATCATGAGTGTTTCTTAGCCTGAACCTCCTTTCACATTCTATTTGTTTGACACGAAGTTTATTATGCCTTGTGTTGACAAAATATGTTGTTGTCTCTGCTTTGATAATACTGCTTGAACTGACTATCATTTAGAAGTTGAACTTCTGCTATTTTATTTAGGTGGATCTTATGCAAGTGTCGCTTTTTTATGTACCTGAACTTAACTATTTTGGTTAGCATGTTTTTGAGTTCATCTAATTTTGTTGTTTCCGGCAGATTAAGAGATTTGTTGGGTTGCTCGAGGAGGTGTACGGCAAGGCTGCGTACAAGGCGAGCAAGCAACCTAACTGGGTGACTATTGCAAAGAGGCCAAATTTCATCGATGATACGAAGCAGAAGATTAATGATTGTGGTTTATTTACCGTGAAGTTCAGCTCTTCGTATGATGGCGATGAGATTGTTGAAGATTTTAGTGATGTGGAAGTATGTTCTGTCTTTGTTCTTGTCTCATCATTCTTTGATTTTTCTTGTGTGTTTTTTCTGAGACGCTCCTGCTGTGGTTTTAGATATCCGTTACTAAACCATCATTTCACCTTTCTTTGTTTGCAGGTTGCTGCAGATGACTGGAAGGCTGAGTTCATGCATACTCTGATTTTTAGCGAGAAGAATGAAGTCATGCGTTTAGAGCTCCCTAAAGAGATTCAATCCTTTGGCCCGTGAATTCGAAGCATTAGTTTCATTGTAGATTTGATTTCGTACAGATTTTTAGGTTTGATAATGATTGGAACAATTCCGTAAAGATTTGGTTGTAAGAATGTTTTAGTGATTTGTGTATCTATAGGTGCAGCACTATTACTTATGATATTGTGGACAAATGTATTTGGTGTGAAGATTGATTTGGCTTTGTGAATTTCAATGTACTGCGTCGTTTTTCAGTATCCATGTGTTGAATGTTTTTGCCCCAACAGATGTACCTGAACTTCTCCCTCGGTTTTGGTTGAACTGCTTGATTTTTTGTTTTGTTTATTTTTGGGCCCCCAACATATGATCGTAGACTTGAACTTCTGCTTTTGAGATGTGGTTGGGCTGCTGGTTTCAGATGGAGAGGATATTCTGTGTTGTGTAATGTATTCGTAATTTTCAACCCAACCAATATTTATGTTTTTGCGTAGAATCTATATTTGTTTTTTTGTGTTTTTTCAAGTGTGAATGTATTTCATACGTAACTTTATGCAGAAATATTGTTGATGTTTCTTTATCTTTTGTCGGCATTGTACATGAACTAGCATCTTGTAAGTATCCGTTTGTTTCGGGTGTCATCCATTTTTGGTCTGGAGCAGGTTGGTAATGTTGTTGGTGCGTTTGAGGTGTGACCCATTGAGCGGGTGATGCAACGCGTACAGGCTTTGGATTGTGTACTTGCTGCTGGGAACTTCTAAGCTTCTTCATGCGTCTCTCGTCTTGCTGACATAAAAGAAAAAAAATATCTTTTAGCACACAAGTTATATCTGCCTATACCTTTGTAACTGAATTTATCATTATTCACAGCCTGAACTTCTCATATTAAAGTGGTGAGAGCCATCACACTATGTGTAACATCCCAAAATTCTAAATTTTGGAATGTTATAATAAATAGATAGATTTGATTGATTGTCTGAAAGTGAGTGAATTCGAAAACTTTTTGAAAGTTAAATGAGAGGGAATAAAAGGATTTCCCAAACTTTCATATTTGTTTTCTGATCTCCATGAATTCAAATTCTTTTCAAACACAAAACCCCGGAGAGAAGATGAGATGACTTCTTCCATTTAAATTAAATGAAAGGGTATTTGAAAATAATTGAATTTCATTTGGAAATATTTCAATTCATAAACTTCATGCAGCTCAATGATTTTCATGAGAGAAGATATAAGGACTTCTTCAAATTATATGAAATATGAGTTGGGAGTTTCAAAGAATTAAATTCAAAGTTCTTTTGAATTTATTTTTAATTTGGAGTTATTTGAGTTTATTTCAAATTATTTTTCTCCAAAAATAAAATATATGGAAATTAGGGTAACATGATTCCCTACAATAGAAACTTGGAGAAAAATTAATTTGAAATCATTTTGGTATTTTTAAAATGATTTTAGTTGGATTTTAATAGACCAGTAGCACTCTTTGATTTATCTGAATTTGTGTGGATTTTATTTGAAGTTATAAAAATGTTCATGTCGTAGAAAATCTTTTTCTGAAAATTTTGATATATAATATGCCTATATAAAGTTTTATTTTTTTTCGTTTTCCAGTTTATCGCATTCTGTTAAAAAAAACTGCGCCCGCGCGTGAAACTAATTGTCGCCTACATGCACAGTATAGTACTTCTGGCGCCCCATTGTTTTTTTCTCTTAAATAGGCTAGGCCCAGCCAGTCTTTTTTTTTTCTTAGGCAGAATTTTGTAAAAAAAAAAAAACTGCACCGCGCGGCCTTTAGGCCCATCGCCTCTTTTCTTCTCTGTTTCGTATATTTTCATCTACGTTTAGTCCCACATTGTCTAGCCTTTCACCCCTAAGCCTCTTTTCCATCAATAAATATAGACCCATAGAGCCTCCAAAAACCATCCGATTCGGGTTAAATCAATATTTTGGTTTGACTAGATTCATTTAAGAAAAATATATTTCTCCTCTCCGGCGCGACTTCTGAAAATTGTCTCCTCTCTCCAAAGTTATCTTTTCTCTGCCTTATAAAGGTATCTTTCTTTGTTTTTTTTCTTCTTATACCTCCGTAGTTTATTATTTTTAGACTAATATGATAAAATAATTAGATTATCAATTAGTCTACGTATTTATACATTAGACCCTAGCCCGTAGCTATTTTTTCTTCCATAAAACAGCTTGGCCCTGATTTTTCGAATAGCCATAACTTTTTACTCGTTTGTCCAAATCCAACGAAACCAACGCCCACTTCTTCGTTATGATCCCCTCTATCCAGTAATCCAACCCAAATATGTTTTTGAAATTTTCAAATTTCGAAATTTGTTTAGATTCATATTCAAACTTCTTTTGATCATAACTTGAGTTCCGTAGCTCCGTTTGAGTTGATTCTTTTTGCAAATCGAAGCTCTTGACATAAACATTTTAATAAGGCCAAATTCACATAATTTTGGTACTGTTAGAAATTGTTTTATGTTGCAAGAGTTATTTGCTTGGTTTCGATGTTTTCCGAATTGTTTTCTTCGTTCTTTCTGATCTTTTGAGTGATTGCTTATGTGTGGTTACTATTGCTTGCTTACGATAGATTGACCGGAGTGTGACGATTAGAGCTATCAAGATTTTTGAGTGCGAATCATCTTCATCAACATTGCAGGCAAGTTCACACTTTGATCATATCCCCTTCCATACCCAGTTTTTTTGCATTAGATCAATCTTCACACATTGCATGATTAGGATCTAATTAAACTGTGGGATGGGAAGTAGATGAGGTAGTACCTATTACCTGTTTATTATCAAACCTTTGGGAGTTACATTCTATGTTTGCTTATTATGCCATGCTATGCTAGTAGACGTGGATTGGGTTTTGAGAGTATCCATGACAGATGTGATATTGTTAATTAATGGTTTACTTAAGGTGGCAACTTAAACACACATCTGGGTGGATTGAGGCACCTGGTTATTCTAGGATTGCCTGTCTAGGCACCTGGGTAATCCAGGACTTGCCTGTTTTCTTTTGGACCGCCACCCAGGCTCAAAGGGGTCATGAGATTATTCATATTAGAAACTTCCGTGTGCAGCCACAAGCCATTATGGGCTCTGGCATCGTTGAGTAAGTCATGCGAACTCTTACAGGGTAGACTAGCAGATGTAGGGGAAAGTAGGTGTACCGGTCTATCCATCGTAAGGTGCTAGCGCTTCTGAAAGACTATGTCTCGGTCATCCGTTTCTCAAACACCATGTAGTGCGAGAAATCCAATGGAGGCGATCGAGTCTTGTGGGGAAAAGTGCGCAAACCTCTGCAGAGTGTATAAACTAATCATGATTAGCCGTGTCCCCGGTTATGGACATCTTGAGTATCTAGTTCTTGGATTATCCTGTTGATCTCATCACGTTACTTTAAATGAATATTGTTGGGTTTAATGATGTTACTTAATTGGGATTGAGAATGCTGTCAACCATTCTCAATGTTCAACAACCACCATGATAGTTAAATAAAATTTATTCCTTTGCAGTAGGGAAAAATTGGCTTTACGCAAAAGGCTTATAACCATAGATCTTTTCCACCAGCCAAATATGCATGTAGTGATAGTATTTATTCATAATTCTCTATGGTGTGAATTTGCCAGCACATTCAATGTACTGACCCTCTGTGGCTGCAACGTCTCATGTTGCAGGATTATCTTACGACGAGTAAGTGATACGTTAGGGTTACGATTTCTACACTCAACTTTGCCGTTGGTGTTGATGGGGATCCACAACCTTGTTGCTTCCGCTATTGTGGATTTGAGGTAATAGTATTTATGTTACTTATACATGTGATTTACCTCTGTTATAAATCCTCGAGTACTGTGTGTGTCAGCATACCGATCCAGGGATGACACTTAAGCACAGAGACTTGACCCATTCGGATCGGGTCGCACCAAGATAGTATCAGAGCACATGTTGACTGTAGGACGTGACCCTAGAAACTGGCAAGCCCATAGCAAAGACTTTTCTCTACAACTTTCCCTTTTAAAAAGATCTTTTAACTCTCTTCTCTTCTGAGTTTATTCAAATTTCCCTTTAGTGAAACCATACCCCTTTCCCTTTTGACCACTCGAAGATTCGACTGATGAGACCACTCCAAGAAGTACAAGATATCGGACAACTAAGACCACTTCGGAATGAAGAGTATTTTCCGTGCATCTGAATAATGGAAACTACAACGGTTGAAGACCGAAGACAAGTAGAATTTGAAGGCTCTGAAGAATCCCCAGATTTGTATGACCTAGGAAGGCTACCCTTATGGAACTTGACAGATTATGGAAGTTGTCAATACCCGAGATCAAGGTGTATCGGAGAAAGACTAAAACAAGGAGTATGAGAACTCGAAGTTTTGTCAAAGAAACCCTAAGGCAGGAGATATCAACTGTGGAGAGATAGCTCATGGAAATGACAAGAGCAGAAACACGGTTATCCGTGATGTCATCACCCGCTAATGCTATTGTCACCGTGCTGAGCTAAGGATGCAAGTCTTCAGAATGGATTTGATGGAAGAAGGCTGATGGAGCACCTATCATAAGATGAAGTTTTAGCCCTAGCCGGTGTATCACCAGGATCTGGAGTAATACATCAATAAGTTTAAGATGGACTTGTAGGAAGTCATATTTGACAAGGAGACCATTCATGAAGAACTTAGGACCTAGAAGCTAAAAGTAGCCAAGCTGGAGGAGCTACAACCTCGAGATACCGAAGTTTTGTCAGGAACTGAAGGACAGCAGGATCATGGTTCATGTCAAGGATGTTGAAACCCGGAAGTTTGGAATGCAACTCCGGAAATATTAAAGGACGTCACGAGAAGGACTTGAGAAGGACAAGCATGATCGAAAGAAGCCCATCGGAGATATGAACAAAACTGGAAGAGTTTGGCGACGTTGAAGATTTATTGACCTTTAGAAGACCAAACCCCTGTTATATACCTACGTTAGATGCGACGTTTGTGAGCTGTCATTTGCTTGATGTTTTTCCCGACGGCCACAAATAAAATCTGTCTTTTCAAAACTTTTGTTTGTATTGTGTGTATCCCTCCCTATATCTCTTATCTCACCCCAAACCCACATGGACCCAATAGAGGATGAATGGAGATGAGCTTGTATTTTCTGGACCGATGAGTCAGTTGGAGACAGACCAATGGATTTAGAACATGAAAGATCACATATAGAATAACCCTATAGTTGGAAATGATATGACCCAGCATGCTCTTTAGTGCTTTGAAAGAGGTGCTGCTACTTGGTGGAGGATATACCAAACCATGAATGGATGGCAAGGAGTAACCACTTGGAGAGAATTTAAGTTGACTATGCCAAAGCCTCGGCTTGTGTCCTAGAAGTTGAAGCCTTATGGAAAGGATATGAAGAAACATTGTGCATGCAAGATTTGTGGAGAAATCGGACACACCCATAAAGAACACAAGGATGAATGCCCTAATTGTGAAGGAAGTCACCCAGCTGAAGAATGCCCAACTAGGCAGATCACTTGTTTCTTGTGTGAAGGGACTACCCACTACCCTGCTCAGTGTCACATTTACCCCATGGTACAAAGAACCATCCAGCAGAAGAAAGAAGCAACGAGAGGAGCCCTTATGGAAAGTTTAGAAGAACCTGTGATGAAGGAAGATGTGGAGGACACACGCAAAGAAGAGCCAATTAAACCCTGCACCAAGTCATGCTATTCATGTGGAGAAGAAGGACACATCTGCCAGAATTGTTTGAATGGGGATTTAGTAGAATTCCCGACAGAGGAAGTAGAGTATGACCCATAGGAGATAGAAGCCCCGATTGGAATAGAAAAGTCCAGGAAGAGAAACCGATTGGATTCCAGGAAGGACCTGAGTCATATCACCTATTACAGGTGCAAGGAGTCAAGGCACTACCTCAGCAATTTCCCAAAAAGGAAACCTCGATACTTGTCAGAAGTAATATGTTTGCCAGCGAATGCCCTAAGGAGAAGGAAACGTGTGCTAGATAGTTGAGTTTGCAACAAAAGAAATGGAGTAGTAGAAGTGAGAACATTTTCTTTTATACTGAGATGTTGAGTTGAGACATGTAATGGAAAAGCAGAAGATTATAATCATTGGAGAATCAATAAAGTTAGCATCGTTGGTAAAGATTTGGGTTTTATGAGTTGTTACTCTACGAAGAAGAATTTTGGCCATTTTGAGGATATGAGAAATATGGTCTATGGAAGATTTGTGCATTTAAGGGTGGTAGTACCCCGTAAGAACCGTTGACCCCTAGAAAAGATAAGGATACTCCACTGAGTGGATTTCGGACAAAATGAATACGAGTTTTGTCTCGATATGTGTGATACCCCAAGAGTATGTGGGATGAAGTTGGAGACCGTCAGTTGTTTGGACCAAATGTGATCAAGGAGTCGGAAGAGAATGTTAAGTTGATACGAGATAGACTGAAAGTAGCTCAGTCCAGGTAGAAGAGTTATGCAGACTTAAAAACGCAAGGAGGTAGTCTATGAAATTGGAGACAGAGCATGTCTTCGTGTGACCCCTCTGCGAGGAGTTAAACAATTTGGAGTTAAGGGACAGTTAGCCCCGAGATTTGTAGGACCATACCGAGTTTTGGAGCGTATGAGAGAAGTGGCCTACAAGTTTGAGTTACCCGAAGGACTGTCAGGAGTTCAAGATGTGTTTCACGTTTCCCAGTTGAAGAAGTGCCATGCAGAGATGGCCAATATTCCCCTGTAAGGACGCTTGACCGCGGAAAGGATAATGATGTTCCACGAAGTGGAATATGGACTTCATAAGTATAAGTTTTTTTCTCGGTATGAGGGATATCCCACGAGGATGAAGAGATGAATTACTATTGGATATAAAGGAGGTATGATGTCGGAAATATGGATCAATGGAAACTCCATGATGAGTCCGAGTAATCATGTCCTAGTTTGGTGCCAATAGAAGGGAGGAAGATAGTACAATTGGATGGATTTTAATTATGCTAGGAAGCTAGAAGTTGGATGTTGGAATAACGATAAGTTGCCCAGAGGATAAGTTCAAGGTTTACAAGTGATGAGATGGGACATAACCCACAGGCCCCAAGACCTGCCAAGAAGCAAGCACATTCTTGCTGAAGGAAGAACCCTGGAGGAAGATACGACGTTTATCGGCAGACAATTTTATAGGAGTAACGCAAAACCTGAGAGTTGTGAAGGAACGATAGATGGTTGTTTGGCTTGCAGAATCTATGGATTTATCCGAACTTGGTTCGTCGACAAGAGAAATTCTGCAATGCTTGTGAGGATGACCGAGTGTTAGAATGCGAGATTCGCTAAACCATATACAAGGTAATGATTTGGGGGTGGGATGGATTGATCACCATACCGACTTACTCATATTATTCGCCTTGCTATATGGGATGGTAAATCTGAGTGACTTACCTATAGTAGAGAGACGGCGATATTAAACCTTGCTTAAGCCTTAGAATGGTATAAGTATTTTTCGCTTGTACAAGGCAGCTTTTGCCAACCGTAGGTTATACGGTGAGATTCAACCGAGACCCATTTCCTGCAGGAGAAACCCTAAATTGTTGACCACCATGAGATATCGATAGGTTTTTAGTTTTGGCGCCAGACCCGTCAGCTAAGAAGATCCAGTCTCGGAATAACCTTACCAGGATGAAAAGACAGAAGAATTGAGGAAAAGATTATGCCACTACCGGAAGAGCCAGAGAAGGAATTTTCCGAGGATTTGAGAAGACCGACACTGTTAACAATACGGATGAAGTATATGAGTTTCGATGGAGCTGTAACCATGCTTCTAAGGGTGGTAGCACCCCAAACCCCTGTGATGATTGATGGATTTTGAGAAGACCCCAAACCCTAACCTTTTTCTTTCTAGCCTCTCCGAATCTCGAGGACGAGATTCATTTTAAGGGTGGTAGGTTTGTAACATCCCAAAATTCTAAATTTTGGAATGTTATAATAAATAGATAGATTTGATTGATTGTTTGATTGATTGTCCGAAAGTGAGTGAATTCGAAAACTTTTTGAAAGTTAAATGAGAGGGAATAAAAGGACTTTCCCAAACTTTCATATTTGCTTTCTGATCTCCATGAATTCAAATTCTTTTCAAACTCAAAACCCCGGAGAGAAGATGACATGACTTCTTCCATTTAAATTAAATGAAAGAGTATTTGAAAATAATTGAATTTTATTTGGAAATATTTCAATTCATAAACTTCATGCAGCTCAATGATTTTCATGAGAGAAGATAAAAGGACTTCTTCAAATTATATGAAATATGAGTTGGGAGGTTCAAAGAATTAAATTCAAAGTTCTTTTGAATTTATTTTCAATTTGGAGTTATTTGAGTTTTATTCAAATTATTTTTCTCCAAAAATAAAATATATGGAAATTAGGGTAACATGATTCCCTACAATAGAAACTTGGAGAAAAATTAATTTGAAATCACTTTAGTATTTTTAAAATGATTTTAGTTGGATTTTAATAGACCAGTAGCACTCTTTGATTTATCTGAATTTCTGTGGATTTTATTTGAAGTTATAAAAATGTTCATGTCGTAGAAAATCTTTTTCTGAAAATTTTGATATATAATATGCCTATAAAAAGTTTTTTTTTCATCTTCAGTTTATCGCATTCTGTTAAAAAAAAACTTCGCGCGCGCCTGAAACTAACTGTCGCCTACATGCACAGTATAGTACTTCTGGCGCCCCATTGTTTTTTTTCTCTTAAATAGGCTAGGCCCAGCCAGTCTTTTTTTTTTCTTAGGCAGAATTTTGTTAAAAAAAAACTGCACCGCGCGGCCGACCGAAGGCCTTTAGGCCCATCGCCTCTTTTCTTCTCTGTTTCGTATATTTTCGTCTACGTTTAGTTCCACATTGCCTAGCCTTTGACCCCTAAGCCTCTTTTCCATCAATAAATATAGACCCATAAAGCCTCCAAAAACCATCCGATTCGGGTTAAATCAATACTTTGGTTTGACTAGATTCATTTAAGAAAAATATATTTCTCCTCTCCGGCGCGACTTCTGAAAATTGTCTTCTCTTTCCAAAGTTATCTTTTCTCTGCCTTATAAAGGTATCTTTCTTTGTTTTCTTTCTTCTTATACCTCCGTAGTTTATTATTTTTAGACTAATATGATAAAATAATTAGATTATCAATTAGTCTACGTATTTATACATTAGACCCTAGCCCGTAGCTATTTTTTCTTCCATAAAACAGCTTGGCCCTGATTTTTCAAATAGCCATAACTTTTTACTCGTTTGTCCAAATCCAACGAAACCAACGCCCACTTCTTCGTTATGATCCCCTCTATCAAGTAATCCAACCCAAATATGTTTTTGAAATTTTCAAATTTCGAAATTTGTTTAGATTCATATTCAAACTTCTTTTGATCATAACTTGAGTTCCGTAGCTCCGTTTGAGTTGATTCTTTTTGCAAATCGAAGCTCTTGACCTAAACATTCTAATAAGGCCAAATTCACATAATTTTGGTACTGTTAGAAATTGTTTTATGTTGCAAGAGTTATTTGCTTGGTTTCGATGTTTTCCAAATTGTTTTCTTCGTTCTTTCTGATCTTTTGAGTGATTGCTTATGTGTGGTTACTATTGCTTGCTTACGATAGATTGACCGGAGTGTGACGATTAGAGCTATCAAGATTTTTGAGTGCGAATCATCTTCATCAACATTGCAGGCAAGTTCACACTTTGATCATATTCCCTTCCATACCCAGTTTTTTTGCATTAGATCAATCTTCACACATTGCATGATTAGGATCTAATTAAACTGTGGGATGGGAAGTAGATGAGGTAGTACCTATTACCTGTTTATTATCAAACCTTTGGGAGTTACATTCTACGTTTGCTTATTATACCATGCTATGCTAGTAGACGTGGATTGGGTTTTGAGAGTATCCATGACAGATGTGAGATTGTTAATTAATGGTTTACTTAAGGTGGCAACTTAAACACACATCTGGGTGGATTGAGGCACCTGGTTATTCTAGGATTGCCTGTCTAGGCACCTGGATAATCCAGGACTTGCCTGTTTTCTTTTGGACCGCCACCTAGGCTCAAAGGGATCATGAGATTATTCATACTAGAAACTTCCGTGTGCAGCCACAACCCATTATGGGATCTGGCATAGTTGAGTAAGTCGTGCGAACTCTTACAGGGTAGACTAGGAGATGTAGGGGAAAGTAGGTGTACCGGTCTATCCATCGTAAGGTGCTAGCGCTTCTGAAAGACTGTGTCTCGGTCATCCATTTCTCAAACACCATGTAGTGCGAGAAATCCAACGGAGGCGATCGAGTCTTGTGGGGAAAAGTGCGCAAACCTCTGCAGAGTGTATAAACTAATCATGATTAGCCGTGTCCCTAGTTATGGACATCTTGAGTATCTAGTTCTTGGATTATCCTGTTGATCTCATCACGTTACTTTAAATGAATATTGTTGGGTTTAATGATGTTACTTAATTGGGATTGAGAATGCTGTCAACCATTCTCAATGTTCAACAACCACCATGATAGTTAAATAAAATTTATTCCTTTGCAGTAGGGAAAAATTGGCTTTACGCAAAAACCTTATAACCATAGAGCTTTTCCACCAGCCAAATATGCATGTAGTGATAGTATTTATTCATCATTCTCTATGGTGTGAATTTGCCAGTACATTCAATGTACTGACCCTCTCTGGCTGCAACGTCTCATGTTGCAGGATTATCTTACGATGAGTAAGTGATACATTAGGGTTACGATTTCTACACTCAACTTTGCCGTTGGTGTTGATGGGGATCCACAACCTTGTTGCTTCCGCTATTGTGGATTTGAGGTAATAGTATTTACGTTACTTATACATGTGATTTACCTCTGTTATAAATCCTCGAGTACTGTGTGTGTGTCAGCATACCGATCCAGGGGTGACACTTAAGCACAGAGACTTGACCCATTCGGGTCGGGTCGCTACACTATGCATTGAGCTGAGCATCTGCCAATACCTTTGTACCTGAACTAAGCACCCTTCACAGAATGAACTTCACATCATGTTTTTTATTTAACAATATTTGATTACTTTTATGTACCTGAACTGAGCAATGTCCACAACCCGAACTTCTTGTTTTGCAAAGGGGAAATACTTTCTACAAGTAAAAAACCTGAACCTTCATGAGTTTTGAATGGTTGGACTGCTAGTGCATACCAACCTGACCTTCATGTCATATCACATGCATGTTTTATTTTCCCTTTATTTATTTTTTGCAAAGAACCAGATACATACCAACCTGAACTCTAGCACACTTACTATTTGAACTTCACATGTGAATGTGAATGCAGGCAGATTTTATAGTATTTGTAGCCTGGACTGAGGCTCACACACCACCTAAACTTCACATAGTTGTAAGAAAATAACAAACCAAAGGAAGGAAGAAGCTCATCCATACCCTTGCTAGAAGTTCGGCCAACCTTTTTCTAGCAGTTGATAGGCCACCTTGAGAACAATTCATCGTGGAGGTAGAAGAGGAATTCCATGGCAATCCATGTCTTGCAAGGGGTGCGAAGTTCATCTGCACGAAGCAAGAAGGTCAGAGAAGGCAAGATTGAAGAAGAAGGCAAAATTGGGAGGAAGTTCATGTACTTTTGCCGCTGAATTTGAGGGCGTAGTCGATGCCGCCTCAACGGAGGAGTTGCTCCGTTGGTCGCGCCGCTCGCCGTAGCTTGTGTCGGGGCCGTCATATGGTCTGCCAAGGCTTAGGCCGGTGACGATGGGACGAGGATGCGGCTTGCTGAAGTCCATGGCGGCTTCGCCGCGTCCAGGTGACGCGGGCTCCCTCGTGCCGGCGTCCGCCATCGCCCGCTCACCCGCGCTGGTGGCCGGCCAGAAGCTGGAGACGGAGGGGAGGCGGCGGACCCAGCCGGCCAGGAGCTGGCGAAGGAGGGGAGGCGGTGGATCCGGTCGGCCAGGAGCCGTAGACGGGGGGGAGGAGGCGGATCCGGTGAAGATGGGCGGCGAGGAGGGGAGGAGGTCGGGGATCGAGGGGAGGAGCGGCGAGGAGGGGGTGGGTCGGCTCAGGATCGGGGGATCAGGTGGATCCTGTCGGGGTGGCTCGGGATCGGGTGGGATTCTCTCTGGTTGGGCCGGCAGTTCAGGGAAGTTCGGAAGGGGTCTGTCGGGCCCTATATAGTGGCTGCTGTGATCCAAATAACTATTCTAATCCTGGGATTTGAATAGTGTTGTCCTATATATATATATACATATATATATTGTCATATGATTTCTTATGCTAAAGTAACAATTCATTCACAATTTCAAGTATGAATCAGAAACTTCATTGAGAACTAACAAACTATAATCTCTGTCATTGAAGCAATTGCAATTTATCATAACATCAGAAAGAGTCAATATAACAGCTTTTCAGCAAGTCCACATGCTCAACTATCATTTAGTATTTCACAATTGCTAACACTCAGTCAATACTTATGGGTATGAAGTTTTAACCGGACACAGAGAAAGATAGGGGCTTATAGTTTTGCCTCCCAACCTTTTACCTCAAGGGTAATGTCAACAATAATAGTTCATGAAAACTCACATCCAATTAGCTATATATATCAGGATCTTTCCAACACACTGTGCTTGCCAAAGGATAAAATGCAAAAAGGAAAGGTGAAGATCACCATGACTCTTGTATGAAGTATCAGACAAGAATAAAAGATAGGCTCTTCGCAAAGGGAAGCAGAGGTTGTCATGTGGTTTTATGGTTGGATGCACGAAATCTTAATGCAAAAGAATGTCGCTTTATATTGCCACTTGTGATATGGACCTTTATTATGCAGTCTGTCGCTTTTATTTCTTCCACATCAGAAGATCGTATAAAGCTTATTTTCTCCACACTAATAAATCATACATATTTCGAGAGCAATTTTTCTTGCTTGCAACAATTACAACTTACTTGAAGGATCTTACTCAATCCATAGGTAGGTATGGTGGACTCTCATGGCAAAACTGGGTTTAAGGATATTTGGAAGCACAAGTAGTATCTCTACTTGGTGCAAAGAATTTGGCTAGCATCAGAGGGAAAGGCAAGTTCAACATGTTGGATGATCCATGACAATATAATTTATTTCGGATGTAAGAAAACATAACCCATCACGTTGTCTTCCTTGTCCAACATCAACTCTTTAGCATGTCATATTTTAATGAGTGCTCACAATCATAAAAGATGTCCAAGATAGTATATTTATATGTGAAAACCTCTCTTTCTTTATTACTTCCTATTAATTGCAACGATGACCAAAACTATGTTTGTCAACTCTCAACAACTTTTATTCATCATACTCTTTATATGTGAAGTCATTACTCTCCATAAGATCCATATGATCTCTTTATTTCTTTT
Source organism: Triticum dicoccoides (assembly GCF_002162155.2). NCBI lineage: Eukaryota > Viridiplantae > Streptophyta > Magnoliopsida > Poales > Poaceae > Triticum > Triticum dicoccoides. The sequence goes on from NC_041382.1 coordinate 119,405,263, forward strand.
TATTCTTTCTCTTCTCTTTTATTTTTATCCCCTCAAGATCAAAGCAAGATAGCAAAGCCCTTGACTCAACACTGATCTTTTATTATATATAGCTCACAGACTCGATTAAGTAGAAGTATCATAAAGCAAAACTCAAAACTAGATCATACTAAACTTTATTCTACTATATCAAGATATTACCAAAAGGATAGAACTAAGAAAATAAAAGGTAAAGATAGGAGTGTGATGGTGATACGATACTGGGGCACCTCCCCCAAGCTTGGTAGTTGCCAAGGGGGGTGCCCATACCAGATACTCAGTTCTTCTTTGCTGGTGAACAAGATGATGGTGATGATGGATAGTCGCACATCCAGCATAGAAGATCCTCCAATTTGCTGATAATGCCCTTGAGTGCGATGATATGCTCCTTCAATAAAATATTTTCACGTGTGAGATACTTGTTTTGAATGCGAGCTAACTCAATCATCTTGAAATCTTTAATATCCATTGGGGTAAGGAGATTGTGATGAGGTTGGAGGATGTCTTCATCTTCTACTGCCGGAACTTGATCCTCCATGGCCTTCTTGATCCCGCCATCTTTGTTAATCTCCCCGAGTTCTGGTCTCTTCAGCTCTATCTTCATTAGCCAAGCATTGTTGCCCTCATTGTTGAAGGAGGAGGACGACATGATGCCTAGCCTTGAAAAATCTGGCAGAAAACAGCTTGAAACAAAAAGAGAGGATAATTGCGTGGTACGGTGGTCAAAACCTTTGGGAGAATATATAGTGAAAGTTTACCGACCAAAAGAAGTATCATGCAAGAAAACGGAGTCAGAAGAGCACGCGAGGTGCCCACGAGGCAGGGAGCGCGCCCAGGGGGTAGGGCACGCCCTCCACCCTCGTGGACGCCTCATGTCCTTCCCTGACTACTTCTTATTTCCCTATTTTCTTAAATATTCCAAAACAAAGAAAAAATGCTATTATAACTGTTTTGGAGTCGGTTTACTTACCGTACCTCATACCTATTCCTTTTCGGAGGCTAAAACGTTCTGGAAAACGTCCTTTATATATTCCTTCGGGGTTACGGCTTCAATAACATTAGTTTCAACATTTATAGGATTACCTGAGATATAATGTTTGATTCTTTGACCGTTCACCTCCATTGGATTTTTGCCTTCGAAGTTGTTGATTTTTATGGCACCAGAACGATAGACCTCCTAGATAATGTAAGGACCTTCCCAATTAGAGAGGATTTTGCCTGCAAAATATCTTAAACGAGAGTTGTATAATAATACATAATCACCTACATTAAACTCACGCTTTTGTATCCTTTTGTCATGCCATCTTTTAACTTTTTCTTTAAACACCTTGGCATTCTTATAGGCCTAGGTTCTCCATTCATCAAGTGAGCTAATGTCAAACAACCTCTTCTCACCGGAAGTTTTAAATCATAATTGAGCTCTTTAATGGCCCAATATGCCTTATGTTCTAGTTCGAGAGGTAAGTGACATGCTTTTCCATAAACCATTTTATATGGAGACATACCCATAGGATTTTTATATGCAGTTCTATAAGCCCATAATGCATCATCAAGTTTCTTGGACCAATTCTTTCTAGATCTATTAACACTCTTTTTCCAAATTAATTTCAGCTCTCTATTACTCAATTCTACTTGACCACTAGACTCTGGGTGGTATGGAGATGCAATTCTATGATTAACATCATACTTAGCAAGCATTTTACGAAAAGCACCATGAATAAAACGTGAACCACCATCAGTCATTAAGTATCTAGGGACTCCAAACCTCGGAAAATAGCTTCTTTAAGCATCTTAATAGAGGTGTTATGATCAGCACTACTAGTTGGAATAGCTTCTACCCACTTAGTAACGTAATCAACATCAACTAAAATATGTGTATACCCACTAGAGGAAGGAAACGGTCCCATATAATCAAAGCCCCAAACATCAAATGGTTCAATAACAAGTGAATAATTCATAGGCATTTCTTGACGTCTACTAATGTTACCAATTCTTTGACATTCATCACAAGACAAGACCAACTTACGGGCATCCTTGAAGAGAGTAGGCCAATAAAAACCGGATTGCAATACCTTATGTGCGGTTCTATCTCCAGCATGGTGTCCTCCATAAGCCTCATAGTGACACTTGCGTAGGATATGTTCCTATTCATGCTCAGGTACACAACGTCTAATAACACCATTTACTCCTTCTTTATAAAGGTGTGGGTCATCCCAGAAGTAATGTATTAAATCATAGAAGAACTTTTTCTTTTGTTGGTATGTGAAACTAGGTGGTATAAATTTAGCAACAATGTAATTAGCATAATCAGCATACCATGGAGCAACGAGAAGCATTTATGACAGCTAATTGTTCATGGGTAAAGCTATCTTCTATAGGTAGTGGGTCATCAAGAACATTCTCTAACCTAGACAAGTTGTCTTCAACGGGGTTCTCAGCTCCCTTTCTATCAATAATATGCAAATCAAATTCTTGTAGCAAGAGAACCTATCTAATAAATCTAGGTTTAGCATCTTTCTTTTCCATAAGATATTTAATAGTAGCATGATCAGTGTTAACAGTTACTTTATAATCAACAATATAAGGTCTGAACTTATCACAAGCAAATACAACTGCTAAAAATTCTTTATCAGTAGTAGCATAATTTCTCTGGGCACTGTCTAGAGTTTTACTAGCATATTGGATAACATTTAATTTCATATCAACTATTTGTCCTAGAACAGCACCTACATCATAATCACTAGCATCACACATAATTTCAAAGGGTAAATTCCAATCAGGAGGCTGAACAATAGGTGCAGAAATCAAAGATTTCTTAAGTATTTCAAATACTTCTACACAATCATCATCAAAGAAAAAAGGAACATCTTTTTGTAAGAGATTAGTCATAGGCCTAGAAATTGCAGAGAAGTCCTTAATGAACCTCCTATAAAAGCCGACATGACCAATGAAACTTCTTATACCTTTAATGTCCTTAGAACACGACATATTTTCAATAGAATCAACCTTAATTAGCTTTATCAACTTCAATACCTCTTTCAAAAAATTTATGCCCCAAGAAAATACCTTGATTAACCATAAAGTGGCACTTCTCCCAATTCAAGACAAGATTTGTTTCTTCACATCTCTGCAAAACTCGATCAAGGTTGCTTAAGCAATCATCAAAAGAAGTTCCATATACGGAAAAATCATCCATGAAAACCTCAACAATCTTTTCACAAAAGTCAGAGAATATAGCAACCATACATCTTTGAAAGGTAGCAGGTGCATTACATAAACCAAAAGGCATACGTCTATAAGCAAAGGTACCGAAAGGGCAAGTAAAACTGGTCTTTTCTTGGTCCTCTTTTGACACAGGTTTTTGAGAGAAACCAGAATAACCATCTAGAAAGCAAAAATGTGTATGTTTGGATAATCTTTCTAGCATTTGATCAATAAAAGGTAGAGGGTAATGATCCTTTTTAGTAGCTTTATTTAATTTGTGGAAATCAATTACCATTCTATAACCTGTAACAATTTTTTTGGGATCAATTCATCTTTATCATTAGGAACAACAATAATACCTCCCTTCTTAGGGACGCAATGGATGGGACTTACCCAGTGACTATCAACAACGGGATAAATTATATATACCTGCCTCTAGAAGCTTTAGTATTTCTTTTCTTACCACTTCTTTCATCTTTGGATTTAACCGTCGTTGGTGATCAACAACCGGTTTCGCGTCCTTCTCCAATTTTATTTTGTGCTGGCATAGAGTGGGACTAATGCCCTTAAGATCATCAAAAGTATATCCAATAGCAGAACGGTGCTTCTTTGGAGTTCTCAATAATTTCTTTTCTTCATGCTCTGAAAGGCTAGCACTAGTAATAACATGATATATCTCTTTCTCATCAAGATAAGCATATTTAAGAGCATCATGTAAAGGCTTAAGCTCAAACACGAGATTGCCCTTGGGAGGAGGAGGATCCCCTAGGATTTCAATAGTCAAGTTGTGCTTCAAAAATAGGTCCCTGTTTAAAGAATACTTCATCTATTTCCCTTCTTTCATTCATAAACATATCATTTTCATGGTCGAGCAAATATTGTTCTAAAGGATCATTAGGAGGCACGACAATAGAAGCAAGACCAATAATTGCATCTTTACTAGGCAATTCTTTATCATGGGGTTGTCTACGAAATTTAGTAAAATTAAATTCATGAGACATATCCCCTAAACCAATAGTAACAACGTCCTTTTTGCAGTCTATCTTAGCATTAACAGTATTCAAGAAGGGTCTACCAAATATAATGGGACAAAAGTCATCTTGTGGGGAACCAAGAACAAGAAAATCAGCGGGATATTTAACTTTCCCACACAAGACTTCAACATCTCTAACAATCCCAACAGGTGAAATAGTATCTCTATTGGCAAGCTTAATTGTAACATCATTTTCCTCTATCTCAGATGGTGCAGTATCATGCATAATTTCTTTGTATAAGGAATGAGGTATTGCACTTGCACTAGAACTAGCACCCATATCACATAAGCCATGATAGCAATGATCTCCTATTTTAACAGAAATAACAGGCATGCCTACAACAGGTCTATTTATTTTTAGTGTCAGCTCTAGCAATTCTAGCAGCTTCATCACAGAAGTAAATAACATGCCCATCGATATTATCGGCCAGGAGTTCTTTAACCATAGCAATACTAGGTTCAACTTTAATTTGCTCAGGGGGTGTAGGTGTTCTAATATTACTCTTACGAAACACAGTTGAAGCTTTAGCATGATCCTTTATTCTAACAGGGAAAGGTGGTTTCTCAATATAAGCAGTAGGAACAACAGGATCAACATTATAAGTGATAGTCCTTTTGTCAACTTTAATAGGTGCAACTACTTTTACTTCAATGGGAGGATTATATTTAAACCACTTCTCCTTAGGGAGATCAACTTGAGTAGCAAAGGATTCACAGAAAGAAAATACTATCTTAGAGTCAAGTCCATATTTAGTGCTAAATTCACGGAAAGCAGCGGTATCCATAAAAGATTTAACACAATCAAACTTAGGTGTTATACCTGACTCCTTACCTTCGTCGAGATCCCAATCTTCAGAGTTGCATTTAATTCTTTCCAATAAATCCCATTTGAATTCAATAGTCTTCATCATAAAAGAACCAGTACAAGAAGTATCAAGCATGGAGTGATTATTGAGAGAAAGCCGAGCATAAATTTTTTGAATAGTAATTTCTCTTGGAGCTGATGACTGGGACATGAATATAACATTGACTTAAGCCTCCCCCAAGCTTGAGCGATGCTTTCTCCTTCGCGAGGCCAAAAATTATATATATAATTACGATCACGATGAACAAGATGCATAGGATAAAACTTCTGATGAAATTCCAATTTCAATCGGTTGTAGTTCCATGATCCCATATCATCACATAGCCTAAACCATGTAACTGCCTTTCCCTTCAAAGATAAAGGGAAGACCTTCTTCTTGATAACATCCTCGGGCATACCTGCAAGCTTAAATATTCCACAAACTTCATCCACATAGATTAGGTGCAAATCGGGACGTAATGTTCCATCACCAGTGAAAGGATTAGCTAGCAGTTTCTCTATCATACCCGAAGGAATTTCAAAGTAAACATTTCCAGTAGGTTCAGTAGGTTGAGGAGCAATTCTTTCCTCTACTGGTTGGGGTGAAGATACCCAGAACAAGCCCCTCAAAAGATTATGTTCCATAGTAACAAGTGACAGTAAATTTCAGCACACTATATAAATTTTTCCTTACCGAATTCCACCTACCAAAGGCGCTTCACTCCCCAGAAACGGAGCCAGAAAAGAGTCTTGATGATCCACAAGTATAGGGGATCTATCTAGTCCTTTTAATAAGTAAGAGTGTCAAACCCAACAAGGAGCGGAAGGAAATGATAAGCAGTTTTCAGTAAGGTATTCTCTACAAGCACTGAAATTGTCAGTAACAGATAGTTTTGTGATAAGGTAATTTGTAGCGGGTAACAAGTAATAAAAGTAAATAAGGTGCAGCAAGATGGCCCAATATTTTTGTAGCAAAGGAAAAGCCTAGACAAACTCTTATATAAAGGAAAGCACTCCCGAGGACACATGGGAATTATCGTCAAGCTAGTTTTCATCACGTTCATATGATTCACGTTCGGTACTTTGATAAGTTGATATGTGGGTGGACCGGTGCTTGGGTACTGCCCTTCCTTGGACAAACATCCCAGTCATGATTAACCCCCTATTGAAAGCATCCGCAACTACAAAATAAGTATTAAGGTAAGCCTAACCATAGCATGAAACATATGGATCCAAATTAGCCCCTTACGAAGCAACTCATAAACTAGGGTTTAAGCTTCTGTCACTCTAGCAACCCATCATCTACTTATTACTTCCCAATGCCTTCCCCTAGCCAAAACAATGGTGAAGTGTCATGTAGTTGATGTTCACATGACACCACTAGAGAAAAGACAACATACATCTCATCAAAATATCTAACGAATACCAAATTCACATGACTACTTATAGCAAGACTTCTCCCATGTCCAAACGTAACTACTCACAAATCATATTCAAGTTCATAACCAGAGGGGTATTAATATGCATAAAGGATCTGAACATATGATCTTCCACCAAGTAAACCAACTAGCATCATCTACAAGGAGTAATCAACACTACTAGCAACCCACAGGTACCAATCTGAGGTTTGGGGACAAAGATTGGATACAAGAGATGAACTAGGGTTTGAGATGAGATGGTGCTGGTGAATACGTTGATGGAGATTGACCCCCTCCCGATGAGAGGACCGATGGTGATGACAATGGTGGTGATTTCCCCCTCTCAGAGGGAAGTTTCCCCGGTAGAACAGCTCCGCTGGAGCCCTAGATTGGTTCCGCCAAGGTTCCGCCTCGTGGCGGTGGAGTTTCATCCCGTGAGCTTGCTTATGATTATTTTCAGACAAAAGACCTCATATAGCAGAAGATGGGCACCGAAGGCCTGCTAGGGGGCCCGCGAGGCAGGGGGCGTGCCCAGGGGGTTAGGGCGCGTCCCCACCCTCGTGGATGGTCTGTGGCCCTCCTCTGGTACTTCCTTCGCCCAATATTTTTTATATATTCTGAAAATAACTCCCGTGGAGTTTCTGGACTTTTGGAGTTGCACAGAATAGGTCTCTAATATTTGCTCCTTTTCTAGCCCAGAATTCCAGCTGCCGGGATTCTCCCTCTTCATGTAAACCCTGTATAATAAGAGAGAATAGGCATAAGTATTGTGACATAATGTGTAATAACAGCCCATAATGCAATAAATATTGGTATAAAAGCATGATGCAAAATGGACGTATCAGGCATGCTAGTTCCACACTTGTGCTTAAAAGTAGCACCATGTTTTTCATATGGAGAGTCTCCTATGTTGTCACTTTCATATACTAGTGGGAATTTTTCATTATAGGATTAGATGCACACCCACTTAGTTTCATATTGGGCTTTCATACACTTATAGCTCTTAGTGCATCTGTTGCATGGAAATCCCTACTCCTCGCATTGATATCAATTGATGGGCATCTCCATAGCTCGTTGGTTAGCCGCATCGATATGAGACCTTACTTTTTGTCTACTCTATATTTACTCCTATCATCATACTCTATTCCACCCATAGTGCTATATCCATGGCTTGCGCTCATGTATTGCATGAGGGTTGAAAAAACTGAAGCATGTTCAAAAGTATGAACCAATTGCTCGGCTTGTCATCGGGGTTGTGCATGATAAATACTTTGTGTTAAGAAGACAGAGCATGACAAGACTATATGATTTTGTAGGGATGACTTTCTTTAGCATTGATATTTTGAAAGACATGATTGTTTGTTGGGTTACCTGAGTATTAATGTCTTTATGTCAAATTATAGGCTATTGCTTTGAATCACTTATGTCTTAATATTCATGCCATCATTAGATATATGATCAAGTTTATGCAAGGTAGCAATCCACATCAAAAATTATCTTTTTTATCATTTACCTACTCGAGGACGAGCAGGAATTAAGCTTGGGGATGTTGATACGTCTCCGTTGTCTCTATAATTTTTTATTGTTTCATGCCAATATTATACAAGTTTTATAAACTTTTGGTAACATTTTATATGATTTATTTGGACTAACTTATTGATCCAGTGCCCGGTGCCAATTCCTGTTTGTTGCATGTTTTTTGTTTCACAGAAAATCCATATCAAACAAAGTCCAAACACGCTAAAAATTTACGGAGAACTATTTTGGAATATATGTGATTATTGGGATTTGGAATCAATGCTAACGGCGGCCCACGACCTCCACAACCCACTAGGGCGCGCCCAGGTGTCTTGTGCCCATCCCGTAAGACGGTTGGGGTCCTTCTTCTGATGTAAGAAAGAAAATTTATGGAAAAAATCGTGTAAACATTTCAGTGCAATCAGAGTTACAGATCTCCTGAAATTCAAGAAATCATGAAGGGCCAGATCTGGGAACGTGAAACAGAAGAGAACGGAGAGGGAGATCCAATCTCGAAGGGGCTCCTGCCCCTCCACCACCATGGAGGCCATGAAGCAGAGGGGGAACTCTCCTCCCATCTATGGGGGCAAGGAAGAAGAAGAAGGAGGGGGCTCTCTCCCCCTCTCTCACGGCGGCACCGGAGTGCCACCGGGGCAAGGATCGTGACGGCGATCTGCATCAACAATCTTGCTACCGTTAACACCAACTTTCTACCCCTCTATGCAGCGGTGTAGCACCTCTTCTCCCTGATGTAATCTCTTCTTAAACATGGTGCTCAACTCCATATATTATTTCCCAATGATATTTGGCTATCCTATGATGTTTGAGTAGATCCATTTTGTCTCGTGGGTTAATCGTGATCTTGGTTGGTATGATTGTATATTTTATTTATGGTGTTGTCCTACGGTGCCATCCATCTTGGACAAACATGAGGGGCCCCCGCTATAGGGTGTTGCAGTATGTTCTTGGTTTGCCTATTGTCAGTGTTGCGGGGGTGACAGCAGCCTAAATGCAGATAAGTGGGTTATGGCGTATGGGATAAAGAGGACATGATACTTAATGTTATGGTTGGGTTTCACGACCTTAATGATCTTTAGTAGTTGCGGATGCTTGCTAGGGGTCCAACCATAAGTTCATATGATCCAAGTGGAGAAAGTATGTTAGCACATGCCTCTCCCTCATATAGAATTACAAGAATGATTACTGGTACTTGTTATCAATTGCCTATGGACAAATGACTTTCTTGTTGACAAAATCTATCTACTTTTACTACCTTGCATTTTAGTCATAGTTTTATTCTCGCAAAGTACTTGTAGTTTTATTCTTGCAAAATAGTTTCATACTTGTTCTAGGTAAAGCAATCGTCAAGTGTGCGTAGAGTTGTATCAGTGGTCGATAGAACTTGAGGGAATATTTGTTCTACCTTTAGCTCCTCGTTGGGTTCGACACTTTTATTTATCGAAGAAGGCTACAAACAACCCCCTACACTTGTGGGTTATCATGGCGTACTTGTCTGCCATGATCAGGAGCTCGTCTAGGGTGGTTGGCTCGTCACACAAGAGCCGGTGCTTGAGCAACGTGCCCTCTCTGCACCCGGCGGTGAATTACTTGATGGCCTACACCTCATGCACCCCTTCGCAGGAGTTGCACAACTCGGCCCAGCGTGTCAGGTAGTCACGGGTAGACTCAGTTAGGCCTTGGATGCACATGGAGAGTTGGCGAGGCTTGGGTGGCCGCTTGTATGTGCTGGTGAAATTGCAGATGAACACATCGGCGAAGTCCAGCCAGTTGTTGATGTTGTAGGGTTTGAGGCTGTTCAGCCATGTTCGGGCCATGCCCTGGAGCATGAGCGGAACATACTTCACGGCAATGCGCTTGTTGTCGTTCGCTATGCTGACGGCCGTGGAGAAGTCGACCAACCAGTTCTCCGTCTTCATGGAGCCGCTGTACTTGGGAGTATCTCGAGGGAGCAAGAACCCTTTGGGTAAGGGCTCATCGCGAATGCGGGTGCCGAAGCAGGCCGGGCCGATTGCATCTTCTTCTTCTATGGCCAGGGACTGAGCAAGTCACTCGATCCGGTGGCACTTGTTGTTCTCTACGACTCCTTCACGGGGGCCTAACCGGCCTCCGAGAGTCGGGTGATCAACAGGCGGAGGGGAAGCGCGCCTCTCCGTGCGAGGGGGAAGCGGACGATCGTCCCGCCGTTCTTCTGCAAGTGGGCGGCCATCTTGGTCGCGCACAATCGTGATACGTGTGTGCAGACTGCAGCTAGCAACCGGCTCTTGGCCTCGCTGACCGCGAGCTTCACTTGTTGGGGACTGGGAGGTCGCTCCATGCTCACAGCGGGGGGGGGGTTCGGCTTGCTCGCCTGGTTCCATCATGCGGCGGTCCGCTTCCTGCTGCGCAGTTGCCGCGTTGAGGAGCTGCTGGAGGTGCGCCATCTGGTCGGGCTGCTCATCACCCTCCAGGTTCTCGAGTTCGTGTGCCGCTGCCTGGGCGGCGTGCAGGTTCTCCATTGGGGTGGCATAGACTGGGCGTCTGGCTCCCAGCATGCTGGCGACAGCTGTGCCGCGCTGCTAAACCATGCTCAGTCGGCAAGGTTCGCCTACAACCGGCATGCCACCCATGGTGCGGTCGATCTTACGCTGGCAGGCTTCAGTGCGACGCCTCATGGCTGCCAGTGATAACCCACAGGTATAGGGGATTGCAACAGTTTTCAAGGGTAGAGTATTCAACCCAAATTTATTGATTCAACACAAGGGGATCCAAAGAATATTCTCAAGTATTAACAGTTGATTGTCAATTCAACCACACCTGAAAGACCTAATATCTGCAGCAAAGTATTTAGTAGCAAAGTAATATGGAAGTAAAAGTAACAGTGGCAAAAGTAGCGGTAGCAGTTTTGTAGTGATTGTAACAGTGGCAACGGAAAAGTAACTAAGCAAAGATCAATATTTGAAAAGCTCGTAGGCATTGGATCAGTGATGGATAATTATGTCGGATGTGATTCCTCCTGCAACATTTATAACATAGGGTGACATAGAACTAGCTCCAGTTCATCAATGTAATGTAGGCATGTATTCCGAATATAGCCATACGTGCTTATGGAAAAGAACTTGCATGACATCTTTTGTCCTACCCTCCCGTGGCATCGGGGTCCTATTGGAAACTAAGGGATATTAAGGCCTCCTTTTAACACAGTACCGGACCAAAGCATTAACACTTAGTGAATACATGAACTCCTAAAAACTACGATCATCACCGGGAGTGGTCTCGATTATTGTCACTTTGGGGTTACCGGATCATAACACATAGTAGGTGACTATTGACTTGCAAAATAGGATCAAGAACTCATATATATTCGTGGAAACATAATAGGTTCATATCTGAAATCATGGCACTCGGGCCCTGGTGTCGGTGTACTAGAGTAGGGGTACCCTAGTATCCCGAACTCGTGCACGGGCAGTTGCAGCACCCCTCGGTCTTCAAGGACAAAGTACTCAAACCAAGGTCCCGGCAAGAGGAGCTTGTCGGGAGGGCCAACCAAGGCCCCGGAAAGAGGAGCTTGCCGGGAGGGCCAACCAAGGCCCCGGCAAGAGGAGCTTGCCAGGAAGGACTACCAAGGCCCCGGCAATAGGATCTTGCCGGGAAGAGACAAGACCCCGGCAAGAGGAGCTTGCCGGGAAGGCTACTCAAGGCATACCAAGAAAGCTTGCCGCGACGCGCCCTGCGTCCCGGCAAGATCCGGCGAGCGACAAGCTTCCGGACGCGACAAGACGACGGCCGCGGCAAGGAGCTTGCCGCGGGAAACCCCCACTTCGTGCCCGCGCTCCAGCACACCTGCTAACGTGTCGCTCTGGGACTCTCCCAAGCACACGTGGCAGGAGGCCGTGCAGCTAGGGGTACATGGTGGCAAGCGGAGACGAAGAGAAGCCCATCGTGGCAAACGGTGGCACTCCTAACGGACACCTTTTGCACTGTTTGGGAGACTCAGACAGGCATTTAATGCCCTTGTCCCCTGCCGTCAGAGTTAGGTAGGGCGCACTGTATCCACAGTAGCGGTAGCTGCACCTACCGCATCCTTTTCCATTTTTACCCTTCTAGTCTACGTTGCCACCTGTCGGTGACCCCTTGAAAGTATAAAAGGAGGCCCAAGCGCAACGTAGAAGAGGTTTGGCCAGTTCGGCTCATGGGAGACACCAGAAACACTCCCACGCTCAGTCTGGTAGTGTCAATCGCTCCTAAGCAAAGATTCAATACACACAAACAAGCAGCAGTAGGGTTTTACGCATCCGTGCGGCCCGAAGCTGGGTAAATCCCCCCCGCGTGCACCACCTCGATCCGCTCTTTGTGCGCTCTCCGCCTCCCACCGAACCGAAAGGGGCCCTGTCCCCATAGGTGTTGGTGGAATTAGCACCCCCCGACATCTCTGGCACGCCAGGTAGGGGGCGTCGAGATTGTGCGAACCCGATCCGGCGTGCACGCAAGCTAAATCTTCGTCGTCATGGCTCCTAAGGAGCGGGCGAGCGAAAGAACGGCGCCAGTGCGGCAACAGAAAAGCTAAGTCATGCGAAACTTTAGATATTTCCTTTCTATATAAAGTTATCCGCCTCGGAGATCTTGTTCTTTGTACGGAAAACCTGTGCGCGAAGGAATCAACTCGTAGCTAGTTGCGCCCTTACTTTGTTTCGAGTCCGCTCAACAACTTAAGTGAGCTGCTAGCGACCTTACTTTGCTTCGAGTCCGCTCAGCAACTTAAGTGATCCGCTAGCGCCCTTACTTTTTTTCGAGCCCGCTCAACAACCTAAGTGAGCTGCAACTAGTTGCGACAAGATTGCTTGTCGGTAGCGACCCCGCCAGCAGGCTGCTGAAGTTCCGCACTCAGCGCTCGCGGCAAGGGTGCCTGCACCGGCAAGTTTCCCTAGAAAGCGTAGGGTGGACGTGCAAAGAGAGGTTGAACAGGAAGATAGCATGCACTATTTATTTGAGATTTCTGCATAGACGTGTATGCCGAGGAGCCTTCTCGGGGCTAGTTGCGCTCCATGTTGCCTCGAGTCCGCTCGGCAACTTGTGCGGTTGCGCTAGAACCAAGAAGGTAAACCTTTCCGGGAGGCGACGTTCCCGAATAGCCGCTAAGGGCCCGTTCCCTCAAGCGCTGCCGGCTGGATCATACGCACCGGAAAGCATTCCAGCAGGCATAGGGAATATGTAGCAGAAGTCAAAATTCGCAAGCGAGTTAAGTGCACTTCGGATGCTAATCACTTGCTATGTTTGAACGCAGTTATGGCCCGGGGGCTGGCAGCGCCCTTAGGGCCAATCTTTTCGGTGTCAAGAACGACGAAGTTCTTCGCCATAAGCCTTTCCGGCAACGATCTTGCCGGGAGCCGGTGTCAAGAACGACGAAGTTCTTCGCCATAAGCCTTTCCGGCAACGATCTTGCCGGGAGCCGGTGTCAAGAACGACGAAGTTCTTCGCCATAAGCCTTTCCGGCAATGATCTTGCCGGGAGCCGGTGTCAAGAACGACGAAGTTCTTCGCCATAAGCCTTTCCGGCAACGATCTTGCCAGGAGCCGGTGTCAAGAACGACGAAGTTCTTCGCCATAAGCCTTCCTGGCAACAAGCTTGCCGGAAGCCGGCATCGAGAACGTCAAAGTTCTCTGCCAAAGATAAAAGCCTTCCTGGCAACAAGCTTGCCGGAAGCCGGCATCAAGAACGTCAAAGTTCTCTGCTGAAGATAAAAGCCTTCCTGGCAACAAGCTTGCCGGAAGCCGGCATCGAGAACGTCAAAGTTCTCTGCTGAAGATAAAAGCCTTCCTGGCAACAAGCTTGCCGGAAGCCGGCATCGAGAACGTCAAAGTTCTCTGCCGAATATAAAAGCCTTCCTGGCAACAAGCTTGCCGGAAGCCGGCATCGAGAACGTAAAAGTTCTCTGCTGAAGATAAAAGCCTTCCTGGCAACGAGCTTGCCGGAAGCCGGCATCGAGAACGTCGAAGTTCTCTGCTGAAGATAAAAGCCTTCCTTGCAACAAGCTTGCCGGAAGCCGGCATCGAGAACGTCGAAGTTCTCTGCTGAAGATAAAAGCCTTCCTGGCAACGAGCTTGCCGGAAGCCGGCATCGAGAACGTCAAAGTTCTCTACTGAAGATAAAAGCCTTCCTGGCAACGAGCTTGCTGGAAGCCGGCATCGAGAACGTCGAAGTTCTCTGCTGAAGATAAAAGCATTCCTGGCAACGAGCTTGCCGGAAGTCGGCATCGAGAACGACAAAGTTCTCTGCTGAAGATAAAAGCCTTCCCGGCAAGCCAATATCGCTGGGGGCTGCGAGTGCCAAGAATCGTCGATGGCAAACCAGAGTTGCCGGGGGCTGCAATATCAGATAAGTTATTCATCCCTCATCATGCATCCTCTTATGGATTGGGGAATGTGAAACCACATTTCTTCCCGGAAACTGCCGTGCTCCCTCGACTCTAGGCCCTGGGGCTCGTTCTCGGGGCCAAGTTTGGTCGTAGTCGCGGCAGCAAAGGAATGAAACAAGGAGACCGCACCCACCTCGTTCCTGCCTCCGTCAAAAGCGTGAGAAAGGTTGAGCGACGTGGGAAGGCGGCAGGGCCTGTTGTCGGGAGATGAAATGTCTGTCCAAGGGATACCAAGGATTTGATCCTTGGCATGGGTTTAACTCATGAGACAAATAACCCGGCAAGCATCCCCTTTTCATTAAAAAAACATCCCACTCAGGTACAGTCCATAGAGGATGAAAAACATGAAAGAGAGGATTACAAGTTTTAGATACAGCTAAAGCCCGAAGGCTTACAAATTAAAAAGATAAGATGCCCGTAATCCCTTTCCTATCCCCCTCTCCTCAGGAGGCAGGTCAAGGAGGCGAAAAGGGTAAAAGGAGCACCTAGGCGAGCTACGGGAGCCAGAAGAAATCAGAGAATGGCGGGCAGAGCCCGCAGTAGAAGAACACGGCGAAGAAAGGATATCCGCCAACTGGAGCTGCTTGCGAGGCGACGGTGGAGAGTACCTTCGTGCGCGGGTGCGCCCGCGTCTCCGTCTGTCAGGACCCCGACTCGATGTCACATCGATCTAGCCAGTAACACCTCATATCACTTTGCGGCCTCACGCACGGTATCCCCACGGGTGTCGCCTTACCTTTGCCCGGGACCGTTTGCGCCTTTTGGCTCACGTATATGATAGTGTCGCTAGCATCCATATGATAAAGAGCCCGGGCTGACATGACTAGTCGTAAACCCAAAGTGGCACAGACTTACAGGGACAGGCATCCATGACCCAGCTTCGAACGTGTCGGTCATCAGCAAGTGGGTCCGGGCTGTAGCACTGGGCTAGCAGGACTCCGGTAAACCGGGCTGTAGCGGGCTAACAGGACTTCGGTACTCAAAGCGTGACATTTCCCCGAAGGGACAGACACAGGAACGAAGAAGGACACATGCCGGCCAGCCTAAGTGTTCCGGAGCAGTAGCAAGCTACCATGGCTCAGTCGAAAACACTAGGAGACATTTCCCGGTAAGAGAGGCTAATAAAGATAAACAACTAGATGGTCAGATCCCACACATACCAAGCATTTCAATAACATACACACAATATGCTCGATATGTGCAAATACAACATGGCATCACAACATGACTCTACGACTCAAGTAATTTATTCATTAGGCTCCGAGGAGCGAGATATTACAAACATGGGTCTCACGACCCAACAATCAGAGCATACAAGTCAAAGCACAAGCGGAAGCTATCATGTCTGAGTACAGACATCTATAAATGAAAAAGGTTGAGAAGCCTGACTATATATCAGATCCTGCCGAGGGCACAAGATCGTAGCTGAGGTAACAAGCTAAACGTCGAAGTCCACGCGAAACTACTAGTGAGACCGAAGTCTCTCTGCAAAACATAAAATAGGCAAACGTGAGTACAAATGTACCCAGCAAGACTTACATCAGATCTATCTACATATGCATCATTATCAACAAGGGGGTGGAGGGGTTTGACTGCAGCAAGCCAGCTTTGACTCGGTGGCTATCCTAAACTACGACTGCAAGCGACTCTTTTGAGGTGGCGCACACGAGTCCACATATTCACCATATCAATACACCACTATGGATCCGCTCCCGTCTCCCTACGAGAACGCCATCCATAGCACTCACGCTTATCTTGCGTATTTTAGAGTATCCACTTTCACTTGTCTATGAACTGATATAAGCAACCCAGAAGTCCTTTTCTGCGGACACGGCTATTCGAATAGATGATGTTAACCCTGCAGGGGTGTACTTCTTCACACACGCTCTCACCACTTACCGCCGTTTACACGACATGTACTCGGCAACCTTCAAGCGGAAGCCCAACGTGGGTGTCGGCCATGACCTACCTAATCACTCAAGTCTCTAGTCCAGGTTTATCGCCTATTCGGGTTCCATCCATGAGGAGATCCGGCCGGAGTTTCGCTCACAGCCCCAAACGATGTGAACAGGGTTCCCGAGACACCAAACGGGCGCCCGGTACACCGTGCCACGTGCCTACCGCATCACAGCCCACCCCTACGGTCAGCGCTGCGCACGGCCTCCAGCATACTACAAACACCAGAAACTACTTGCAACTCCTGGACAGAGGACAAGGGTGATCAAGAAGCCGAGAGGGTCCATTGGTTTCGGGCCCAATGCGTGGTAGTAGCTGAATCATGGATCACAAACACAGAACTCAGTTCCTGAGGACGGCTGCAATGAGACAACCCACCATGTACTCCTACATGGCCTCTCACCGCTACCTTTACCAAACCGTGTTCACACACTTAGCTCACACACAATAGGACCTGTTCACACGCCTCTGATTCATCCCCGATGAATCAGACCTGACTCAACTCTAAGCAGTAGCAGGCATGACAAACAAACATGAATGAGTAGGCACAACAGGGCTCAAACAACTCCTACTCATGCTAGTGGGTTTCATCTAATTACTGTGGAATGACAGGTCATGCAGAGGATAAAGGGGTTCAGCTACCGCAGCAAGTAACAGATGAATTGATGTTGTCCTAATGCAGTAAAAGAGAGCAGGAGCGAGAGAGTGGGATTTTATCGGAATGAACAAGGGGGTTTTGCTTGCCTGGCACTTCTGAAGATAACATTGAGTCTTCATCAGTGTCAACGATCACATCATCGGTATCACGTCTATCGAGAGGGGACAAATACCGGCAACACAGAAAGGAACACAATCAATGCAATGCACAATATGATGCATGATCATGACATGGCAAAATGAATGTGTTTTGAGCTAATGCAACTAGCAACAGATTAAATGAAGTTGGTTTGAATACAAGATTCAAATTTAAACTCCATATGTGATTATTCAAATGCCATTTAATTGATTTGTGCTAAACAGCACCTATAAGTTGTTCTAACATGCATGAAAATGGTACAGATGGATTCCTTGAATTTTTCTGATAATTTTTCATATATAAATTATTTAATTTGGAGTTACGGTTAATTTTCTATGATTTATTGAAGTTTTAGGCATTTTCTGGAATTTCCTGAATTATAATAAATCCAGAAAATCAATTACTGCGTCAGCCTGACGTCAGCGTGACGTCAGTGGTCAACGGGACATGGTCCGGGTCAAACCTGACAGTGGGTCCCGCGTGTCAGTGTGATTAGCTTAACTAAAATTAATTAAAACTAATCCTAATAGTTAACAGGGCTGGGCCCCACCTATCATTGACTCAGGAGAGTCAA
This sequence comes from Triticum dicoccoides, assembly GCF_002162155.2. Lineage (NCBI taxonomy): Eukaryota > Viridiplantae > Streptophyta > Magnoliopsida > Poales > Poaceae > Triticum > Triticum dicoccoides. The sequence continues at coordinate 119,423,036 of NC_041382.1, forward strand.
CCGGGGCCCACCCGTGGTCAAAGTCAAAGTCGGCTGCCGGCGTTTAGCCGCCGGCGAGCCCGACGCGGCGGCGAGAGTGGTTTTGGCCACTCCGGCGACCAAATGGGCCGCGGAGGGCATCTAGGAGGAGCTGGGGACGAGCCGAAGCTCTTGGTGGAGTCAGTTGCGCTCGGGGCGGCCGGAATCGGTGCCGGCGGCGACCTAGGCGGCCGCCGGAGCTCGGGCGAGCTCGGGCTCGACGCTGCGGTGCACTAGAGGGGAAACGGAAGGGCGCTGCAGGCTCCTGGGAGGGCGGCGAACTTGGTAGCATGCTCGGGCGCCAGCTGGGGTGGCCCTGGCCACGGCGGCGCCATGGCCGGCGGTGGGGAGTTTCCGGTGAGGTGGAAACGGCGGCTACGCAGATCGAACAAACACGGGGCTAGGGGGAGAGGAAGAGGAGTTCACCGTGGAGAGGGAGAGGTGGTCAGCGGGCTCGGGGGCGTCCTGTCGGCGGCGAATTCGGCGACAGCGATCGGCGGGTCCGAGGAGGGGAAGAACGTCGGGGCGGCGCTTCGGGGCTTCTCCGGTCGCGTGTGACGGCGGGGAGGGCGAGGGCGGCACGGCGGAGCTCGTGGACTGCTCGAGGGGACGAGGGGGAGGCGATGGCCGGGGTGGTGTTCGTCGGCGGCGGCGATAGTGCTCGGGTTCGGGAGAGAGAGGGAGAGAGACGAGCTCGGGGAGAGAGTGAGATCCAGGGAGAGGAGGGGAAAGCGAGAGGGAGCGTGGGGCGGCGTCGTGGGGTCGCTAGGAGGGCCGCGAAGCCGGAGGTGGCGTCGGGGCTCTCGGGCGCGCGCCACGCCTCGCCTCTGCCTACTGGCAGAGGAAGACGACGAGCGGCGAGGGGGTTTGCGGTGGTGGGCTGGGCCACCAGCTGGGCCAGCGATGGGGGGGGCAAAGCTGGGCCGGTTCGTGGCGCCAGGTAAGCTGGGCTTCTCTCTCTCTCTCTCTTTTTTTATTTACTGTTTTCTATTTTTTTTCTGTTTTATTTAATTGGCACTGAATTTTAATTCAAACAGAATTTGAAAACAGTGCCTAAACTTCCCTGGATATTTTTAAGTCACCTAATGGACTTCTCCACACATAATAAAAATATCTCAGGTCATTTGAAAATATATTCATTATATATTATGAATATAACTCCAAATTCAAATAAAATATTGATTTAAAATCAGAGCCCAATAATTCCTTAGAAATGTCCCAAAATTTTGGTTTGATTTATAACTCTTGCCAAAATTGTCAGAGCTATTTCTAGGGCATTTTGGATTTACTGATTGCAATTTTAGGGTTTCTTGCCCCTCTTTTATTTAAGTTTTGAGGCTTCTGAATTCCTCAGTTCAAATTTTCAGAATTTAAACATGATGCACACCTGAAGCTAACCTAGAGCAATGCCTGAAGCTAGGGATGTGACAACTCACCCCCACTAAAAAAGAATCTCGTCTCGAGATTCAAGCGTAGGGTAGGATGAAGGGGAAAACGCAAACTAGCACAATCTTCACGATCCAGGTTGCACTTCAATTGAATGTTGATTCGTTCACCATCGTTGTCTCGAAGTCTTGCTCTGAGAAATCCTGCCAACATGACATGGAGAGAAGAAGGAGACTCTAGAAGGGTCGATCTTCTCGAAGATCGAACAACTCAAGATTAACTCACGGAATGAGACATAGCAACCTCTCTCGAGCTGAGAGACGAAGCACACATCCATAGGAATGGGGTGAAGCAGATGACAAAGGTTCACTAGGTAGACAACAACTCCAGACTTAAGAATGTGGTGATCGGTTGTCAACGTAGCGAAGAGTTGAATTGCCATGATACCATAACGAAACATCCTAGAGAAGGGTGATTCGTAGATTATTATCTTAAGTGGCAAAAAGAATTACCTTTGATATAGAGATCATTGAGACTCTCTATATCAGCCTAAGGCAAATCACAGCAATCGATTGGCGGTGTCGGTAGAATGGCATACTTGGACTTGGATGATGTGGATTACCTTGTTGAAGACAACGTAATGGATGAACTTGCTTACCACCGGAAATGGAAGAGACCCATGGTAGAATGGCACATTGACGGTGCAAGCTGGGAACAAAATGCAAATGCTGGGAATGATTCTGGTAACTGGGAAAGAACCCAACAATAGAGAGTGAATTCACTGTTTGAGTAGGTCATAGCATGTCGAGGAAACGGAGAGGATCCCCAGTTAGTGCCGAAGATAACACCTAGCGCTTGAGCGTGCTCTCAAGAACTTGAGCATTTCCACAATCATCAAGGTTTTATCAACATCCGTGTCAAGGGTGCTGACAACACAACATACTACCATGATGAATAGCGATGGACGATGCAGATGCAAAGGAGGATAACACTTTCTCAGATTTCACCTTAGCGAGGCCAAGGAAATAAAATCTGGATGATCGACCGAGAGACATTTAGCACTCCGCTTCTAATGTTCTCCTTGATGTGCTAGTGTACCCATTCATAGATATGGTTTGATATCTAGAACATCAAGTAAAAAGGTCGGACTTCGGAATACAGAAATCCATAGGGGCAACTAGGGAGTAAATCCGACGAAATCCCTATGGGGAGGTGGCCAACTTCATCAATCAAGATATTATAATAACAGGTCTTCCGGCTGGGTGTGTTGGCCACGACATCCACTTTACCGGTTATCGCGCGACCAATATTATAATTCTTGGGAAATATTCCAACCATCATATCTGCCTGAGATTCAGATCTGGTTGGTGTCAGGATATTCCAGACTCATCGAGTCTAGGAAGAAAAACGGAAGTTTGCAACACAAATCGACGAGATGACGTTGCGGGATTCTCGGGAGATGAACTACGGTAGCAAGCTCCAAAACATGAGCTGGTTCTGCTACAAACATGTGAACACGTTGTCCCAGACAAGCATGCCCACATGGTAGTCTTACAATAAAACACTACCGAGTTCTGGTTGGGAACCATCGCCGTGGATAACGAAGTCCTTGCATAAGTCATATGATTAGCTCTTATAAAGGAACTTATTCTCCTTGAACAAATCAATCAGTGGCTTGGTGTGCTCGGGACACATATGGAATGAAGATGATCAGTCTAACAGACCACAGAATTCTTCGCACGTGCATGACCGACTTGGGATGATTCCAAAGGAGCAAAAACAAACTTTCTCGAATTCACGACGGCAGCTTACATCAAAATGCACGTGAATCAAAGGAAGTCACTCCTTTCATCAAACAAGTACTTCATGAGCTAGCATGAAGAAAATGCTTTCAAAAGTTTCCAACACTAACTTAATGTTCAACAACATCATGGAGGAGATAAGGATGTTGTCAATGGACTCAACAACAACTCATCGGAATTTCCATATCACTGGACTTCCACCATCGTGTGAACACGGTGATAGCATTGGTCAGACCCAAAAGATATAATGGTGTATGCTCGAGGGATCAACCACGAGGAAGACAACATTACGAGCATCGTTGGTTCTGACTTGATTTGACGATAGCCCACACTCAAATCAAAGGATTGATAAGACGATAGGTCCAGCAACTGATCACAGGGACCAATCGATGAAGATATCATCTTTCTTCTACACACACTACACAAGAATATCCCTTTGGAACGAACTAAGTCAGGCAAGCTTTTATCTTCCAACTCTCCAAGTTGTTGTTTAGCTTGACCAACTAGCTCAGGGGTATCCTACACAGATCCTTGGAGAAGGGGTGGTTTACAGGAATAAACCAACTTGATCACGAACTCAACATAGCGGTCAGGTGACAACCTGGTAATATTTCCGAGAAGATATACAGAAAATCACGAACCACCGATATGTTACTAAGCTCGAGAACAATCTTGCTTTTCAGGGCAAGATGATATGATCAAATGAGCGAGGACTTGACAAAATCCTAACTCATTAATCAAAGAGTGCATCAGGAAATAAGGACTAGGTAGCACGATCAGTCTTAGAATGATGATTCAAGAACCAACAGGCTAAGAATGAAATTATTGTCCTTTAACTACCAAACAACGAGGTTGCTGGGAGTATGGATTTCACACATCACAATTCATTTGTCGGTATTCCGGTTGCATCAACACGAGGGCCGAGGAATGACTAATGATGGTGAGAAGTATCACTACGTCAAAATTCATGAGAGTTGGTGCAGTTCTCATGACAATTCTGACATAAAGGGGGTAATACTCCAAGGTAGAACAGAACCAAAAGCTGGATTGGCATTTGATCTGCGGAATACAACTACTTTGACCCAATCCTAAATATGGATGAGGTACTGGAGTTTGTTTCTCCAAGTCATTCAGGACAGAATGGCTTGACGGACCACAAGAGTAATAGGCATCGATGAACGAATGCATGCATACTCTTGACTATCAATTGATAGACGAGGGTCAGAATGCAACTAAAGAGAACAACTCAAAGGAACATATAATTTTCTGAGTTGTGGATGCATAGATTAGTATGTCGAACCAAGTTCAACATATTTCTTCCGGATAACCCATGCAGAAAGGTAGAACTGGCAGAGTCACGATTTATGAATGGAGAACTCCTCAAGAGTACTCTAATTGTGATCTTTTGATCCAATAAACATCTGCCATAAGCGGTTCATAGTATTTGGAAGAAGGAAATACCACGGACCTCGAGGACTATCGCAAAGTTACTAATATCCTGAAGGAACTAGCAAACATTATCAACATGAAGTAAGTAGAGTGAATCTCGGGTTCAAAGCCCAAGGAGTAGAATACCTACTACTAAGTAGCATCACGGGATGCTTTCGAGAATAAAGGCCAGAATCATCACACTGGGACACCAATCATGGCTAAATTACTAGGTGATCCCCTAAGACACCTAGGGTCATAATAATATCTCCAACATATATGTCAAGGTAACGAAGTACCTCAACTCACTGATTAGTGTGGTTAATCTGGCCCATGGGAACATTGGAACGGGAAGAAAGGATTTGCAATTGCATCAGACTACTTAGAAACCTGGGATGACTCGGACAGCATAACGGCTGTAAATGCTCAGAAAAGATTTGAGAATTCACAAAAATGGTGGCATAACCACTCAGAAGCACAATATCAAGGTTTCGAGATCAACAATTAACATACGGAAGTAATAGGAGCTGGACTCAAGCTTAAATCGAACAATCTTATAAGTCCACTGATTAGTAACACGTGATCCTGATAGAAAGATGAGAAGACCTAGTTCCTTAACCCTGTAGGAAAGAAGATGATGACTCAGATCAGAAAGCCATGAGGTATAAGGAGTAAAAAGAGCCTTACGTTCCATCCCACAATCAATTCCCTTATATAACTAAAGAATTTCTAGACTCAACTTCGACCAGTTTGGCTCGGTAATCCTACAGGCAGTCAAGCTCTGATACCAACGCTGTCAGGACCCCGACTCGATGTCACATCGGTCTAGCCGGTAACACCTCATATCACTTTGCGGCCTCACGCACGGTATCCCCACGGGTGTCGCCTTACCTTTGCCCGGGACCGTTTGCGCCTTTTGGCTCACGTATATGATAGTGTCGCTAGCATCCATATGATAAAGAGCCCGGGCTGACATGACTAGTCATAAACCCAAAGTGGCACAGACTTACAGGGACAGGCATCCATGACCCAGCTTCGAACGTGTCGGTCATCAGCAAGTGGGTCCGGGCTGTAGCACTGGGCTAGCAGGACTCCGGTAAACCGGGCTGTAGCGGGCTAACAGGACTTCGGTACTCAAAGCGTGACATTTCCCCGAAGGGACAGACACAGGAACGAAGAAGGACACATGCCGGCCAGCCTAAGTGTTCTGGAGCAGTAGCAAGCTACCATGGCTCAGTGGAAAACACTAGGAGACATTTCCCGGTAAGAGAGGCTAATAAAGATAAACAACTAGATGGTCAGATCCCACACATACCAAGCATTTCAATAACATACACACAATATGCTTGATATGTGCAAATACAACATGGCATCACAACATGACTCTACGACTCAAGTAATTTATTCATTAGGCTCCGAGGAGCGAGATATTACAAACATGGGTCTCACGACCCAACAATCAGAGCATACAAGTCAAAGCACAAGCGGAAGCTATCATGTCTGAGTACAGACATCTATAAATGAAAAAGGTTGAGAAGCCTGACTATATATCAGATCCTGCCGAGGGCACAAGATCGTAGCTGAGGTAACAAGCTAAACGTCGAAGTCCATGCGAAACTACTAGTGAGACCGAAGTCTCTCTGCAAAACATAAAATAGGCAAATGTGAGTACAAATGTACCCAGCAAGACTTACATCAGATCTATCTACATATGCATCATTATCAACAAGGGGGTGGAGGGGTTTGACTGCAGCAAGCCAGCTTTGACTCGGTGGCTATCCTAAACTACGACTGCAAGCGACTCTTTTGAGGTGGCGCACACGAGTCCACATATTCACCATATCAATACACCACTATGGATCCGCTCCCGTCTCCCTACGAGAATGCCATCCATAGCACTCATGCTTATCTTGCGTATTTTAGAGTATCCACTTTCACTTGTCTATGAACTGATATAAGCAACCCAGAAGTCCTTTTCCGCGGACACGGCTATTCGAATAGATGATGTTAACCCTGCAGGGGTGTACTTCTTCACACACGCTCTCACCACTTACCGCCGTTTACACGACATGTACTCGGCAACCTTCAAGCGGAAGCCCAACGTGGGTGTCGGCCATGACCTACCTAATCACTCAAGTCTCTAGTCCAGGTTTATCGCCTATTCGGGTTCCATCCATGAGGAGATCCGGCCGGAGTTTCGCTCACAGCCCCAAACGATGTGAACAGGGTTCCCGAGACACCAAACGGGCACCCGGTACACCGTGCCACGTGCCTACCGCATCACAGCCCACCCCTACGGTCAGCGCTGCGCACGGCCTCCAGCATACTACAAACACCAGAAACTACTTGCAACTCCTGGACAGAGGACAAGGGTGATCAAGAAGCCGAGAGGGTCCATTGGTTTCGGGCCCAATGCGTGGTAGTAGCTGAATCATGGATCACAAACACAGAACTCAGTTCCTGAGGACGGCTGCAATGAGACAACCCACCATGTACTCCTACATGGCCTCTCACCGCTACCTTTACCAAACCGTGTTCACACACTTAGCTCACACACAGTAGGACCTGTTCACACGCCTCTGATTCATCCCCGATGAATCAGACCTGACTCAACTCTAAGCAGTAGCAGGCATGACAAACAAACATGAATGAGTAGGCACAACAGGGCTCAAACAACTCCTACTCATGCTAGTGGGTTTCATCTAATTACTGTGGAATGACAGGTCATGCAGAGGATAAAGGGGTTCAGCTACCGCAGCAAGTAACAGATGAATCGATGTTGTCCTAATGCAGTAAAAGAGAGCAGGAGCGAGAGAGTGGGATTTTATCGGAATGAACAAGGGGGTTTTGCTTGCCTGGCACTTCTGAAGATAACATTGAGTCTTCATCAGTGTCAACGATCACATCATCGGTATCACGTCTATCGAGAGGGGACAAATACCGGCAACACAGAAAGGAACACAATCAATGCAATGCACAATATGATGCATGATCATGACATGGCAAAATGAATGTGTTTTGAGCTAATGCAACTAGCAACAGATTAAATGAAGTTGGTTTGAATACAAGATTCAAATTTAAACTCCATATGTGATTATTCAAATGCCATTTAATTGATTTGTGCTAAACAGCACGTATAAGTTGTTCTAACATGCATGAAAATGGTACAGATGGATTCCTTGAATTTTTCTGATAATTTTTCATATATAAATTATTTAATTTGGAGTTACGGTTAATTTTCTATGATTTATTGAAGTTTTAGGCATTTTCTGGAATTTCCTGAATTATAATAAATCCAGAAAATCAATTACTGCGTCAGCCTGACGTCAGTGTGACGTCAGTGGTCAACGGGACATGGTCCGGGTCAAACCTGACAGTGGGTCCCGAGTGTCAGTGTGATTAGCTTAACTAAAATTAATTAAAACTAATCCTAATAGTTAACAGGGTTGGGCCCCACCTGTCATTGACTCAGGAGAGTCAACCGGGGCCCACCCGTGGTCAAAGTCAAAGTCGGCTGCCGGCGTTTAGCCGCCGGCGAGCCCGACGCGGCGGCGAGAGTGGTTTTGGCCACTCCGGCGACCAAATGGGCCGCGGAGGGCATCTAGGAGGAGCTGGGGACGAGCCGAAGCTCTTGGTGGAGTCAGTTGCGCTCGGGGCGGCCGGAATCGGTGCCGGCGGCGACCTAGGCGGCTGCCGGAGCTCGGGCGAGCTCGGTCTCGACGCTGCGGTGCACTAGAGGGGAAACGGAAGGGCGCTGCAGGCTCCTGGGAGGGCGGCGAACTAGGTAGCATGCTCGGGCGCCAGCTGGGGTGGCCCTGGCCACGGCGGCGCCATGGCCGGCGGCGGGGAGTTTCCGGTGAGGTGGAAACGGCGGCTACGGAGACCGAACAAACACGGGGCTAGGGGGAGAGGAAGAGGAGTTCACCGTGGAGAGGGAGAGGTGGTCAGCGGGCTCGGGGGCGTCCTGTCGGCGGCGAATTCGGCGACAGCGATCGGCGGGTCCGAGGAGGGGAAGAACGTCGGGGCGGCGCTTCGGGGCTTCTCCGGTCGCGTGTGACGGCGGGGAGGGCGAGGGCGGCACGGCGGAGCTCGTGGACTGCTCGAGGGGACGAGGGGGAGGCGATGGCCGGGGTGGTGTTCGTCGGCGGCGGCGATAGTGCTCGGGTTCGGGAGAGAGAGGGAGAGAGACGAGCTCGGGGAGAGAGTGAGATCCAGGGAGAGGAGGGGAAAGCGAGAGGGAGCGTGGGGCGGCGTCGTGGGGTCGCTAGGAGGGCCGCGAAGCCGGAGGTGGCGTCGGGGCTCTCGGGCGCGCGCCACGCCTCGCCTCTGCCTACTGGCAGAGGAAGACGACGAGCGGCGAGGGGGTTTGCGGTGGTGGGCTGGGCCACCAGCTGGGCCAGCGATGGGGGGGGCAAAGCTGGGCCGGTTCGTGGCGCCAGGTAAGCTGGGCTTCTCTCTCTCTCTCTCTTTTTTTATTTACTGTTTTCTATTTTTTTTCTGTTTTATTTAATTGGCACTGAATTTTAATTCAAACAGAATTTGAAAACAGTGCCTAAACTTCCCTGGATATTTTTAAGTCACCTAATGGACTTCTCCACACATAATAAAAATATCTCAGGTCATTTGAAAATATATTCATTATATATTATGAATATAACTCCAAATTCAAATAAAATATTGATTTAAAATCAGAGCCCAATAATTCCTTAGAAATGTCCCAAAATTTTGGTTTGATTTATAACTCTTGCCAAAATTGTCAGAGCTATTTCTAGGGCATTTTGGATTTACTGATTGCAATTTTAGGGTTTCTTGCCCCTCTTTTATTTAAGTTTTGAGGCTTCTGAATTCCTCAGTTCAAATTTTCAGAATTTAAACATGATGCACACCTGAAGCTAACCTAGAGCAATGCCTGAAGCTAGGGATGTGCCACCGTCGACCAGAAGAGATAATACCACTCCCTCAGCTCCTCAGCGGAGAGCTCGGGGGGGAAGGTGGCCCGCTCCTTCCGCAGCGCCTCAAGCCGCTGCGCTTCGGTCGACTTTACAACTTTCGCGGCCGCGGCCTTCGTAGCCTTCCCCTTCCCGGGCTTCGGAGGCATGGCGGAGGCGGTGGGGGAGATCGACGGCGCTGGTGGTGGCGACGGCGACGGGAGCGGAGCGCTGCTCTCTTTCGACTTTGGAAACGGAAGAAGGCGGCGGAGGTTTCTGAGATTGCAACAGCAAATGACGAAGATGGAGGAAATCCCCCTGTTTCCCCTGCTTATAAAGAGGGACGGGGCGGACGTTTCGGCCTTTCAAATAAACAACCTCCCACGATCTCTCCCACGACGCCGCGTTTGACGCGTGCCGTTCTGGGCGTGCGCGGTGGGAGTGGAGTTAGATTCGGCGTGACCTAGGCCGCACGTGCCCGTGCACTATTTTGGGCCTGGCCCAACAGCGCTCGGCACCGTGTATGGCCCAGGCCCGGGGGCTCCTATCGGTGTACTAGAGTAGGGGTACCCTAGTATCCCGAACTCGTGCACGGGCAGTTGCAGCACCCCTCGGTCTTCAAGGACAAAGTAATCAAACTAAGGCCCCGGCAAGAGGAGCTTGCCGGGAGGGCCAACCAAGGCCCCGGCAAGAGGAGCTTGCCGGGAGGGCTAACCAAGGCCCCGGCAAGAGGAGCTTGCCGGGAGGGCCAACCAAGGCCCCGACAAGAGGAGCTTGCCGGGAAGGACTACCAAGGCCCCCGCAAGAGGATCTTGCCGGGAAGAGAGAAGACCCCGGCAAGAGGAGCTTGCCGGGAAGGCTACTCAAGGCGTACCAAGAAAGCTTGCCACGAGGCGCCCTGCGTCCCGGCAAGATCCAGCGAGCGACAAGCTTCCGGACGCGACAAGACGACGGCCGCGGCAAGGAGCTTGCCGCGAGAAACCCCCACTTCGTGCCCGCGCTCCAGCAAACCTGCTAACGTGTCGCTCTGGGACTCTCCCAAGCACACGTGGCAGGAGGCCGTGCAGCTAGGGGTACGTGGTGGCAAGCGGAGACGAAGAGAAGCCCATCGTGGAAAATGGTGGCACTCCTAACGGTCACCTATTGCACTGTTTGGGAGACTCAGATAGGCATTTAATGCCCTTGTCCCCTACCGTCAGAGTTAGGTACGGCGCACTGTATCCACAGTAGCGGTAGCTGCACCTACCGCATCCTTTTCCATTTTTACCCTTCTAGTCTACGTTGCCACCTGTCGGTGACCCCTTGAAAGTATAAAAGGAGGCCCAAGCGCAACGTAGAAGAGGTTCGGCCAGTTCGGCTCACGGGAGATACCAGAAACACTCCCACGCTCAGTCTGGTAGCGTCGATCACTCCTGAGCAAAGATTCAATACACACAAACAAGCAGCAGTAGGGTTTTACGCATCCGTGCGGCCCGAAGCTGGGTAAATCCCCCCCGCGTGCACCGCCTCGATCCGCTCTTTGTGCACTCTCCACCTCCTACCGAACCGAAAGGGGCCCTGTCCCCATAGGTGTTGGTGGAATCAGCACCCCCCGACACCTAGCGACAATCATTAAGAATAGCAAAGTCATGGAAACATCAATCTCAGAACATAATGGATACTAGGGATCAAACCCTAAAAAAACTAAGTCGATTACATGATAAATCTCATCCAACCCATCACTGTCCAGCGAGCCTACAATGGAATTACTCATGCACGGCGCTGAGCATCATGAAATTGGTGATGGAGGACGGTTGATGATGACGATGGCGATGGATTCCCCTCTCCGGAGCCCCGAACAGACTCCAAATCAGCCCTCCCGAGAGAGATTAGGGCTTGGCGGCGGCTCCGTATCGTAAAACACGATGAATCCTTCTCCTTGATTTTTTTCTCCCCAAACGTGAATATATAGAGTTGGAGTTGAGGTCGGTGGAGCCTCAGGGGGCCCACGAGACAGGGGGCGTGCCCCCACCCTCCTAGACAGGGTGTGGGCCCCCTAGTGTTGATTCTTTTGCCAGTATTTTTTATAAACTGCAAAAATTATTCTTCGTGAAGTTTCAGGTCATTCTGAGAACTTTTATTTAAGCACAAAAATAAAACCATGGCAATTCTGCTGAAAACAACGTCAGTCCGGGTTAGTTCCATTCAAATCATGCAAGTTAGTGTCCAAAACAAGGTCAAAAGAGTTTGGAAAAGTAGATACAATGGAGACGTATCAACTGCCCCAAGCTTAAATGTTTGCTTGTCCTCAAGCAATTCAATTGACAAAGTGAAAGTGATAAAGAAAAACTTTTACAAACTCTGTTCGATCTTGTTGTTGTAAATATGTAAAGCCAGCATTCAAGTTTTCAGCAAGGATTATGAACTAACCATATTCAAAATAACATTTAGGTCTCATGTTTACACATATCAATGGCATAATCAACTAGCGAGCAATAATAGTAAATCTCGGATGACAACACTTTCTCAAAACAACCATAACATGATATAACAAGATGGTATCTCGCTAGCCCTTTCTGAGACTGCAGAACATAAATGCAATGCACCTTTGAAGTTCAAGGACTGACTAAACATTGTAATTCATGGTAAAAGAGATCCAGTCATACTCAATGTAAACTAATAGTAATGCATGCACATGACAGCGGTGCTCTCCAACTGGTGCTTTTTAATAAGAGGGTGGTGACTCAACATAAAAGTAAATAGATAAGCCCTTCGCAGAGGGAAGCGGGGATTTGTAGAGGTGCCAGAGCTCGATTTTTGAAATAGAGATAAATAATATTTTGAGTGGTATACTTTCATTGCCAATATAACAACCGAGAGATCTTGATATCTTCCATGCTACACACATTATAGGAGGTTTCCAAATAGAATGGTAAAGTTTATACTCCCCCTACCACTAAAAAACATCAATCCATGGCTTGTCCAAAAAAACGGGTGCCTCCAACTAACAACAATCCTGGGGGAGTTTTGTTTGCAATTATTTTAATTTAAGCATGAGACTGGGCATCCCGGTTACCGGCCATTTTCTCGTGAATGAGGAGCAGAGTCCACTCCTGTTGAGAATAACACACCTAGCATGGAAGATATAGACAGACCTAGTTGATACATGAGCTATTCGAGCATACAAAACATAATTTCATTTGAAGGTTTAGAGTTTGGCACATACAAATTTACTTGGAACGGCAGGTAGATACCGCATATAGGAAGGTATGGTGGACTCATATGGAATAACTTTTGGGGTTTATGGAAGTGGATGCACAAGCAGTATTACCGCTTAGTACAAGTGAAGGCTAGAAACAGACTGAGAAGTGACCAGCTAGAGAGCGACAACAGTCATGAACTTGCATTAAAATTAATCAACACTGGGTGCAAGCATGAGTAGGATATAATTCACCATGAACATAAATATCATGGAGGCTATGTTGATTTTGTTTCAACTACATGCGTGAACATGTGCCAAGTCGAGCCACTCGAATCGTTCAAAGGAGGATGCCACCCTATCATACCACATCACAACCATTTTAATAGCATGTTGGCATGCAAGGTAAACCATTATAAAATCCTAGCTAATTAAGCATGGCATGAGCAACTATAGTCTCTAATTGTCATCGCAAACATGTTTCATTCATAATAGCCTGTATCAGGAACGATGCACTAATCATATTTACAAAAACAAGATATGTCGAGTTCATACCAGCTTCTCTTATCTCAATCAGTCTATCATATATCGTCATTGTTTCCTTTCACTTGCACAACTGGACGGTGTGGATAATAATAATAGTCCACGTGCATTGGACTAAGCTGGAATCTGCAAGCATTTAATAAACATGAGAACACAAGGTAATATGGTCTCTTGGTTAAATCAACAATAATTCATATGAGAGCCACTCAACATTTTCATCATGGTCTTCTCCTCTCGACCCCCAAAGAAAAGAAAAGAAACAAAACTATTTACACGGGAAAGCTCCCAACAAGCAAAGGAAGAACGAGAAATCTTTTTGGGTTTTCTTTTAATTACTACTACTACAAGCATGGAAAGTAAGCTAACTAAAAGCTACAACTAATTTTTTGGTTTTTATTAAGGTTTTTCAAACACTCAAGAAGAAGGCTTAAAGAAATAAACTAGCATGGATAGTACAGTGGAAAAGTATGAACACCGACAACTGGAAATGAGTGTGTGAACATGTACGTAATGTCGGTGAGAAATACGTACTCCCCCAAGGTTAGGCTTTTGGCCTAAGTTGGTCTAGGGGGACGGCTAGCCTGGTGGATATCCAAAGTTGTAACTGGGGTCGTACTAGGATGTAACAGCTAATGCCTGACGAGTTGCAGCTTGGAGGTGAGCTGCCTCTGTCCTCCTCTCGTACTCATTCGCCTCCTCCCTAGTTATAACATATCTCCTTTTTGCCTAAAAGTCAAAGAAAGTAGGAGCATGGAGAGCAACATGGATGGTGCGCCGTCTGTCAAAGATTAGTTGGTACTGGAGGAATTGTTCATTCCTCTCAACAAACTGATGGCGAACCATGGCATTATAATCTAGGTAAGTAGGAGGCAACTCAATGTCATTTCCACGTATGGGTATATCAAGATAGTTAGCTACACGAGTTGCATAAATCCCACCAAACAAATATCCACTTATACTATTGTGATGCAACCTACGTGCAACAATAGCCCCCAAGTTATATTGTTTATCACCTAATACTGCACTTTTGAGGACACTAAGATCTGGAATGCACATGTGACAAGCCTCATTTTACCGTTGATGCATCTACCAATGAAGAGAGCAAAATAATGTATGGAAGGGAAATGAATGATCCCTATGGTAGCTTGTGTGATTTCCCTAGATTCCCCCACAGTGGTACTAGCAAGAAAGTCTTTATATTCAGATTTGCGAGGTTAACCAACATTGCCCCACTGCAGGAGTTTACAAGCAATATTAAAATCTTCTAGGTCCATGGTATATGATTTATCATAAAGATCAAATAAAACAATGTGAGAATTACGTGAGGATGTAAATTTAAACCTTCTCACAAATGAATCAGTTAGATAGAGGTATTGTTCACACTTATCTGACACGAAGCTCTCAAGATTAGCATTACGCACATACACGGCAAATTCATCCTTGATGCCTGCCTGGACCTTGAACTCCTCTCACGGCCATTCACAAGTTCGCACTTGAGCTTCCCTTGATAGTTCATTGTCCGACTCACGTATCGTGAGCCTTGGGCCTTGCTTCCTTGAGGAACCATCTCGGTACATTTTCCTAAACATTTTTCTTCCTCTGAAAAAATTCTGAAATTTTTAGTGACTCAAAATAAAAGTGAATCAAACTCAACAAGATTGATAGCAACTACTCCTACAAGTGCCTAGAGACTATATCATGCATTAGAACTACTTTTGACCACATAAATTTGACATGCAAGCTCAAGAAAAGGGTCAACTAAGCACCAAAAATTTGCAATAAATAAAGCACTAGAACAAAAACTAATTGGACCATTGGAGGAGTCGCATACCGAAGAACAATCCCCCAAAGCAGTTTTGTGAATGGAGCTTTGAGCAAGGAGATCGAAAATGGCAGTAAGATGAGCTAGAACTTGGGTTTGAGCTGGTGGATGATTTTTTCTGGAGGAAGACGAAGTGTGTGGGTGCAAGAATAAGTGGAGGGGGCCCACGTGGGGTCCATGAGGCAGGGGCGCGCCCTAGGGGGGTCCCTGGACCCTCGTGGCTAGGTGGTGTGGCCCCCAGGTGTGTTCTCAGTGCCAATAATTCTTAAATATTCTACAAAACATCATCTAAAATTTTTAGGACATTTGGAGAACTTTTATTTTCAGGGTGTTTTTTATTGCAAGGATAATTCAGAAAATAGACAGAAAATACTATTTTTGCTTTATTTAATCTAAATAACATAAATTAAAAGGAGGGTACAGAGAGTTGTGCTTTCTAAATTCATCCATCTCATGCTCATCTAAAGGAATCCACTAACAAGGTTGATCAAGTCTTGTTAACAAACTCTTTCGAATAACATGAAACCGGAGAATTTTTGAATAACACTAGGTTACCTCAATGGGGATATGCATGTCCCCAACAATAAGAATATCATATTTCTTCTTGACAGTAGGAAGAGGGAATTCAAAACCTCCAATAGTAATCGTTGAAGTTTTCCAATAGAATTAACACTTTGGACTTGAGGTTGTTTCCTCGAAAAGTGTACCGTATGGTCATTACCATTAACATGAAAAGTGACATTGCCTTTGTTGCAATCAATAACAGCCCTTGAAGTATTCAAAAAGGGTCTACCAAGAATAATAGACATATTATCGTCCTCGGGAATATCAAGAATAACAAAGTCCGTTAAAATAGTAACGTTCGCAACCACAACAGGCACATCCTCACAAATACCGATAGGTATATCAGTTGATTTATCAGCCATTTGCAAAGATATTTCAGTAGGTGTCAACTTAATCTAATCAAGTCTACGATATAAAGAGAGAGGCATAACACTAGCATCGGCTCCGAGATCACATAAAGCAGTTTTAACATAGTTTCTTTTAATGGAGCATGGTATAGTTGGTACTCCTGGATCTCCTAGTTTCTTAGGTCTTCCATCTTTAAAAGTATAATTAGCAAGCATGGCGGAAATTTCAGCTTCTGGTATCTTTCTTTCATTTGTAACAATATCTTTCATATACTTAGCATAAGGATTCATTTTAAGCATATCAGTCAAACACATACGCAAAAAGATAGGTCTAATCATTTCAGCAAAGCGCTCAAAATCCTCATCATCCTTTTTCTTGGATGGTTTAGGAGGAAAAGGCACGGGTTTTTGAACCCATGGTTCTCTTTCTTTACCGTGCTTCCTAGCAACAAAGTCTCTCTTATCATAACGTTGATTCTCTGATTGTGGGTTATCAAGATCAACAACAGGTTCCATCTCTACAGCATTGTCATTGCTAGGTTGAGCATCAACATGAACATCATCATTAACATTATCACTAGGTTCATGTTCATTACCAGATTGTCTTTCAGCATCAAAAATAGAAATATCATTGGGATTCTCAGGTGTGTCAACAACACAGGTTCACTAGAAGCATGCAAAGTCCTATCATTTTTCTTTTTCTTCTTCTTAGAAGAACTAGGTGCATCAATATTAGTTCTCTGAGAATCTTACTCAATTCTCTTAGGGTGGCCCTCAGGATACAAAGGTTCCTGAGTCATTTTACCCCCTCTAGTCACAACTCTAACAGTATTATCATTTTTCTTATTATTTAATTCATTGAGAAAATCATTCTAAGATTTAAGCACTTGTTCTACTTGAGTGGTAACCATAGAAGCATATTTACTAATAAGTTTAAGTTAACCTTTAACTCTAGACATATAATCACAAAAGTGTTCAATCATATAAGTATTATGTTTCAATTGTCTACCAACATAAGCATTGAAGTCTTCTTGTTTAACCATAAAATTATCAAACTCATCCAAGCATTGGCTAGCAAACTTTGTAGATGGGATTTCACCCTTATCAAATCTATAGAGAGAAATTACCTTTACTACCTGTGTCGGGTTATCAAGACCACGTATTTCTTCAATAGGTAGTAAATTCTTAACATCTTCAGCTTTGATACCCTTTTATTTCATAGATTTCTTCGCCTCATGCATATCTTCAGGACTGAGAAATAGTATACCCCTTTCTTCGGAGTTGGCTTAGGAGTTGGTTCAGGAAGTGTCCAATCATTTTCATTACTCAACATATTATTCAATAGCAATTCAGCTTGATCAACAGTTCTTTCCTTGAAAACACAACCAGCACAACTATCCAGGTGGTCTCTAGAAGCATCAGTTAGTCCATTATAAAAGATATCAAGTATTTCATTTTTCTTGAGAGGGTGATCAGGCAAAGCATAAAGTAATCGGAGAAGCCTCCCCCAAGCTTGTGGGAGACTCTCTTCTTAAATTTGCACAAAATTATATATTTCCCTTAAGGCATCTTGTTTCTTATGAGCGGGGAAATATTTAGCAGAAAAGTAATAAATCATATCCTAGGGACTACGCACACAACCAGGATCAAGAGAATTAAACCATGTTTTAGCATCACCCCTTAATGAGAACGAAAATAACTTAAGAATATAGTAGTAATGAATTTTTTCCTCATTAGTGAACAGGGTGGCTATATCATTTAATTTAGTAAGATGTGCCACAACGGTTTCAGATTCATAGCCATAAAAAGGATCAGATTCAAGCAAAGTAATTAACTCAGGGTCGACAGAGAAATCATAATCCTTATCGGAAATACAGATAGGTGAAGTAGCAAAAGAAGGGTCATATTTCATTCTAGCATTCAAAGATTTTTCTTTCAGCTTAGCTAACAGTTTCTTAAGATCATATCTATCATTGCAAGCTAAAAAGTCTCTAGCAGCTTCTTCATCCATAACATAACCCTCACGCACGACATGCAATTCATATCTAGGGGGAGAATCTTAATCATCACTTTCATCAATATTCTCAGTTTCAATAATTTCATTCTGTCTAACCCTAGCAAGTTGTTCATTAAGAAATTCACCTAATGGCACAGTATTATCAAGCATAGAAGTAGTTTCATCATAAATATCATGCAAAGCAGAAGTGGCATCATCAATAACATGCGACATATCAGAATAAATAATAGGTGTAGGTGTCGCAAGTTTACTCAAAACAGAAGGTGAATCAAGTGCAGAGCTAGATGGCAATTCCTTACCTCCCCTCGTAGTTGAGGGAAAAATCTTGGTTCTTTCATCCTTCAAGTTCTTCATAATGATCAACAGATATAAATCCCAAGTGACTCAAAGAATAGAGCTATGCTCCCCGGCAACGGTGCCAGCAAATAGTGATGATAACCCACAAGTATAGGGGATCACAACAGTTTTCGAGGGTCGAGTATTCAACCCAAATTTATTGATTCGACACAAGGGGAGCCAAAGAACATTCTCAATTATTAATAGTTGAGTTTTCAATTCAACTGCACATGAAAGACTTAATATCTGCAGCAAAGTATTTAGTAGCAAAGTAACATGGAAGTAAAAGTAACAGTGGCAAAAGTAACAGTAGCAGTTTTGTAGTGATTGTAACAGTGGCAATGGAAAAGTAACGAAGCGAAGATCAATATGTGAAAAGCTCATAGGTATTAGATCAGTGATGGATAATTATGTCGGATGTGATCCCTCATGCAACAGTTATAACATAGTGTGACACAGAACTAGCTCCAGTTCATCAATGTAATGTAGCCATGTATTCCGAATATAGTCATATGTGCTTATGGAAAAGAACTTGCATGACATCTTTTGTCCTACCCTCCCGTGGCAGCGGGGTCCTATTGGAAACTAAGGTATATTAAGGCGTCCTTTTAATAGAGTACCAAACCAAAGCGATGTTTTACCCTCAATGTAATGTAGGAACAGTGGAACTCTCAATGAAAGCACCAATGTCGGTGTCAAAACTGGCGGATCTCGGGTAGGGGGTCCCGAACTGTGCGTCTAAGGCGGATGGTAACAGGAGGCAGGGGGCATGATGTTTTACCCAGGTTCGGGCCCTCTTGATGGAGGTAAAACCCTACGTCCTGCTTGATTAGTCTTGATAATATGGGTAGTACAAGAGTTGATATACCACGAGATCGGAGAAGCTAAACCCTAAAAGCTAGCCTATGGTATGATTGTATGTTGTCCTACGGACTAAAACCCTCCGGTTTATATAGACACCGGAGGGGGCTAGGGTTACACAAGGTCGGTTACAAAGGAGGAGATATACATATCCGTATTGCCTAGCTTTCCTTCCATGCCAAGTAGAGTCCCAGCCGGGCACGGGACAAAGTCTTCAATCTTGTATCTTCATAGTCCAACAGTCCGGCCAAAGGATATAGTCCGGCTGTCCGGAGACCCCCTAATCCAGGACTCCCTCAGTAGCCCCTGAACCAGGCTTCAATGACGATGAGTCCGGCGCACAGTGTTGTCTTCAGCATTGCAAGGCGGGTTCCTCCTCCGAATACACCACAGAAGAGTTTGAATACAAGGATATTGTCCGACCCTGCAAAATAAGTTCCACATACCACCGTAGAGAGAATAATATTTCCACAAATCCATTCTGCTGACACGTTTTGGCAGCATGACATCATGCCATGGCCCGGTAATTATTCGAACCGTTTTTCCTTAACCAGCCCCGCACATAACGTGAGGCGGTTTCTTGACACGTCTTGTCAAAGCAGAGATCCTGTTCCCCTTATTACGGGATTCTCATCAATACGGACATGGGTAACCCAACCGCGCCATCAATTACGACGCTTGGGGGATAAGCGAGTTTTACCAGGCTAGTGGGGGCGTATAGTCTAGTCCGCCCTTATAAAGGGATAAGATCTCACCTTTTCTACCCATGCCTTCTTCCTCCTTGCTCATCCATTCTCGCGCACTCGAGCTCTAGCGCCTAAGTCCGCATCCTCCTCCTCAACTCTCTCCAAACATGTCTAGAGCGGGAGGCAAGTGGATGGCCTCCTCCGTCATGGAGGGGCACATCTAAAAGTTGCGTGGAGCCGGATACTTAGCCGCGGACATCGCGCACCGGCTGCCAGCCGTAGGGTAGGTCGTCCCTACCCCGGAACCTCACGAAAGGGTGGTTTTCCTCCCCCATTTCGTCCGTGGATTGGGGTTTCCCCTCCATCCGTTTGTCCGCGCCTTTATGTTCTACTACGGGCTGGACTTTCATGATCTGGCCCCGAATTTCATCCTCAACATCTCGGCGTTCATCGTCGTGTGCGAGGCTTTCCTCCGCATCCGGTGTTAAGACCGATTTTCCAATAAAACATTTATTGAAAATACGACCCTTGTATTGACCAGTACAGAAGAATCCTCGCCTTACTGGCAGACAAATCCTTGATACAGAAATCTAGAAGTACTAAATATTATACAAGGTTGAGCTGAGGCTGCTCAATAATTTATTACAAGCACGCCGATATTATACATGAAGGCGGATATGACACAAAGGGGGTATGGTGGCATAACTACTGACTCGTAATAAAGATGGTGGTGGATATGTCACAGTGAAGTGGGTGACATGACTCCAAAATATTACAGCTCATCGAGCGCCGGAGTGAGGCTCGATGAATTTATTTGGGTAGCGGAAGCGTATATAATACAAGTGGCCAAATCCAGGATCGCACGGGACAGACTGGGACTCCTCCAGGCATTGGACTTGCTATCATACTCTTCATCCATAAGATCGCCTTCGTCAACATCTGGCCAAATCAACAAGCCAGGTGATTACTTTGAATGTACTCGCAAGACAGTTTGGACATAAGATATAACAAATGCAAACATGATGCACATGAGCAGATTAGTAATGCACACTCAGATAATAGATTTGTACAACACGATAAATGAAAGGAAGTCGGGCGGTAGTCCTCCCGAAATCCCAATAAAATAACTAAAGACCGATCGGGTATCTAAAGCAACGCCTCGAAAGGTAAAAAATAAATTTAACATGCCGCGGTCGGGCGTCAGGGCGACACCTCATAAAGGGCTTATATTGAAATGTAAATGACAGTGCGTGCCTCAATCGGACGTCTAAGCGACATCTCGAAAAGGGCTTATAATGAAAGTAAATATCAGGATGCCACAGTCGGACGTCTGAGCGACATCACGTAAAGGGCTAATATCAAAAGCAAATAACAAGAATGCCACAGTCGGACGTCTGAGCGACATCACAAAAAGGGCTTATATCAAAAGTAAATAACAATAATGCCACAGTCGGACGTCTGAGCGACATCACATAAAGGGCTTATATCAACAGTAAATAACAAGAATGCCACAGTCGGACGTCTGAGCGACATGACATAAAGGGCTTATATCAAAAGTAAACAACAAGAATGCAACAGTCGGATGTCTGAGCAACATCACATAAAGGGCTTATATCAAAAGTAAAGAACAAAAATGCCACAGTCGGACGTCTGAGCGACATCACATAAACAGCTTATATCAAAAGTAAACAACAAGAATGCGACAGTCGGATGTCTGAGCGACATCACATAAAGGGCTTATATTTCGTCATTCAAATTTAAGTAGCTCATGAATTTAAATCATCCCAAGGAAATACTTAGTACGTAATAATAAACTGGTTAGTCCATCCACCGGAATAACATTCAGCCGGGTTTACCATTCTCGGTTTCATGCTCATTCTCCGGAGACTGTCACTGAGACTGATACTGAGACATACATGGAGACTGACACTGATATGTTGATCAAATCCTTGACCATGGACACGGTTACTCGAATGGTTATGACTCTGCAGAGTTTGCACTGTTAATCAACAGCCAACGGATTTTAGTAGTCACAAAGGACTAGTTCCGTTTACGGTATTTTAGAAGAAACACATGTAACCAGTACACACCCGTTCCACATTCCGCTGCCAGGAATCACCCTAGGCAACGTTCAAGAAAAACTTTAAGACGGGGAGGCCACAATCTCGAATAGCATGGGATCAAATTTATATCGCGCGCTCTAAGGGGTGCCCCCCTCTCGGTCCCAACCGGAAACACCCATGCCCCCTGACCGGATGACGGGCTTTAATCGAGGGCCATGGAACCCTCATCACGGCCCCTCTATTTGGTGTGTACAAGGAGAGAGGTTTGCAACTTACTAAACCGCATTCTTTGCAGAAAACATGTGTTAGCCCGCAAGGGGACGAACGGGAACAAGACTTGATCCACGTTAACACTGGAGTTACACGGTTGACATAAGACTGGCATGATTCAACAATACCAGCTTACAACCTATCATGGCACCACATGATCAGGTTACCTCACCATCATATGAACACATCAAACTTTGAAGCTCACCTGTAGCTTGCCTTGCATGCAATATAACATTCGGTAATGCTTCTATAAATATGCCATGAGAAAACTACTCAAGCAAACATGCAAAACACTCATCATATCAAAGGTTCAAACATGCTTGCCTGGTTCAGAGTAGTCGGAGTCTAGCTCGGCGAAGTTTGCGGTTCCGTCACCTCCTTCGGTATCTACGGTATAAAAGAAATTGGATACTAACGTAAATACCGTGTGTGCATAAAATTGTTTAAAAATAATTTTCAAATAAATATGATAAAAAAACTAGATAGAAAAATAAAGATGACAGAAAAAGAATCAACTCAAAATCATCTTTTGTTTAAAAGTTATTAAGGTTTTAGTCCAGGGACTAATCTGTGATGAAACAGAATCTTTCCACGGACTAGTTTAGAAAAATAGAAAACGCTTTGGTTGGAATACGCCTTCCAAAGTAGAAAACGCATATGGGCCGAAGGTGCCAATAGAAAATAGTTTGAATAGAAGGGGAGAGGCTGACGAGGGGGTCCTACCCGTCAGGTTTGAAAATCCAAATAGAGTCCACCGGCGCCCGAGGTTTGCGGTGGTCCCCGGCGTCGATCCACGGCGAGGTAGGGGGAGGGGATGGTACCTACGGACTCACGGAGCTCTCCCGCGTCTGTGGGTGGTAGAGTTGCTCGTCGGCGAGCACCACGTCGACGGCGGCCTCCACTCTGGCGGACGTTGGTTCGGGCGGTGATGGATCTTGCCGAGGAGGGTTGCAAACGTCAAATTGGGGCTCAGGGTTAGAAGAGTGGGTGCACTAGGAGGCTGCTGGCAAGGTTTGGGAGGCAGGGTGCCCTCGCCAGAGAGAACCTTGCCGGAGGCCGAAGCGGATCGGGGCGGCCGGAGTCGGGGAAGAAGGCTCTCCCGAGGCCTTCTGATGAGCGTGGCGAGATTTTGAGGCGAGGAGGGGGAGGTGCTGGGTCGAGAACGAGCTCGGGGCCTCCTTTTATAGCCGGACTGAGGCGGTTGCCGAGGACGGGATTTCTCCGGTGAGCGATTACGGCGAGGCAGTGGTCGGGCAGGAGGTTTAGGTGGCTGGGCAGCTGCGGATTGGTCCACTGGCTCCATCCAACGGCTAACCTTGGTCGGATTTGATCTGCTCCCGTGGTTTCGACGGAACGGCTTCACGGGCTCGTCGGCGGTAGAGAGCGCGCTCTGCGCCTCTCAAGCCACGGTGAGTGTGCTTCAGCACGCACAGGGAAGAGGACGGCCACGCGGAGGCTTCTAGTGGTTTGGGCGATGCTGGACGGCGCCGTATAGCAGGGCGGGTTCCTGCTGACCGCCACGGGCGGCTCTGCCACCGCGGAAGACGCCGGTGTTGGCGAGACACGTCACCACTGACGCTTGCGCCCGTCCAAACGACCGTGCGGTGCACTGGATAAGAAGGAGGAGCGGGGAGCAAGGCGCCAACGCGTGCACTAGCGAGATTGACGCCGCGGTTCTGAAGAAAACGACACTGTCTCTGAACTGAAGCACTGAATTTTCTAAATTTGAACAGAAACAGTGCACACCAAATTTTCGACGAAATGTTTTGAGCACGTGAAATTTTTTTCTAGAGCTGGGACTTGGTGAAGTGGTCTCTTGATGCATCTAGGAGCTGGCTCATTTATCTCAGATTTTTAGGAAAAGAAAAAGATTGAATTTCACCAAAAATGGCAAATTTGGTCCAAACTTGCAGCAGGCAAATTGTGAAAAATTTGAACTGTGGACCAGCAGATCTTGATGGATCTAGGTTGAGGGTACTAAGGACTAGCCAGAGGAGTTTATTTGGGACCAAGACTCAAAGGAAATCTGGTGGTTCCTTTGTAAATCATCAAGGCCCAAATAAAGACAGAAAATGGTTTTGAGGATAAAATAAATAGAATTAAAATTTAAAAGAAGTTGAGACTTGCTGGAATAGGATGCTTGGCTTGACCCAAAGTGGGGAGGTGGGTATTGGAAGAAAATTTTCTACATAGGCCATGGCAAGAGGATACTTTCTGAAATGGGGAAGAATAAATCCATAATTCTATTGGAATTCTTTTTAATAAAAAGGATTGCAAAAACCTTCCAATGTTATTTGTGTTGAGCCAACACAAGATGAAAAACCCTTAAGACAAAAGATCAAGATTTGGATGAACCCAAAAAAAAATACTTTTCATAAAAGAATTTTCATTAAAAGGAGAGTCTTTTAGAAAAAATTTAAATAACATCCTTCAAATCAAATAAAGAATTTGATAAAACCAAATCCAGATTTTGGAGTGTTACAACACCTACCCCATTAGGAAAAATCTCGTCCCCAAGATTTCAGCTGATCCTCAAATAGGTGTGTGTATTCTGCCCGAAGGAAATCCTCTCTTTCTCATGTTGCTTCATCCTCGATGTGATTGCTCCACTGAACCTTGAAAAACTTAATTGTTTTCTGACGGGTCCTTCTTTCAAACTCCTCCAATATTTTTATTGGACGTTCCGCGTAGGTGAGGTCTGGTTGCATGTCAATGTTCTCGTGAGATACATGTTTTTCCGGGTTGCTTACACATTTCGTCAACTGTGAGACGTGGAACACGTCGTGGACATCTGACAGTTCTTTGGGTAGGTCTAGCTGGTAGGCCACCGTGCCTCTTCGTGCAACCACACAGAAGGGTCCAGTAAACCATGGTGCTAGCTTTCCTTTAACTTTGAATCGTTGTAGGCCCCTCATTGGAGGTACTCGTAGATACACATATTCACTTGGTTCAAAGCTAACTTCATGATGTTTTTTATCGTAATAACTCTTTTGTCGGCTCTGGGCTGTCTTTAGTCGATCCCTGATTTGTCTAACTTTCTCCTTAGCTTCCTTGAGCATGTCGGGGCCAAAGATACGATTGTCTCCTATTTCTGACCAATTTAATGGGGTACGGCATCTTCGCCCGTACAAGGCTTCAAAAGGTGCCATTTGTAGACTGGCTTGGTAACTGTTGTTGTATGCGAACTCGGCATACGGCAAGCTTTCCTCCCAATTGGTTCCATAGGTGAGAACGCATGCTCTTAGCATGTCCTCTAGAATTTGGTTCACACGTTCAGTTTGTCCACCAGTCTGGGGGTGGTATGCTGTACTGAATACTAGCTGAGTCCCCACAGCTTGTTGTAACTGATCCCAAAATTTAGAGACAAATTGAGTACCTCTGTCGGATATTATAGTCTTTGGAATTCCATGCAGACAAACTATACGGGAGAGATAAAGTTTTTCAAGCTTCTGAGTGGTGTGGGTTGTCTTTACGGGGTGAAATGTGCCACCTTAGTTAATCTATCTGTGATGACCCATATAGCATCATTTCCGTGTCGTGACCGAGGTAGTCCGACAACAAAATCCATTCCAATTTC
The DNA here is from genome assembly GCF_002162155.2 of Triticum dicoccoides. Classification (NCBI taxonomy): domain Eukaryota; kingdom Viridiplantae; phylum Streptophyta; class Magnoliopsida; order Poales; family Poaceae; genus Triticum; species Triticum dicoccoides. Next base: position 119,448,862 of record NC_041382.1, read on the forward strand.
GTCCCATTTCCACTCAGGTATCCTGTTTGGCTGTAATAGTCCTGCTGGTTTTTGGTGCTCGGCTTTAATGCGCTGACATGAATCACAACATGCAATGAATGTGGCTATATCCCTCTTCATACCGTGCCACCAAATTTTTTCCTGAAGGTCCTTGTACATTTTGGTTCCTCCAGGGTGGATTGAATATGGAGCAGTGTGGCCTTCGACTAGAATTTGCTGTTTGAGGTCCTCTATATTTGGCACGGAAAGTCTGTCTCCGTACCATAATATCCCCTTATCATCGATGACGAATTCCGAGGCCTTGCCCAGACTCACTTTTCTTTTTATGCCTTCGATGCTGGGGTGTCCATGTTGAGCCTTCTTGATCTGTTCCATTAGGGTGGGCTGTAATTCCGAATTTAACACAGTGCCTTCAGTGACCATCACCAAGTTGAGTTTGGTGAACTCCTGCTGAAATTCAGGTCTCAAGTTCTATAGACTGTCATTGCCCGAGCTGGGGTTTCGACTAAGAGCATTTGCCACTACATTCGCCTTTCCTGGATGGTAGTGAATGCCAACATCATAATCTTTCACTAATTCCAACCAGCGTTGTTGTCGTAAATTGAGTTCGGGTTGTGTGAAAATATATTTGAGGCTTTTATGGTCCGTATATATTTCGCAACGATTTCCAAACAAAAAGTGCCTCCACTCTTTGAGTGCATGAATGACTGCTGCCAATTCTAAGTCATGGGTAGGATAATTTTCTTCATGCTTTCGTAGTTGCCTGGAAGCGTATGCGACCACCTTGCCTTCTTGCATTAGTACGCATCCGAGGCCTTTCCGTGATGCGTCACAATATACTTCAAAACTTTTGTGTATGTCTGGTACAACCAATACTTGTGCCGTTGTTAACTTCCTTTTGAGTTCTTGGAAACTTTTCTCGCAAGCTTCAGTCCATACAAATTTCTTATCCTTCTTGAGTAATTGTGTCATTGGTTTTGCTATGGTGGAAAACCCCTCAATAAACCTTCGGTAATATCCAACCATCCCTAGGAAACTTCGTACATCTGTTATGTTGGCTGGTGGTTTCCAGCCAAGTACGGGCTTGACATTTTCTGGGTCCACGACAACTCCTTCTTGGGTCAATACGTGGCCTAGAAAACCAACCGGTCTTAACCAAAATTCGCATTTGCTGAATTTGGCGTATAACTTATGTTTCCTTAATTCTCCTAGTACAGTTCTGAGATGTTCAGCATGTTCTTTTGGGGTCTTAGAGTATACCCAAATATCATCAATGAACACCACAACAAATTTGTCCATAAATTTCATAAACACTTTGTTCATGAGGTGGACAAAATATGCAGGGGCGTTTGTTAGTCCAAACGGCATTACTGTAAACTCATATAATTCGTATCTGGAGGTGAATGTTGTCTTAGGGATATCTTCTGTCCGTACTTTTAATTGATGATACCCTGACCTTAAATCAATTTTTGAGAATACCTTGGCTTGTGCGAGCTGGTCAAATAAATCATTTATCCGTGGCATCAGATATTTGTTTTTGATGGTGACCATGTTGAGGGCTCGATAGTCTATACATAATCTTAGTGTCCCATCCTTTTTCTTGGCAAATAATACTGGTGAACCCCAAGGTGAGGAGTTGGCCCATATAAATCCTTTGTCCAGTAATTCTTTTATTTGCTTCTTTAATTCTACCAACTCGGAGGGTGCCATTCTATAAGGTTTCTTATAAATGGGGGTGGTTCCAGGTGCTAATTCAATGATGAACTCTATTTCCCGGTCTGGTGGCATGCCTGGTAGTTCTTCAGGAAATACGTCAGGGAACTCACATACCACTAGAACTTTTCTTAATTCTGATATGTCTACTTTGTTCAAATTGTGTTGCCGTGATATTGGTCTTTCTTGAGCTGCAACTTTTATCGTCTTCCCGTGATGATGAGTAAGAATTACACTCCGATTGAAGCAGTCGATAAATCCCTTGTTGGTGGTTAACCAGTCCATTCATAGGATAACATCCCGTCCCTTATTTTCCAATACAATGAGGTTTGCCTGAAACTTTAGTCCCTCAATCTCCATAACCACACCTTGGCAGTAATTCTGAGTGATTCGCTTAATTCGGGGGACTTGATGGTCATGGATTTTCCCAAGGGAAGCATCAAAAATTCATGTTGCAAAGCAAATTTCTTTGAAATGAACGAGTGAGAAGCTCCAGAATCAAACAAAACTGTGGCAGGTATTTTGTTTACAGGGAACGTACCGAGTAAGATATCCGGGGCATTTTGTGCTTCCTCCTTGGTCACATGGTTCAAGTGACCCTTCTTGTGATTGTTATTGGGGTTGAAGTTGTTGCGCTTGGGTGCTGAATTATTTTCACTGTTGTTTGGCTTGGGGGCCGAGTTCCTTGGCTTTGGGCACTGTTTAGCATAGTGTCCCTCCTCTCCACAAGCGTGGCAATTAACACCTGGGCGATATGTAAAATCCTTGTCTCTTGCGTGAAAATTTTGTTTGGGCGAGGAACAGTGGTTGTGGATTTGTTTGATCCAATTTTCTGAGGGTAAGTCTTGTTCCGATTGTTGCGAGCATGAGTGGTCTTGTCCCTTTTTTGCTTGCGAAAATCCTCCAAGCTGCGGCAATCTTTTTCCAATGTAATAGCTTTGTCCACAAGTGTTTTGAAATCCGGAAAGGTGTGTACGACCAGCTGGCATTTAAGTGCTGGTGCCAGACCGTCCAGAAAATTTTCCATCTTTTTATTTTCAGTCATATGCTCTTCGTTGGCATAACGAGATAATTGAGTATACTGACTATTGTACTCCGTCACTGTCATGATTCTCTTCTTGAGGTCATCAAACGCTCTCTTCTTGATCTTCATAATACTTCTGGGAATGTGCGCCCCATGAAAACCTTCTTTAAATTCTTCCCAGGTGATGTTATTCTCATTTGGGTGCATGTGTAGGAAATTTTCCCACCATGATGTAGCTGCTCCAGTGAGGTAGTGAGGTGCATAAAGTACCTTCTCACGGTCCGAACATTGTGCAATAATTAACTTCCTTTCAATGTCTCGAAGCCAATCATCGGCCTCAAGAGGTCTATCAGTGTGAGAAAACATTGGGGGACGTGTCTTTTGTAGTTCAAACAACTTGGAATGCTGTTGATATGGTTCACGGTGATTTCCCATATTGATAACATGGTTCATCATTTCTTGATGCTGCTACTGGCTTTACTCATAAAGGCGGCATACATGATAAAGTATTGTTTCACTGCCTTGCTGACTTGACTGCCCCTGTGTGAAATTGTTACTTGTCTGGGTACCATAATTTTCTTCTGGTGGACATGGCATGGAATGAGTCCAGGAACGAGGCATTTTCCACTCTAGGGTATTTTTGCAGAAATCATGAGAAAAACTGAGTGGCAAAAATAAATAGTTTTGCAAAGGCGGAAATTTTTAAGAACTCCAACATTTTTCAAGAAAATACTTGATTGCGCATGGAGAAGGACTGCTCAGTACATATCTTACACGCAAGCCGTAATTATACAATACATCACTTAGGATGTGCATACACATTCCTGACATGTTATTTAGGCTAGTGCACTTCTCTGAGTTCCTACATGATGCGCACACAAACTACTTCTCACCAAACCTATATACATATACACATATCATACACGCTGGTACATTGCACGGCTGCAAGGCGCACTCAGTCGGAGATGGTAAGAACTTCCCTCTGCCCGCCGAGGGTAAGACCCGGTGATGCTGGAGACTCAACCTCCTCCTCACTAATAGGCTCCAGGCGCGAAGTACTTGTTTGAGGAACTGGTGCGGGCATGGTAGGTGGTGCAGCTCTAACTGGAGAGCAATGACCTAGTCAAACTCCTTAGTGGTAGGCAGACGACGAGCGGTGGTTAAGATGGCACGTGCATAGGATGCTGAGGACGAGACGTAAGTCAGTGGTGGTGCTGTATGGAGGAGTTCCCTCCTGTTGGCGGAACAGCCCCGAACGAAGTCCATACGAGCAGCCACAAGGTCATCCACGAGGTTGTCAAAAGCTGCCTCAAGAGCTTTGAGATACTCAACCAACATTTCAATAGCCTCATCTCTCTCTCCCTTAGCGCAAGTGAACGCATAGTGACAAGTGTATGGCACGTGGCATGGGAGGTAGCGGTAGCGACGAGTCTTCATCATAGAAAGAGCATCCCGGAGACGAGCTATCGCCTCATGGGCAGCCATCTGCATGGCATGCCTCTCCGTAGGCATGGCCCTTCCCACAAATCGGAAGCGGCGTGTCTCAGAACGTCCTCCCTTGAATTGCACTGCGGCTTGGTACATAGACACGCTGTCGCTGATCTTGTGCTGGTAGAGTGTGAACTCCGGACGAGTTCATGGCCCGATCGCGACCTTGGTGATGGAGACAAGAAGCTTGATAAACCCCTCAGGTACATTGGCGAAAACATGTGACTCACAGTCGCTGCCCACCATCTACAAAGGTAGACAAAAAATCCAAATAGTCAACTCATAAATTTATGATGACTAAAAGAAAATTGCTACATTTGCAAAATGCTAAACTAGCACTTAATACGCTACTAACCGATTAGTGATTGCACCTAGTGGCTTCCTACAGTCAGCCTGGCTCTGGTACCATGGTTGTCAAGACCGGTTTTCCAATAAAACATTTATTGAAAAGTCGACCCTTGTATTGACCAGTACAGAAGAATCCTCCTTACTGGCAGACAAATCCTTGATACAGAAATCCAGATGTACTAAATATTATACAAGGTTGAGCTGAGGCTGCTCAACAATTTATTACAAGCACGCTGATATTATACATGAAGGCGGATATGACACAAAGGGGGATGGTGGCATAACTACTGACTCGTAATAAAGGTGGTGTTGGATATGTCATAGTGAAGTGGGTGACATGACTCAAAAATCTTACAGCTCATCGAGCGCTAGAGTGAGGCTCGATGAATTTATTTGGGTAGCGGAAGTCTATATAATACAAGTGGCTAAATCCAGGATCGCACGGGACTGACTAGGACTCCTCTAGGCGTTGGACTCGCTATCGTACTCTTCATCCTTAAGATCGCCTTCGTCAACATCTAGCCAAATCAACAAGCCAGGTGAGTACTTTGAATGTACTCGCAAGACAGTTTGGACATAAGATGTAACAGATGAAACATGATACACATGAGTAGATTAGTAATGCACACTCAGATAATAGATTTGTACAACACGATAAATGAAAGGAAGTCGGGCAGTAGTCCTCCCGAAATCCCAATAAAAGAACTGAAGACCGATCGGGTATCTGAAGCGACGCCTCGAAAGGTAAAAAATAAATTTAACATGCCGCGGTCGGGCATCAGGGCGACACCTCATAAAGGGCTTATATTGAAATGTAAATGACAGTGCGTGCCTCAGTCGGACGTCTAAGCGACATCTCGAAAAGGTCTTATAATGAATGTAAATATCAGGATGCCACAGTCGGACGTCTGAGCGACATCACGTAAAGGGCTTATATCAAAAGTAAATAACAAGAATGCCACAGTCGGACATCTGAGCAAGATCACAAAAAGGGCTTATATCAAAAGTAAATAACAAGAATGCCACAGTCGGACGTCTGAGAGACATCACATAAAGGGCTTCTATCAAAAGTAAACAACAAGAATGCCACAGTCGGATGTCTGAGCGACATCACATAAAGGGCTTATATCAAAAGTAAATAACTAGAATGCCATAGTCAGAGGTCTGAGCGACATCACATAAAGGTCTTATATCAAAAGTAAACAACAAGAATGCCGCAGTCGGATGTCTGAGCGACATCACATAAAGGGCTTATATTTCATCATTCGAATTTAAGTAGCTCATGAATTTAAATCATCCCAAGTAAATACTTAGTACATAATAATAAACCGGTTAGTCCATCCACCGGAATAACATTCAGCCGAGTTTACCATTCTCGGTTTCATGCTCATTCTCTGGAGATTGTCACTGAGATAGATACTGAGACATACATGGAGACTGACACTGATATGTTGATCAAAGTCCTTGACGAGGGACACGGTTACTCGAATGGTTATGACTCTGCAGAGTTTGCACTGTTAATCCATAGCCAACGGATTTCAGTAGTCACAAAGGACTAGTTCCGTTTACAGTATTTTATAAGAAACACATCAAACCAGTACACACCCATTCCACATTCTGCTGCCAGGAATTACCCTATAGGCAACGTTCAAGAAAAACTTTACGACGGGGAGGCCACAACCTCGAATAGCATGGGATCAAATTTATACCGCGCGCTCTAAGGGTTGCCCCCCTCTCAGTCCCAACCGGAAACACCCATGCCCCCTGACCGGATGACGGGCTTTAATCCAGGGCCATGGAACCCTCATCACGGCCCCTCTATTTGGTGTGTACAAGGAGAGAGGTTTGCAACTTACTAAACCGCATTCTTTGCAGAAAACATGTGGTAGCACGGCAGGGGATGAACTGGAACAAGACTTGATCCACGTTAACACTGGAGTTACACGGTTGACATAAGACTGGCATGCTTCAACAATACCAGCTTACAACCTATCATGCCACCACATGATCAGGTTACCTCACCATCATATGAACACATCAAACTTCGAAGCTCACATGTAGCTTGCCTTGCATGCAATATAACATTCGCTAATGCTTATATAAATATGCCATGAGAAAACTACTCAAGCAAACATGCAAAACACTCATCATATCAAAGGTTCAAACATGCTTGCCTGGTTCGGAGTAGTCGGAGTCTAGCTCGACGAAGTTTGCGGTTCCGTCACCTCCTTTGGTATCTACATTATAAAAGAAATTGGATACTAACGTAAATACCATGTGTGCATAAAATTGTTTCAAAATACTTTTCAAATAAATATGATAGAAAAAGAATCAACTCAAAATCATCTTTTGTTTAAAAGTTATTATGGTTTTAGTCCACAGACTAATCGGTGATGAAACAGAATCTTTCCAGGGGCTAGTTTCAAATAGAAAACGCTTTGGTTGGAATACGCCTTCCAGAGTAGAAAACGCATACGGGCCGAAGGCGCCAACAGAAAAGGGTTTGAATAGAAGGGGAGAGGCTGACGAGGGGGTCACACCCATCATGTTTGAAAATCAAAATAGAGTCCACCGGCGCCCGAGGCTTGCGGTGGTCGCCGGCGTCGATCTACGGCGAGGTAGGGGGAGGGGATGGTACCTACGGACTCACAGAGCTCCCCCGCGTCTGTGGGTGGTGGAGCTGGTCGTCGACGAGCACCACGTCGACGGCGGCCTCCACTCTGGCGGACGTTGGTTCGGGCGGTGATGGATCTCGCCGAGGAGGGCTGCAAACGTCAAATTGGGGCTCGGGTTAGAAGAGTGGGTGCACTAGGAGGCTGCTAGCAAGGTTTGGTAGGCGGGGGTGCCCTCACCAAAGAGAACCTTGCCGGAGCCTGAAGCGGATCGGGGCGGCCGGAGTCGGGGAAGAAGGCTCTCCCGAGGCCTTCTGATGAGCGTGGCGAGGTTCTGAGGCGAGGAGGGGGAGGTGCTGGGTCGAGAACGAGCTCGGGGCCTCCTTTTATAGCCGGCCCGAGGCGGTTGCCGAGTACGGGGATTTTTCGGCGAGCGATTACGCCGAGGCAGTGGTCAGGCAGGAGGATTAGGTGACTGGCCAGGTGCAGATTGGTCCACTGGCTCCATCCAACGCCTAACCTTGGTCGGATTTGATCTGCTCCCGTGGTTTCGACGGAACGGCCTCACAAGCTCGTCGGCGGCAGAGAGCGTGCTCTGCGCCTCTCAGGCCACGGTGATTGTGCTGCAGCACGCACGGGGAAGAGGACGGCCACGCGGACGCCTCTGGTGGTTTGGGCGGTGCTAGACGGCGCCGTATGGCAGGGCGGGTTCCTACTGACCGCCACGGGCAGCTCTGCCACCGCGGAAGACGCCGGCGTTGGCGAGACACGTCGCCACCGACGCTTGCGCCCGTCCAAACGACCATGCGGCGCAGTGGATAAGAAGGAGGAGCAGGGAGCAAGGCGCCAACGCGTGCACTGGCAAGATTGACGTCACGGTTCTGAAGAAAACGAGACTGTCTCTGAACTGAAACACTGAATTTTCTGAATTTGAACAGAAACAGTGCACACCAACTGTTTGACGAAATGTTTTGAGCACGTGAATTTTTTTTTCTGGAGCTGGGACTTGGTGAAGTGGTCTCTTGATGCATCTTGAGGCTGCCTGATTTATCTCGGATTTTTAGGAAAAGAAAAAAGAATTAATTTCACCAAAAATGGCAACTCTGGTCCAAACTTGCAGCAGGCAAATTTTGAAAAATGTGAACTGTGGACCAGCAGATCTTGATGGATCTAGGTTGAGGGTACTAAGGACTAGCCAAGGGAGTTTATTTGGGATCAAGACTCAAAGGAAATCTGGTGGTTCCTTTGTAAATCATCAAGGCCCAAATAAATGACAAAAAATGGTTTTTAGGATAAAATAAATAGAATTAAAATTTAAAAGAAGTTGAGACTTGCTGGAATAGGATGCTTGGCTTGAAACAAAGTGGGGAGGCGGGTATTGGAAGAAAATTTTCTACATAGGCCATGGCAAGAGGATACTTTCTGAATGGGGAAGAATAAATCCATAATTCTATTGGAATTCTTTTTAATAAAAAGGATTGCAAAAACCTTCCAATGTTATTTGTGTTGAGCCAACACAATATGAAAATCCCTTAAGACCAAAGATCAAGATTTGGATGAACCCAAAAAAATACTTGTCATAAAAGAATTTTTTTGAAAAGGAGAGTCTTTTAGAAAAGAATTAAATAACCTCCTTCAAATCAAATAAATAATTTGATAAAACCAAATCAAAATTATTGGAGTGTTACATCCGGCCCCACTTATTCCTATGGCTGAAGAACTTCAATATCAAGTCGAAGGTTGTAGGTGGCCAACAAGCGGAATGCGGCGGAGCCATGGTGGGCAAAATGCCCAACGTTGCATGGCTCGAGGGCTCCTTCATGGAGACCGTAAAGGGGTGGCAATCGGGGTGGTTCTATATCACCGAGCCGTACGACACCAACTGGGTGGCGGCCCCCGAGTTTCGATCCGGAATCCCCACGTGGCTCACTTCCTGGAAGGAGAAGGGCCTGTCCTGGGGTTCATCGGTGGAGCTGGATGGACTCCAGAAGTGTATCCGGAACATGCCAAGGAAGAAACTTAAGCTTGTCAACATAGTCCAGGTCATGCTCTTCAGCCGGATCCTCCCGTGTCAACAACAGGATTTTAACTTATGGGAGTTCGACCCGGCCCGGCACCAGACTCTAAGCGAGCTCTTCGACACAACACACAAAGACGTCTGGAGGGTGCTGTTCAAGGGCGCCGAGGTCCCTCCTTCTCTTACCGAGGACCGTGGGCTAAGCGCGAAGCGCCCTGTGCATTCGGTAAGTTCTGTACATAGGGCATTTATTTCCCAGAGCTTGATCATGTGCGGGATCTGTGCTCCCATGCCTTTAACAGGACTGGGTGGAGACATCGGAGCAGATTAACTGTCCGGCCCCTCTGCCGGAAGACACTGCGGATGCTCTCCTGACGGAGATGCTGACTCCGGCTCCTTATGAGGTGCCGGATAAGACCAAGAAGAAGGCCAAGGAACCCGAAAGAGTTCCCCGCGCTAGGTGGTATCAGACTCATCGTCCGATAACTCTGCGACGCACTCGTCCCATGAAAACAAGGAGGAAGATGAAGATGCTCCCCCTCTAGCCGGGGCTGAAAAGAAAAGGAAGGACGCCCCTACCGGGGAGGCCGAAGGGTCCAATAAGGGAAGGACTCTTCTTCCGGACTGCTCCACCACCGCCGCCGAAGACGAAGATGAGTGCCTGCTCAGGGCCAAGCCCCTGGCGAAGTCGTAAGTATTCAAATACCAGAGTAACTCATAGCATACCTTTGTTGCACTGCTTCTCCTAACGCCGAATATGGTTATGCAGACCGCCCCATGCCCGTATCGACGTATCCTCGTCGGACGGCTCCTTGGATTCGTCGGATATGGATAGCGATCCACTTCCGACCGATCCTCCCCATGCCCTATGGACAATGCCGAGGTATTGTCTCAAGGGGCACCGAGTCGGGGGGAGACAGTCCCGGAGGTGCCTCAAGGCGACCTTCCGGACTCCAGGAGCGAAGGGAGCAAGGCCCCCGGGTGCTCCAAGTTCGGCTCTCAGCCGAACACCGCGCCCAAACCTCCAGTGGTTCCGGACTCGGGCAGGCGGCCCCCATCCAAAAGGGGTAAGACGCCCGTACCGGTGACCTCTGTCCATCCAGAGGCACCGGACAACCTGCTGGGAGCGCTTCGCGGTGCTTCCATCGACAAAGAGCACTGCACTATTATGAGTGCGGTGATCAAGAAGGTTCAGTTCGCCAAGAGCGGACTGACTGGAGCCTGTGCCATCCTTGTAAAAGGCTTTGAGGTAAGTATTTAAAATATAGGGAAAATATTACCGCATAGACAGTAGCCCCTGATGCTCTGTTTGGTTTTCACAAAGAAAAGGCGAATAGAGGATCAAATAATATCTGCAGGAGTCTAATATAAGTATGTCTATATGCGTATGCAGGCTTCGCTGCTGGCCTCTGCCGCACTGACTGCGGGGTTCGCCGCGCTGAAGCGGGACCTCAAGGGGTCCGAGAAAGAGCTCGGCCTTGCCAAGAGGTAGATCGAGAAGAACAAAGGTAAGTAATACCTTGTCTATATATATATATATATAAGATGCGATTGCAAAATGACAGGATCATTATGAATTTGCCAGGGGCCATGACCGAAGTGGCGAACCTGAAGCAAGCGCTGTCCGAGGCCGAAAACAAAGCGGCCCAGGAGTGCACCGAGCGGGAAAAGCAAGAGGCACGGGTGGGCGAGGTGCATCAAGATCTCCAAGCTCTCGTGATGAAGCACGAGGCGTTGGAGCTTGACTTGAAGACGCGAGAGTTTGAGCTTGCCGCGGCCCTTGAGAGCGCAAAGAATGCCAAGGCTGAAGCCCAAAAGGCCCTCCAGGAGATTGAGGCAATGAGGAAGATAGCGGCGGGTAAGGCATTCAATATGCAAAGCAAACATGTGAAGTAAATTAGTTGTTACTTACCCGAGTTCAGAGCTCTCCAGGAGCATTCGCAGATTTGCCCCGCAGCATGGCGGATGCCGCAAAGTTTTACCAGGCTGAGGAGGGAAGCTCAACGGAGAAGATGTTCTAGTCTCAGTATACTCGGACCGAACACCCGATGCCAATGAGCGACCAGCTAAAGCAACTGGTCGAACTGCACAAGGCGGCCGAACAGGCCATGAAGGGCTTTATAGTCTGAATGTGGCTTGGCGACGCCCTTCCTAACAGCAACTTTGGCCTGGTGACGCGGCTTGTGGATGCTAAACCAGCTGGAAGTCATCAAGCGGTCCGTCTGCATCGAGGGTGCATGTCGGGCTTTTGCCCGTGTGAAGGTGCACTAGGCCAAGATGGACACCGAGAAGCTGGTGAAGGAGGGGTTGCCGCAGGGCAAGCAGCATCGCCAGCCCGAGATGTATTATGAGGGTGTCCTGAAGGGTGCCCGTCTTGTAGCGGACGAGTGTGTGAAAGATGTAATATTTGAATGAACTTGCTCGTGTGATCCTGTGGTATGAAAACTTGTTGTTTGAATTTAAAATATTACCTTCTGTTCGGCTGTTTATGAAATCTGAGAGATGGCTAGTCGTCGACTTCTGCCCCCATGCCACGACTGCTTGGGTGTTCGGGATAAACCTGAGCACTCTTGTTCCCATTTTTGGGTCCTTCGAGGGAGGTGCTCAGCGCAACGAACAAGGAAATCGGACTATAATGCTTTATCACTCTCACTTAGCCATAGAATTCTATAATTTTAAATTTTGGCGAAGCCCCTAGTATTCAGAAGGCTGAATTTGGGGCGCTATACACGCCTTAAGCCGGACAAAGCCGACTCCTCGCTCTAAGCGGCATAACTCTTTAGGGACTCGAAACCTCTCGAACAACGACCAGTCTCTCGCTTTATCATGACAGTCAGTTTTAGCTTTCTCTACTGAGGTGCTTAGCCCAGCTGAACCGAGGCACAATCGGAGTAGTTCTCCCAGTGCTACCTTAGCCGATAGAGCGGAACGTAAGGTACCAAAACATGGGAGCCGGGCAAACCCAACTATTGACCCAAGACATGATTCGGAGCTGATGCATATAATGCTATAAGTTTGGGGTGCCGCACTTTCTAAAGTGTTCGGACTTCTCATGCCGTATTATGGGGTACGCTTAAGCCCCTAGCGTATTGGCCGTACCAGAGTGTACAGGTGCTATATTTCATGAATGAACATATATATAAGAGGAATAGAAAATGCGATAATAGTCTAGTGCTATGCATTGTTTATTCAAGAAGGTGCATTAAGCAAATGATACAAGTAGTGCGATAAGCAGAAACTAGGACTATTTGACATGTCCCCTCCAAGGGTAAGCTGAGGAATGGTATTTAAAGCAGGTATTTCACTTGTTGTCAGAGACCACCTGGGAGTTCCGTGGTGCGACGTAGCTTTCTGCCTCCTTGGTTGTTGCATCATGTGTTCGACAACCGTACTGCCGGACGGGGTTTCCAGAGATTAAAGTCCTGAAAGAGAGAAAAATAATAAAATGGAAGCCCCTATTGCGGTTGAGCCGCGTCTTGGGGTGTGCCGTAGTCGTGTCCCCGTCCCCACCTGTGCCCATGGTATTTTTAATGCACAATTATGTACGCATGGCAAGGATTTCGCCGTTTGGCTGGTACTGGGTGGGGGCCGCATTGCTATGCGAGCTCGGAACGTGCCAGTCGATCTTGTTGCCGATTACTCCGGTCGCGCTTGAAGGTGTCCGGGTCTTGAATCGCCGAACAGGTGGATTGCCTTAAGAGGTTGCTTCGCGCTTCTGCTGCGAGGGCCTTAGTGTGCTCCTCCGTGCGGAGAGAGCGCTTTGTGTTTCCATTAACTGTGCTGACCCCCCGAGGTCCTGGCATCTTGAGCTTGAGGTATGTGTAATGTGGTACCACTTTGAATCTCGCAAATGCGGTTCGCCCGAGCAGTGCATGATAGCCGTTGCGGAACGGGACTATATCGAAGATTAACTCCTCACTTCGGAAGTTATCCGGGGATCCGAAGACCACTTCCAGTGTGACTGAGCCTGTGCAATGGGCCTCTACACCTGGTATGACGCCTTTGAAGGTCATTTTTGATCCTTCAGGGGTCTATACCCATTTTACGCACTGCGTCCTGATAAAGCAGGTTCAGGCTGCTGCCACCGTCCATGAGGATTGGAGTGAGGTGAAATCCGTCAATGATTGGGTCTAGGACCAATGCGGCGAATCCTCCATGACAGATACTAGTGGGGTGGTCCCTGCGATCGAAGGTGATCGGACAGGAGGACCATGGGTTGAACTTTGGGGCGACTGGCTCCAACGCATATACGTCCCTTAGCGCACGCTTCCGCTCCCTCGTGGGGGTGTGGGTTGCATATATCATGTTCACCGTTTGCACTTGTGGGGGCAACCTCTTCTGTCCTCCGGTGTTCGGCTGCCGGGGCTCCTCCTCGTCATCGCTTTGTGACCGCTTATCTTTGTTTTCGGCATTTAACTTGCCTGCATGCTTGAACACCCAACAATCCCTGTTGGTGTGGTTGGCTGGCTTGTCGGGGGTGCCATACTTGCCTGCCTGGGAATGGGGGTGTTCTGGGAATGGGGGTCCCTAGACTTGCCTGCCTGCGGCCTGCGGCGTGGCTCAAAGGAGGCGCAACATGGCCCACCTTCATCAACACAAGACTCAAGACCCTCGCGAGGGGCCAAGCCTCGCGGGGCGGATGACATGGACCTTCCTCAGGCACGGCCTCATCAGGCTAGCTCGCGAGGAGGCGGAAAGATCAAGGCGGGGTGCCTCGCGAGGTGCCCGTGACGCGAGCAATGACAACTCGGGGCGCCAGGCGGGTGCCAGCCCGTGCAGCGTCCTCCTTTCCTCTTTGGTGCAAAGGGGACAAGCGCAGCCGCCTGATACCGAGGCATTAGGCAAAGGTTGCCATTTTCGGTGCAACGAGACCAAGACCAGGAGGACTACGAGATGGAGGTCACAGTGGAGCCCAAGATGGCATCATCACCAGAGCTTTGCATAGGCGAAGACTGCTTTTGTCAGGATAGCTGATACTTGCTGTCCCCCTTCAAATTAGCCCGCCATTGTTGGCTCCCTTCCCGCTCAATATTTGGGAAGAGGACCAGGGCCTCTATAAAAAGACCAGCCACCCACATAGCAAGGGGAGGTTCGGTTCGGTCGATTGGCTAGAGAGAGAGAGAGAGAGAGAGAGAGAGAGAGAAAGGTGGCTGAACTCCTCCCAGCAGTTCATCGCCCCATCCAAGAACAGACCCTCGCGAGGCTGTTCTTCCTTGTATTGTTCATCATCTTCAGCCCCTAGAGGCAATCCACCCACCACACACTGGAGTAGGGTATTACACCACAACGGTGGCCCGAACCGGTATAAGTCTCGTGTCTCTTGTTCTGTTCTTTCAGTAGACTAGATCTTTACGAGACAGAGAGGTAGAAGGCGTAATCTCCGCGCGCACCCCCAGTGTTCGAACCATAAAGGGTCTGCCGGAGCCCGAAATCTGACATTTGGCGCACCAGGTAGGGGGTGCGCCGGAGTTCGTCCTTCACCGCTCCATTCTCTTCCGACCATCATGCTCATGTCTGATGCACGACGAGCCCGCGCGGAATGCCGGGCCGCCCCCGAGTTCGTCCGCGACGCAGGGGGCTCCCCTGCGTCGCCTCATCGCGCTACACCAACCCCCCTGGTCGTCGCGGCCCTCCTAGACGGCTCGCAGGCGCCGCCCACAAGTCGCCACGTCAAGCCGTTCGTCCACCGGGTCAGCGCTGCTTCCGCTCGGCAGGGGGCTCCCCCGGATCGGGCGGCGCCCGAGACCGGCCTGACCTTCAGCTCGGAGGACCACCCCTCCAACTCAGCCTGCTCGGGCGCACTCCCCATGTTGTGCACCCCCACCGTCTGCCAGGTGGCCGTCACCAGAACCCTCGTTGATGGCGGCGCGGGCCTCAGTGTGCTCTCGGTCGAGGCCTTCAACCTCCTTCGCATACCCCTGGAACGGCTGCAACCCAGCCGGCCCTTCTCAGGCGTCGGGGGCAAGTCGTCCAATTCCTTGGGGCAGATCCGGCTCCCCGTGACCTTTGGCACCTACGACAACTTCCGCACGGAGCTGGTTGACTTCGACATCGCCCCCATCGGCCTCACCTACAACGCCATCCTCGGCTACCCAGCGCTGGCCCAATTCATGGCCGCGACGCACCCGGCTTACAACCTCATGAAGATGCCTGGGAGCAGCGGTGTCCTCACTGTGCACGGGGACACCGGGGACGCGCTGCGGGCGCTCAAGCTTGCCTTCAAGACGGCAGCGTCGGAACAGCCTGCCGACTTGGAGACCCCCGGGCCCAAGGGGGCTGCGCCCGCCAAGAAGAAGCAGTTGTGCGCCCAAGACAAGGCAGAAACCAAGCAGATACCTGTAGATGAGGACGGGTCCACCAACGCCACTTTCACCATAGGCGCGCACCTCAAACCCGAGCAGGAGGAGGCCCTGGTCGGGTTCCTGCGTGCAAACAAGAGAGTATTCGCTTGGGAGCCGGACCAGTTGGCAGGGATCCCCAGGAGTGTAATCGAGCATCACCTCAACGTGTGCCCCAACGTGCGCCCTGTGAAGTAGAAGGACAGGCGGCAGTCCACAGAAAAGTAGGCCTTCATCGTCCAAGAGACCCGCAAGTTAGAGGCCGCCGGGGTCATCCGCGAGGTCTGATACCCAAATTGGTTGGCCACCCCTGTCGTTGTGCCAAAGAAGGGAGGGAAGGAGCGTATGTGTGTCGACTTCACCAACCTCAACAAAGCATGCCCACAAGATCAGTTCCCGCTCCCCCGCATCGACCAGATCGTCGATTCCACTGCGGAACACGACCTGCTATGCTTCTTGGATGCCATCTCTAGGTATCATCAGATCAAGATGGCGGTAGAAGACATCGAGAAGACGGCCTTCCTGACCCCGTGTGGGGTATACTGCTACACGTGCATGCCATTCGGACTGCGTAACGTTGGGGCGACCTTTCAGCGGCTGATGCACATCACCTTGGGCCCGCAGCTCAGGAAGAATGTTGAAGCTTACGTTGATGACATTGTGGTAAAGTCTTGGGAGGCCGGGACCTTGATACAGGACTTGGAGGAAACCTTCGCAAGCCTCAACGCAGTGAACCTACAGCTCAACCCAGAGAAGTGTGTGTTCGGAGTCCCCTCGGGCAAGCTCTTGGGTTTCCTCGTGTCCCACCGAGGCATCGAAGCTAACCCAGAGAAGGTCAAGGCGGTGGAAGACATGAGCCCACCAAAGACCCTGAGAGAAATGCAGAAGCTCACGGGGCGCGTGACCGCACTAGGGCGCTTCATCTCCAAGCTGGGAGAACCAGCCCTGCCCTTCTTCCATCTAATGAAGAAGAAGGGGCCCTTCGAGTGGACTGAAGAGGCCGACAAGGCGTTCCAAGATCTCAAGAGATACCTGACCAGCCCACCGGTCATGGTGGCTCCGCGCCCTCAGGAGCCCCTGGTGCTTTACCTCGCCGCCATTCCCTACTCCGCCAGCGCAGCCTTGGTGGCAGTCAGCGAGGAGCGCCGAATCGAAACCATGGCAGCAGCCCGGGACCAGGCAGAACAGGGACAAGGAAGGCCTACAGAAACCGCCACCGGGGCAGAGGAGGATCAGCCGCCGCAGAGGGGCGCACCAAAGGCGGAAGAGGCCCCCCTTCCAGATGGCCCATCTCAGGCGGTTTCAATGCCTCAAGAGGCGCCACGGTCTCTGGAAGGAACCATCAGCACTGACGCGCTCCACCTCGTTGAGCACCCAGTGTACTTCGTCAGCACGGTGCTGCGGGATGCAAGAGCACGGTACCCCATGCCTCAGAAACTCCTCCTCGCGCTACTAGTGGCTTCGCGCAAGCTGCGGCACTATTTTCAGGGTCACCCCATCAAGGTCATCTCGTCATACCCTCTGGAGAGAGTGCTCAGGAGCCCTAATTCAGCTGGAAGGGTCGCTGAGTGGAACATAGAACTACAAGCGTTTCAGCTCGAGTTCAGCACGACCAGGGTCATCAAGGGAGCAGTGTTGGCGGATTTTGTGGCAGAGTGGACGGAGGCGCCAGGCCGCGAGGCCGGTGAAGATCGGTCCCTATCCCCGGGAAGCAAGGCGCTAGAAGGCTGGGTCATGTACTTCGATGGGGCGTTCTCCAGGCATGGCGCAGGGGCTGGGGCGGTGCTTATATCGCCCACGCAGGACAAGCTCTATTACGCCGTGCAACTATGCTTCCAGCAAGGCGAAAAGGTCTCCAACAACATAGCAGAGTATGAAGGTTTAATAGCGGGCTTGAAGGCCGCGGCTGCCCTGGGAGTGAAACGCCTTACCATCAAGGGCGATTCACAGCTCCTTGTCAATTTCTCCAACAAGGTGTATGAGCCGAAAGATGAGCACATGGAAGCCTACCTTGCGGAAGTCCGCAAGATGGAGAAGCAATTCTGGGGGTTGGAGTTACAGCATGTGCCCCGTGGCACCAATCAGGAGGCCGACGACATCACCAAACGTGCATCTAGACGGTTACCCCAGGAGCCTGGCGTTTTTGAGGAGCGGCTCTTCAAGCCCTCGGCTCTGCCAACGTTATCACACACGACTCAGCCCTCGGAGGAGCTCCCCCAGCCACCTACCTCGGGAGCTCCGACCTGTGGTCCGGCCTCGGGAGCGCGCCTGCTCCTGACAATGGAGCCTCAGGAGGGGTGTTGGATCACGGAGCTCCGGAGCTACTTAGTACAAGGGACCTTGCTGGAGAAGGAGGAGGAAGCGGAGCGAGTGGCACGCCAGGCCACGGCATACTGCATCAAAGACGGAGAGCTCTACCGGAGGCGACCAAACGGTGTATCCCTGCGCTACATCTACAGGGAGCAAGGGAAGGAACTACTGAAAGATATACACGGCGGGGACTGCGGACATCATTCATCATCACGGACCCTCGTCGGCAAGGCATTCCGCAGTGGGTTTTATTGGCCCACCGCGCTCAACAACGCCGTGGAACTAGTGAAAGCTTGTGAAGCCTGCCAGTTCCACGCCAAGCAGATCCACCAGCCAGCAGGAAGCTTGCAGACTATCCCCCTTTCGTGGCCATTCGCAGTCTGGGGGCTGGACATCTTGGGCCCGTTCCCTCGGGCGCCAGGGGGCTACCGCTACCTCTACGTTGCCGTGGACAAATTCACCAAGTGGGCTGAAGTAGAGGCTGTCCGCACCATTCCCGCGGGTTCCGCGATCAAGTTCGTCAAGGGCATCGTGAGCCGGTTCGGGGTGCCGAATCGCATCATCACGGACAACGGTTCGCAGTTCACCAGTAACCTCTTCAAAACATATTGTGCTAACCTTGGAACACAGGTATGCTACGCCTCAGTGGCGCACCCCCGAAGCAACGGCCAGGCCGAGCGAGCCAACGCGGAGGTCCTGAGGGGCCTCAAGACCAGGACATTCAAGAAGAAGCTGGAGGCCTGCGGTAGAGGTTGGTACGACGAGCTTCAGTCAGTGCTGTGGTCCATCCGCACCACCACGACCAAACTGACTGGAGAGACCCCGTTCTTCTTGGTCTACGGAGCAGAAGCGGTCCTCCCTCACGAGGTCAGATGATGCTCCGCGCGGGTCCTGGCGTTCGACGAGGCGCAACAGGACGCCGTGCGGGGGATGGACCTCGTGCTGGGGGAGGAACGCCGCCGGGAAGCCGCGCTGTGAGCGGCGAGGTACCAGCAAGCGTTGCGGCGATATTACTGCCGCAACATCCGTCACAGGACTCTCGAGATAGGAGACCTCGTGCTCAGACGGGTTCTCTCCAGGGAGGGACTGCACAAGCTCTCTCCCATGTGGGAGGGCCCGTTCAAGGTTGTTCATGTTTCCAGGCCCGGCTCCGCGCGCTTGGAGACTTAGGAGGGAGTGCCAGTCTAGAATGCATGGAACATCCAGCACCTCCGAAGGTTCTACCCATGAAAAGGCCCAGAGCCTGTGAAGCAAGGCGAGTGCCTCTGAAGATTATCCTTTCTGGAAAAGGCCCAGAGCCTGTGAAGCAAGGCGAGTGCCTGTGAAGATTATCCTTTCTGGAAAAGGCCCAGAGCCTGTGAAGCAAGGCGAGTGCCTGTGAAGATTATCCTTTCTGGAAAAGGCCCAGAGCCTGTGAAGCAAGGCGAGTGCCTGTGAAGATTATCCTTTCTGGAAAAGGCCCAGAGCCTGTGAAGCAAGGCGAGTGCCTGTGAAGATCATCCTTTTTGGAAAAGGCCCAGAGCCTGTGAAGCAAGGCGAGTGCCTGTGAAGATCATCCTTTTTGGAAAAGGCCCAGAGCCTGTGAAGAAGGCGAATGCCTGTGAAGCTCGTTTCCCCTAAGAAGAAAGGCCCGGAGGCTATGAAGAAGGCCAACGCCTGTGAAGCTCGCCTCCCGTGACACTCTCACGTAATAATGAGTGGGGCTGTACATGCCCCGGAGTCTCAGGAGCGCCGGCCTTAGGCCCTGGGGCTCCCTCCCACGCCCAGTTGCAGCACTTAGCTCCGTGCTGGTGAGAAGACGTCGAAGACTATATTAGGTGTCGGACGCGGATTTTTCATTTGCTTTCCGCAGTTGGCTTGTTTGTCCACATTTGAAGATTTATTGAAGTTGTTGCCATCTTTGGCTGGCAATTCTTCAGCATTTCGCTCTCCTGCCTTGATTTCTTTTGCGCAAGGCCTCATGAGGGGGGAGCAGTCAAGCGCCCTCACAAGCTTTCCTATCCTAGTTGTTCAAAGATTTCGCGACCTGGGCCCCGTACAGGAGCACCCCTCCAGTCCGTGCCCCGCGGGCACCGCGACGCAAATGAAGGGCCTGGGTTGGTCGCCCCACCGGCTGGGGTCGGGAACTATCCACGCTCGGGCAAATAACCGGAAGGAACGGTAACGAAAGTAAAACGATGATCAACAAGCAATAACCCAAACACGCCCCCGCGGGGCTCCACACTATTGTCTTTGTTACACAGGAAAAGGGGAAAAGGAAGAACAAATCCGGAGCGGCACGCCTCACACCGGCCCGCGGGGAAGGCCCGAGTTGCCTCCGGAGCTCAGGCGGACTCCCTCTCATGCTTCACCAAGGCGCGGCGGCGTGCGGACACGTTGCCGCCCCCCAAGAAGACACGATGGCGTGGGGGCTGATCGCGGCCACCGCTAGAGGAGTCGCTGCCTAAAGAGGAACCGGAGAAGCTTGAGGAACCCCGAACGCCACCAGTCGCGCGAGCGCTGCTCCCTCCGCCGTCACCGGAGCTGGGTTCCCAGCCGCGGTCATCACCCTCGGGGCAACACCCCACGCGGCGACCATCTTCCCCGAACACCTTGACGTAGAGGGTGGCGTCGCCGTCGAACTTGAAGTGAAGGGTGCACCGACGGCTCAGGCCACGCGCATGGGAAAACGTCTGCCAACCCCGGGCCAGGGACAGGCCCCCGGCCGCGGAGATCTCCAGGGAGACCCATGAGGCTCGGCTGCAGCAGCCGTCGGCCTGGAGCTAGAGGCCGCCCGAGGCGCCGGCCGGGAGCTCGCCGAGGAGGAAGCGAGGAAGCGGGACCCGGGTGTTAGTCGGCTCTGCCGACCACACGACGAACTCCGGCAGCGCTTCAGCAGCACGGACGCGCGGCCTGGGGGGACGCGCGGTCGGAGTGCACCCCCCGGCCGCAGCAATCCACCCGCCGCCGAGCTGAAGATCGCCTCCCCGGCCGCGGGGAGCCACCGTGGTGGCCACAGGATGCTTACGAGGACGCCCTCGGCTGCGCTTGGGTGGGGGAGAGGCGGGCTCAACCCGGCAAGCCTTCCCCTTCTAGGCGGCCGAGAACCTCCTCGACGGGGCCATGAAGAAAAAAGGAGAAGCAAGGGGGGATGAACTGGAAGGGCGCGCGCCGGCCCGTGCTTATAGCCGGCGAAGGCCAACCGCCGGCCTCCACGATCACAGGTAATCATGACACGATTTGCATGTAGGGACTTATCCAACTCGCGCAATCACCAAGGCGTCGTGGGGAAGCGGAGACACCCATGTCCCATCAACCGCCACGCGGCACCCAAGGCCGCAGGCTGTTAGGGCCCGCGGCGCTCCTCCCTAGCCCTTTCGCCTCTCAGCACGACCAAGTCCGGGTGCGCCTTGGGCCCGGGAGCTACTGTCGGTGTTCTGGGAATGGGGGTCCCCAGACTTGCCTGCCTGCGGCCTGCGGCGTGGCTCAAAGGAGGCCCAGCACGGCCCGTCTTCATCAACACAAGACTCAAGACCCTCGCGAGGGGCCAAGCCTCGCGGGGCGGACGACACGGACCTTCCTCAGGCATGGCCTCATCAGGCTGGCTTGTGAGGAGGCGGAGAGATCAAGGCAGGGTGCCTCGTGGGGTGCCCGTGACGCGAGCAATGATGACTCGGGGCGCCAGGCGGGTGCCAGCCCGCGCAGCGTCCTCCTTTCCTCTTTGGTGCAAAGGGGACAACCGCAGCCGCGTGATACTGAGGCATCAGGCAAAGGTTGCCATTTCGGTGCAAGGAGACCAAGACCAGGAGGACTACGAGATGGAGGTCACCGTGGAGCCCAAGACGGCGTCATCACCAGAGCTTTG
This sequence comes from Triticum dicoccoides, assembly GCF_002162155.2. Taxonomy (NCBI): domain Eukaryota; kingdom Viridiplantae; phylum Streptophyta; class Magnoliopsida; order Poales; family Poaceae; genus Triticum; species Triticum dicoccoides. Next base: position 119,470,556 of record NC_041382.1, read on the forward strand.
CGCATGCGAAGACTGCTTTTGTCAGGATAGCTGATACTTGCTGTCCCCCTTGAAATTAGCCCGCCATTGTTGGCTCCCTTCCCGCTCAATATTTGGGAAGAGGACCAGGGCCTCTATAAATAGACCAGCCACCCACATAGCAAGGGGAGGTTCGGTTCGGTCGATTGGCTAGAGAGAGAGAGAGAGAAAGGTGGCTGAACTCCTCCCAGCAGTTCATCGCCCCATCCAAGAACAGACCCTCGCGAGGCTGTTCTTCCTTGTATTGTTCATCATCTTCAGCCCCTAGAGGCAGTCCACCCACCACACACTGGAGTAGGGTATTACACCACAACGGTGGCCTGAACCAGTATAAGTCTCGTGTCTCTTGTGCTGTTCTTTCAGTAGACTAGATCTTTACGAGACGGAGAGGTAGAAGGCGTAATCTCCGCGTGCACCCCTAGTGTTCGAACCTTAAAGGGTCTGCCGGAGCCCGAAATCCGACAAAACTGGACGGGCCCGGAGTGCTTCTTTTAAATGGCTTTTTCCGCCGACCGGGTTTAGAGCCTTTGAATCCGGCATTGACTGTCGTATCCTATGTATTGTTGCTGTTAATGCGGCGCTTGTGTTTGTTGTGATGTGACCTGCCATTGCCATCCTTGGTATCTGAAGTACCATGGTTCTTTTATATGTTATTGCTATGAGCCAGCCAGTTGTCTTCTCCTGCACAAAAGCGGGTCATGAGTGTCATGAGGGCTGCCATGGATTTCGGCTTTTCCTGGCCAAGGTGCCGGGTGAGCCACTCGTCGCGGATGTTATGCTTAAAAGCTGCTAGGGCCTCTACATCCGGATAGTTGATGATTTGATTTTTCTTTGTTAGGAACCGTGTCCAGAATTGCCTGGCCGATTCCTCTGGCTGCTGAATTATGTGGCTCAAGTCATCGGCATCTGGTGGTCGCACATAAGTGCCCTGGAAGTTGTCAACGAATGCGGCTTCCAGATCCTCCCAATAGCCAATGGATTCTACTGGCAGGCTGTTGAGACAATGCCGAGCTGGTCCTTTGAGTTTAAGTGGGAGGTATTTGATGGCGTGTAGATCGTCACCGAGGGCCATGTGGATGTGCAGGAGGAAGTCCTCGATCCAAACCGCAGGATCTGTTGTGCTGTCATATGATTCGATATTTACGGGTTTGAAACCCTCTGGGATTTGGTGATCCATCACTTCATCTGTGAAGCATAGGGGGTGTGCGGCGCCTCTGTACTGGGCTATATCACGATGCAGCTCAAATGAGTCTTGCCCGCTGTGTTCGGCCCGGCCGGATTTACTTTTACTATTTCCGGCGTGACGGTTATCGTCTCGCATAGTGGCGCGCCCTCATGATCCGTAGATCGATCTTGCATGTTTTGCTTTGTCCTCCAATACATCTCGCAGGTCTAGCATGTTTCCTCGTTCCTTGTCATTTTTATTTGAGTGGCGTCGGGGTGCGGGCTGAGTTTTTGGGAGAAATGCCTCTCTGTCGCAGCCACGAGGTGGCCGGTCATCCGCATCGTTTGCTGGAGATGTAGGTTTGAGTGCTTCCTCCTCCAGTCGTGGTAGCAACCTATGCTTTGGGTAACTCTTGGAGGGGCGTTCGAGTTTATATTCCTTGGCCGCAAGGACTTCAGTCCATCTGTCAGCTAGCAAATCTTGATCAGCTTGAAGCTGCTGTTGCTTTTCCTTAAGGCTATTTGCCATGGCTATAAGCCAGCGCTTGAAGCGCTCTTGTTCGACGGAATCCTCAGGCACGACGAATTCGTCATCGTCGAGGCTTGCCTCGTCTTCGGAGGGAGGCATGTAATTATCATCCTCCGCCTCTCCATCTGCCGCTCTCTCTGGAGGGCTGGCTTCTCCATCCTCCTGCCCTAAATCTTGCTGGATGGGGTTGCTGTCGTCTTCAGCACTGTCCGGAGTGTTATTATCTCCTGTGCCGGGGTCACCGCTTTTGCTTTGGCGAGACTTAGAGCGGTGCCGCTGATGCTGGCGCTTGGGTTGCTTCTTGGGGGGGGGGGGTCATCCTCCATTGTCTTGTCATCATTGCCTTCTTTGGGTGTGTCCACCATGTATATATCATATGATGAGGTGGTTGTCCAGTGCCCCGTGGGCAGTGGTTCCTCTTCGCCTCCCGCATCGTCGTCCATACCATCTATGTCTTCGGAGTCAAAGTTGAGCATATCGGTTAAGTAGTCGACAGTGGCTACTAAGTGGGTGGTGGGTGGGCGGCGAATTTCTTCGTCATTCGCATCCCAGTCCTGCTGGACATAGTTCGGCCAGGACTCGCTTGACAAGGAGAGAGACCTTAATGAGTTTAGTATGTCGCCGAAGGGCGAGTGCTGGAAGATATCCGTGGATGTAAACTCCATGATCGACGCCCAGTAGGATTCGATAGGCACGGGCGCAGGCAGTTGGGAGTCCATGGCCGCGGAGGAATCCGGTAGTTCGGCGTCACGGCTCTCGTGAAGGGTAAGGTCGATACTCGGCTCGATCGCCGATGAGAGTGCGGTCTTCATGGCGGGGTCTATCCACCCGTCCATGGGTCGTGCAGCTGGTTCCGAATTGAGGGTCAGAGCGGTTGCCGGTGCATTCTCCTGAACACTGTCTGATGGTAGAGCTAAATCATACTCATCATGACCGTGTGGCGCACAAGGCAGGGGCTCGAATCCGTCGAAGATCAAGTCTCCGCGGATGACGGCCGTGTAGTTTAAGCTTCCAAACCTGGCCTGGTGGCCAGGGGCGTAACTCTCGATCTACTCTAGATGGACAAGCGAGTTGGCCCGTAGTGCGAAGCCGCCGAACACGCCGAACACAAAGTCTCACCCTGGACTGCATCGCTACCGATGATCGAAAGAGCCATCAAGGCTAACGGCGATGACACAGAGGAACTCTCAATGAAAGCACCAATGTTGGTGTCAAAACCGGCGGATCTCGGGTAGGGGGTCCCGAACTGTGCATCTAAGGCGGATGGTAACAGGAGGCAGGGGACACGATGTTTTACCCAGGTTCGGGCCCTCTTGATGGAGGTAAAACCCTACGTCCTGCTTGATTATTATTGATAATATGGGTAGTACAAGATTTGATCTACCACGAGATCGGAGAGGCTAAACCCTAAAAGCTAGCCTATGGTATGATTGTATGTTGTCCTATGGACTAAAACCCTCCGGTTTATATAGACACCGGAGGGGCTAGGGTTACACAAGGTCGGTTACAAAGGAGGAGATATACATATCCGTATTGCCTAGATTGCCTCCCACGCCAAGTAGAGTCCCATCCAGACACGAGACGAAGTCTTCAATCTTGTATCTTCATAGTCCAACAGTCCGGCCAAAGGATATAGTCCGGTTGTCCGGACACCCCCTAATCCAGGACTCCCTCAATGGCACTCGGGCTCTAGTGACAAGCATTAAGCAATACAAAGTCATACCAACATCAATCTCAGAACATAAAGGATACTAGGGATCAAACCCTAACAAAGCTAACTCGGTTACATGATAAATCTCATCGAACCCATCACCGTCCAGCAAGCCTACGATGGAATTACTTACGCATGGCGGTGAGCATCATGAAATTGGTGATGGAGGAAGGTTGATGATGATGATGGCGGTGGATTCCCCTCGCTAGAGCCCTGAATGGACTGCAGATCAGCCCTCCCGAGAGAGATTAGGGCTTGGCGGCGGCTCCATATCGTAAAACGCGATGAATCCTTCTCCCTGTTTTTTTCTCCCCGAACATGAATATATCGAGTTGGAGTTGAGGTCGGTGGAGCCTCAGGGGGCCCATGAGATAGGGGAGCACGCCCCAGGGGGGTGGGCGCGCCCCCCACCCTCGTGGACAGGGTGTGGGCCCATGGTGTTGATTCTTTCACCAGTATTATTTATAAATTAAAAAATATTCTCCATGAAGTTTCGGGTCATCCGAGAACTTTTATTTCTGCACAAAAATAACACCATGGCAATTTTGCTAAAAATAGCATCAGTCCGGGTTATTTCCATTCAAATCATGCAAGTTAGAGTCCAAAACAAGGTCAAAAGTGTTTGGAAAAGTAGATAGGATGGAGACGTATCAACCAGCTTGTTGGCGCTGTCGAGGAGCGAGAGGTGGAAGGTTTCTAGCGTCGCTCCATCGGCGTTTGCCGCCACGGGCGTGGCCAAACCCCGTAGGGCTGCATGCAGCGGGTCCTGGTCGGCCCTGTTAGAGGCTCCGCTGTGGCCAGTAACCAGTACTTCTGTAATGGTGCTAGCATTGGCGTTATTGACCGCAGGAGGGAGCGGGTCATCAATGATCACCACATTTCCAGGAAAGGCATCAGTGAACACCGCACCGGAGTCAATGAGAGTCTCGATGGGCAGATCGGTGGAGCCAACAGACTCCAGGTCAAAGGCGGGCTCGTTGACGATGCACAGCTTGCCAAGGAGGTCGACGAGGCAGGTCTCGGAGCTGGTCGCTTCCACATGGGGCACGGTTTTGTCAGAGAGACCAATCCCGTCGATGAGATCAGCGAGGCAGCTTGCGGTGCAAGAAGCTTCCACGCTGTGAAGCGCATCGATGCAAACACCATCAGGCGTGTCGGGCTGGCTACGCTCGCCAGGAAGGAAGAGGGTTCCCATCCAGAACGTGTTTCCGTCCAATGGTGCACTTAGCCCCCATGTTGGGCGCCAAATGTCGGGGATATCTAGCGACATATGCCAGGGGGTGGCTTATCATGGATGGGGACAGGAGTACGTCGCCGGGCCCTGGAAGCGGCAGTGAGCGAGAGCTCGAACGTCTACGAGTCTTACCTAGGTTCTGGGCTCTCCATGGAGATAACACCCCTAGTCCTGCTCTGTGGGGTCTCCGCATGATTACTAATGTCAATAAGGTGGCTACAAGGTTGCTCCTTGAGCTGTTCGGCTAGAGGAGGAAGAAGGGCAAGGCTAGCTCTAACTCCTCCCTAGCTATATGAGTGTATGATGGTAGGGATGCTGAACCCTTTGCATGGGTCAACCTGGGGGGAGGGTTTATATAGGCCTACACCCTAGGGTTACAATGGTAATCTAGCCGGGTGTAGGACCCGGTCGTTAGTGTCCCTGGGCGTCGGATTCTCCGCCGGCTGCTGGGGCCTGCCGCCTGGTGGGTCCCACCGGCTGTCGTGGACTCGACCTACAGGCAGGACCCGCCGCCTGTGGGCCATGCTGACTGCCTCCATCGCCTAGCGGGCGCATACTGTAGCGACACCCCGTCGCATCAGATTAATGGTGTGCACACTTCAAGGGGAGGGAGGGCCGCCTGCTAGAAGTCGGCCCGCCCTCGAAGCCACATGTTCGGGGTTCGCCGTCTTCTAGTTACTCGCGGACAAGTAGGGCCCGCCGCTTGCGGGCCGTACCGACCGCCCTTCACGGGAGCATGGCTCTGGATAACATAGGCTGCATCATGGGCCGCGTGGCTACAGTGCCACGCCGGGCGAGAGTTGTCCGCTTGGTACACCGCACTGTGGCCACGCTCATTCTGGATTCAGGGGCGGCATGTAATACTGTGGCCACACCCGTCTCGTCATAGTAAATCGGCGCAAACTTTGAGGGGACGCAGGGCCGCCTGCTAGATGTCGGCTCCCTGGAGCCGTCTGTTGGGAGCACGCCGTCCTCTGACAGCCGGCCCCTTGGACTAGCCGGCCCAAGGAGTCGACTGTTGATCCGGAAGGTGTAAGGGGCTTAGCTATCCCCATGTCTTGAAAAGCTATGGGGTGCCCATGAGGCTACCCGTGGTCAATCCCTTCAACAAAAACCCTAAAGGTTGCCGCTCTAAAAAGAGATATAAGGGCCACAACGGAAGGAGGAGTACGACCGGCACTTCAGTCGCTACCCCGAAGCCAGCGAGAATCTGGAAGAGTGGGGGGATTTTGGTTTTGCCACTATAGGTTTTGCCAATTTTTCTTATGCCATTCTTGATTTTGAGATTTCACTTTTGACACTCTTAGTTTTTGACAATTACCACAATTGTCATTCCCGTGGCAAAAGTAAAAAATTTGAGAGTGTGGTAATTGTCAAAAGCTCGGAGTGGCAAAAATGAAATAAAATTATTTTTCTTTTGCCACGGAATGGCAATTGTGATAATTGTCAAAAGCTAAGAGTGGCAAAAGTGAAATGTAAAAATCTAGAGTGGCATAAGTAAAATTGGCAAAAGCAAGAGTGGAAAAAACAAAATTTTACCTATTTGAATGATCGGCATGCTTATCCCTAGATACCCCTAGTTCATGTATAAGCCGTGGGGTTTAGCCCGTAAAGGGAGAGACTTTTGAGGTGGAGATCTTAGAACTTATTCATGCGATCTCGAGGTAGATCATATTGTAATCTGTACCCCATCACAATCAATATAACAAGAGCAGGACATAGGGTTTTACCTCTTCGAGAGGGCCGAACCTGGGTAAAACACCGTCTCCCTATTTTTTTCTCCCATTACCATCTTGCTCAGACCATCAGCTTGGAACCCCCTACCCGAGATCCGCCAGTTTTAGCACTGACACATGTGTCATCTCTTGACACATGCGAAATCATGGCTAAACATTCCCTCTCGGGACCTGGTACCATATAAACTAAACTGGGCTCACAAGATTATCGTCGCCTAGTGGGCTAGGGTAGCACGCACACATAATATCCCCTCTTTGGTGATACTGATGATAAGCATAACAATAGACCAAGGCAGGTCCTTCCCATAAAGGCAAATGTGGTTGCACTAGTAAGTTCGGTTCGGTGGCACTATGATTCGATCTAGTCGGTGGAAAAGGTTTTTATTATTAAATCATATTTCTTCTCATTGCAACATGTAATAAACCATGTTACTAGAATAAAGCCATAACAACCTATCTCCATGTTAACGTTGCATAAGAGTCATTAGTGTGGTAATACTCATGGTAAACATTAGTGAGTAATGTAAAAAATAAGTTCAAACTAGTAGGAGCTCATGTGTTCATTTCCTTCTACCATAAGCATATTCATTAATTAAATGTACAAGAATAGCACAGAAGCAATGCTTTAGGGCATATGATGGTTGGCTTGCCTTGGGGTTGATACGTCTCCAACGTATCTATAATTTTTTATTGTTCCATGCTATTATATTATCTGTTTTGGATGTTTAATGGGATTGAATATGCACTTTTATATTATTTTTGGGACTAACTTATTAAGCGGAGGCCTAGTCCCAGTTTCTGTTTTTTTTGCCTATTTTAGAGTTTCACAGAAAAGGAATACCAAACGGAATCCAAACGGAATGAAACCTTCACGATGATCTTTCTTGGACCGAAAGCAATCCAGAAGACTTGGAGTACAAGTCTGGAATGCCACGAGGCAGCCACGACGTAGGAGGGCGCACCCCCCACCCTCGTGGGCCCCTCGTAGCTCCACCGACGTACTTCTTCCGCCTATATATACTCTTATACCCTAGAAACATCACGGGGAGCCACGAAACCATTTTTCCACCGCCGCAACCTTCTGTACCCGTGAGATCCCATCTCGGGACCTTTTCCGGTGATCTGCCAGAGAGGGAATCGGTCACGGAGAGCTTCTACACCAACACCATAGCCTCTCCGATGAAGCGTGAGTAGTTTACCATAGACCTTCGGGTCCATAGTTATTAGCTAGATGGATTCTTATGTCTCTTTGATTCTCAATACAAAGTTCTCCTAGATGTTCTTGGAGATCTATTTGATGTAATACTCTTTTGCGGTGTCTTTGCCGAGATCCGATGAATTGTGGATTTATGAACTTGATTATCTATGAATATTATTTGGTTCTTCTCTGAATTTTTATATGCATGATTTGATATCTTTGCAAGTCTCTTCGAACTATCGGTCTAGTTTGGCCTACAAGATTGATCTTTCTTGCTGTTGGTGTCAAAACCAGCGGATCTCGGGTAGGGGGTCCCGAACTGTGTGTCTAAGGTCGATGGTAACAGGAGATAGAGGACAAGATGTTTACCCAGGTTTGGGCCCTCTCGATGGAGGTAATACCCTACTTCCTGCTTGATTGATCTTGATGATATGAGTATAACAAGAGTTGATCTACCACGAGATCATAGAGGCTAAACCCTAGAAGCTAGCCTATGATTATGATTGTTTGTATCTCTATCAACTAGCCTGGCCCTGGTTTATATAATGCACCAGAGGCCTAGGATACCAAGAGTCCTAGCCGAATACGTCGGTGGGGAGGAGTCCTTGTCTTTACCACCAAGTCTTGTGGAATCTTCCTTGTATGCGGCAGCTGTCCGAACTGGCCCATGAGTATACGGCCATGGGGGTCCTCGGCCCAATCTAACTGACCGAGAGATGACGTGGTGAGTACCCCCTAGTCTAGGACACCGTCAGTAGCCCCATGAACCGGTCTTCAAGTTGGGGACGCTCCTTGATTCTTCTGAACTGTTCTTTGTCTTCGGTCGTCGGTCTTGAAAACTGGTTCAACAAATCTTCCCATCTTCTATCTTGAGGATTGCCGAGCTAAATCTGAAGATCTCACTTGTCGGGTATCTGAGGACCCTTTAAGTCTTCGGCCTTTATCAATGCCTTGTTATTTTTATGCCACACCTCGGGTTTGAAGTTGTTCCCGGGCGACAGCGTCCTCTTGCGTCCGAGCTCCAACATCGGACTGCATTCGAGGTATCTTTTGCAGCCGAGCACCAACGACGGACCGCTTTTCGAGCTCCAACACCGGAATGTATCCGAGCTCCAACGTCGGACTATGTCCAAACTCCAACGCCAGACTGTATCCGGGCTCCAACGCCGGACTATATCCGAGGTGTCATATCACCTTGGTTCAAAAAAGTCGAAGGAGTTTAGCTGAGCTTAATGTCGGAAATGCCCTCTATGGAGCTAGCCACTCGCGCCTGAGCTTTATGCCGGACTGCTTCCGAGGTGGTGCACCACCCCAACTGTGGGTCGATGTTTTGTCAATATTTTTGATTGGTGCAATTTATTCTCTGCCGAGATATATAGCCAGTAGCCCTCAAGGTGTGTATCGGTCTAAAACCCGAGATGCACCTGAAGGATGACGTAAGACCGCTGATCCCTGTAGCCGCTGAGACTCAGGTTGATTTGCAAAATCGGCCTGAGGATCAAGTCCTAGCTCGGCAGAATACTTCGGGACACAAAAAGCGGCGTGCTCAGTCCTCGAGACTCAGGTTGGGTACGGCCGACCAACCGGAGGATCAAAATCTCCTCGGAAACTGTATTGCCCTTAAAATTTTCTGCATTGGACAGGTAATGCAGTAGCCCCCGAGACACCGGTCGGGTGGCAACACCAGATCAGGGGATCGATATGCCCCTTTAATATTTGTAAATAATAAGCCCGAAGCCCAGTAGCCCCCGAGCCTTAATGCGGGCACGGGTGGCCGAATTAAGGATCGATATCCATAGTAAAATCACAAATTATGTGTAATGACTCTATGTATCCAAGTACTTTACGTCATTAATGCTCGGATCCGCATTGTACAAAAGTTTGTTGACCGACCATCGGCTTCCACCTCCTCAGCCAGTAGCCGAGGAGTGTTTGTCCTACTTTATAAAGCCTTTATGAGGGTAAAGATTTATGACAAACAAGGTAATCTGACCATACGGTTTTATAAACAAAGGTATGCAGAGAGATATGTTATATTACTGTTTAACATAAGAAATGTCTTCCAAAGAAAATAGTCCCGCTATCGGTTCCTTTCCTTGGGTTGTTATGCTAAGCATGATCATGAAACCTCAGCTCTAATGTAAGAGCAAAATATTGAGGATTTAGTTTGGGAGGCCAGTTACTAGCCCCTGGTAGTGTTTGGCGACAGTCGAGGTCAAGCCGTAAACACTTCGGCCAATGTTATGAATGGCTCGTCATTTAACACGGTCATCGGATCGCTGACCAGTTTACGCTTATTGTGACAGTCAGTTTTCGGCTTTCTCCACTGAGGTGCTTAACCATGTGAGCTGGAAGCACAATTGCAGTGGTTCTCCCTTTGCACACCTAGCCGAACAAAGCGAAACGTAGGAGGCAAGCATAGGAGCCGGGCAACCCAACTATTGACCGAAGACACAATTCGAAACCGATGCATATATAGCAATATCCGAGAATGTTTTTGCCGAATCTCTAAAGGTCTCCAGCGTTGCACTGCGAGACTTGTGCTGAAAACCAACAAATAGTTTAAAAGTGCCATAAGCTTGGAAAACCAAAAAACGTCAGTAAAAACTTGACGTCTGAACAAGATCAAGTGTCCGGTGCTAAGACGAAAATTGGAAAAACAAATTGTGCTTCTGTCATGCTTTAACATGACACATCCGATCTCAATACTTCATGCGGGTCAGCCTATGGCTTCAAGCTCTTTATCCCAAAGGCGGAGTACTTCTCCGAGGTCAGTTTAGCAAACTAAACTCAAGCGGCTTTCAGAGAGAAGACAGGCTATCCGGCTATTGACCATAAACTTGAGTCGAAAAAGGAGCGGTAGAAAAAGACTTTGCAATGACCAAGAAGAAAACACATTACAATAAAAATGCTCATATAAATTTTAAGAGCCCTGAAGTGACTTGGGTAAAAGAATTTTATGTATAATGATTGTATGTACCGAAGTACTTATATCATATCTGTGTTCACCCGAACTTCAAACGCGTCTTAACCGACCGTTGGCTTCTCCCTCTTTGGACAAGGGCCTAAAAGTGTCATGTACTCCACCTGTCTAGAGTATCAACGGTGTTTCCGATGACCAGGAAATCAGGCCATAAGGCTATAACATACAAAGCGCGCTCAGGGAACTTATGCTATATTACTGACGAAGTGTAAAAAGCATCTTTGAAAAAAATAGTACCCCCACCGATACCTTTCTTTGGTGCTCATTATTACTACGAGACTTGTGCAATAGATTTTTTGTACTCATGAGTTCCATTGTGTGCCAACCATGATTGAAAACAATAAGAGCGCTAGCTTTCGGCTTCACCCAGTCTGGGGTCAGAGCTCGGATGACCCGGTCGTGACAATCACAGAGGTGCTTCCTTTACTCCTAGCCGAACAATCGGGAATGTAGGGGTAAGCACAGGAGCCAGGCAACCCAGCTTGCAAATCGCTTAGGTCAATGTGGTGCATATTGTGGCGTAATACACAAACAAGGAACAAAGCCGTACAAGTATAATCATATGCAAGAGGAAAAGCTCCATCAAGGGAGCCCCCAAATAAATACGGTATTTGAATATGCGTGTCACAAACAAAGTTTTGACAAGGAACTTTGTCACAAACAACTTTGTACCGAAAAGTATAATGCTTGGTCGAACCGAACAAAATTTAAAACTGAAAGTTTTTGAGCATGAAAGCAACTTAGTTGGTTAATGTGCTCGATGTTGATGACGTGATTCGGGCTTGTTGCGGGGCGAAGACGCCCATTGATCTGTGACAGATCCGACAAGGTTCGCAGTCCTCGGCATGTCCGAGGTCCCAACCCCCAGGCCCAAGGTGTCCGAGCAAGGAGTTCGGCACTCCGGAGTACTGACCACCTAACGCAGTCAAAATCGATTACCTGCACACATAAAACAGTGCGGTCCAGGAAATAATAATAATATAAATATAATCCTTGAATAATTGCTTTACGCAAAAATAATTTATTTAAAGAAATGTGGCCCGGCGCCGAAACCAATGTCGATGCAGGGCGTCAGCGTGACGCAGTGAAGGCGTGACAAAGCCTGAATTTGAAGGGCGGTCCGGGCTCCGGATGCTGCGTTCGCCGAACTATATAGGGAAACTGACCGAACCACCACACGACCATTTTTAATGTGCCCGCCATTTGATAGACCTATGTACAGATGATGGAACAACCAAAGTAATAATTCCTTAAGAAAAATAAACCCAACAAGCAAAAATTGTTAGGATTAATAGCACCTGCTTTATTTGTTGTAGCATTCCAAAGAAAAGCGACTCCCAAAATCAGGAATCGATCTGCACACCCATTGCCTGATGGGCGATAAAGCGATGGCCTAGTGATGCTGGCAAAGGTTGGCTTGCCGAGGCGAAGCCCTCGGTCCAGCTAATGTGATGAAGCTGGTCGGTTGGTGACGCCGAAGTCACGGGAGTATGTTGATGAAGAAATACCCAAGTCCTCGGTCTAGCCGAGGTGACGGAGCAGGCCGGTGAGGAGTTGTTGTACCTGCCATGTCAGCCGAGGTGTTGAAGTAGTTCGGTGTGATGGACATTGGCTCGAAGAAGCAACAGTGCGGCCATGCCGACCCAAGTCGTAACTTGTGATGCGGCCAATGCTGGTTTGATGAAGTGACCATACGGTGATGTCGGTGTGCCTGCTCCCTGTAATCCGTGGGGTGGCGATGTTGGTGAGGATTTATCCTTGGCGGTTCTGAACTCTTATTCGGCTCGCCGATGTGAGGATCCGAAGAAGTTGAGCTCGGCTTAGAAAGCGACGACATGGCTAGCGTAGGTCGGCAGTCGTGGAGCTATATTGCCAGACTGGTTTAACACCAGCGTGATGGCAAAGATTACCTCAGAGGATGATTAAAATTTTAGGGGCACGTGTTAAAAATCAACGCACAATACCTTAGAAAGGTTGTCAAATATCACATTCATAAAGAAATATGAATTCGGATCGGACCCGTATTCGCGCAGGAAACAGATCTAAAAAGTGATGCACTAATCGGAAGGTTCCTGGAGTTTGGACGGTCGGATCAAGCTGAAAATTTGAGGGGTGGTAGATATGGGAATTCCGCAGCAGATGAACGGTTGGATCTTCCAAAGGACTTACGGGCTGGGATCTATAGACCGCGCCCTAAACTCGTCCAGATTCCCGTCTGGATTTGACAGGGCTCCAGTATATCGTAGATTTTCAGAGATTCCTCCATCGGAACTCGACAACATTTTCCAGGGTTGTTGTAGACTCGATTCCGCACAATTCCACCGAAGCGATCGTTTAAACGACACTCAAGGAGGCGGTGGCGGCGGATACGCGTTTGGTGTCCAGAAAAACAGCACGGTCGCCTGAGGGTAATGTTGACGCTGAGCCCCCGAGCTCCATGGACGATTCCTCCATGATCTTGATAGAGATCGGAGTTGGTGTTGATGAAGGCGCTCATCCAAACATGACGATCGGAGGCAGGGCACAGTCCTCGGTCAAGCCAAGGTGACCAGTCGAGCCAGTGACGAAGATGTCGACGTCGCAATTAATCTGCAGACGAGCCATCGATCCTTTTGCCGATAACACAGCGGAACTCTCAATGAAAGCATCAATATCGGTCTCAAAGCAGGCGGATGTCGGGTTGGGGGTCCCGAACTGTGCGTCTAAGGTCGATAGTAACAGGAGACAGGGGACACGATGTTTACCCAGGTTCGGGCCCTCTCGATGGAGGTAATACCCTACTTCCTGCTTGATTGATCTTGATGATATGAGTATTACAAGAGTTGATCTACCACGAGATCGTAGAGGCTAAACCCTAGAAGCTTGCCTATGATTATGATTGTTTGTATCTCTATCAACTAGCCTGGCCCTGGTTTATATAATGCACAAGAGAGGAGTCCTTGTCTTGACCACCAAGTCTTGTGGAATCTTCCTTGTATGTGGCAGCTATCCGAACTGGCCCATGAGTATATGGCCATGGGGGTCTTGGGCCCAATCTAACTGACCGGGAGACGAAGTGGTGAGTACCCCCTAGTCCAGGACACCGTCACTTGCAATGGGAGAAGTGCTTAGCTTTGGGTTTAATCTTGAAGTGTCCTTTCCCAGTGATAGTAGGGGCAGCAAGGTATGTATTGTATTGTTGCCATCGAGGATAAAACAATGGGGTTTATATCATATTGTTCGAGTTTATCCCTCTACATCATGTCATCTTGCTTATTGCATTACTCTGTTCTTATGAACTTAATACTCCAGATGCATGCCGAATAGCGGTCGATGTGTGGAGTAATAGTAGTAGATGCAGAATCGTTTCGATCTACTTGACACGGACGTGATGCCTATATTCATGATCATTGCTTTAGATATCTTCATAAATATGCAATTTTCTATCAATTGCTCGGCAGTAATTTGTTCACCCACCGTAATACATGCCATCTTGAGCGAATCCACTAGTGAAACCTATGGCCCCCGGGTCTCGTTCTTATTATATTGCATCTCTTTTATTTACATCGCATCTAGTTTACTATTTTGCAATCTTTACTTTCCAATCTATACAACAAAAATACCAAAATATTTACCTTACTATCTTTATTAGATCTCACTTCTGCGAGTGACCATGAAGGGATTGACAACCCCTTTATCGCGTTGGTTGCAAGGTTCTTGATTTTTTGTGCAGGTACTAGGTGACTTGTACATTGTCTCCTACCGGATTGATACCTTGGTTCTCAAAACTGAGGGAAATACTTATGCTACTTTGCTGCATCACCATTACCTGTTCAAGGGAAAACCAACGCATGCTCAAGAGGTAGCAAGAAGGATTTCTGGCGCCGTTGCCAGGGAGATCTACCCCAAGTCAAAACATACCAAGTACCCATCATAAACTCTTCTCCCTCGCATTACATTATTTCCCATTCGCCTCTCGTTTTCCTCTCCCCCACTTCTTAAACGATTTCAGAAAACCTTTGTCTTTTCTTCGCCTCTCTTTTGTTCGTCTCTTTTCGCTTGCTTCTTGTGCGTCCGTGTGTTGGTTTGTTTGTTTCGTCTTCATGGCTAGTCCTCCTATCATTGTTAATACTCCCGATAATGAAGTTCTTAATTTTAAACAAAGGGAGGGAGAAAACCTAAAAGATGCTTGGTATAGAATTTGCAATGCTCAAAATAGATCTACTAGGAAGCAACCTACTTTCGTTCTTCTTCGCAATTTTTACGTAGGCATCACTCCTTGGAATAGATATGTTCTTGACACCATTACCGGAGGGAATTTGTTGGGTAGCCATACTTTTGGTTCTTATAATGCTACGATAGATTTGTTAGGCCCACCACCTCTTTTGGCCAATGGAACTATTTTAACTTTGGAACATGTGATGCAAAGGCTTGATATTATTGAAAATAAAATTTCCACTATAGAGTTAATCGAAAATTTGGATAAAAAGATCCATAACCAAATTACCCAATATGGATCTAAGGTAGGAGTTACTCTGAAAAGTCTTAGGGAAAAGGAACCCATAATTAATGAGAAGATAGATCTAGATTCCACTAGAATTGATAAACTCGAAGATATTATTACCAACTTGGGGTCTGCTTTTTCTGCTTTTAAAAATACCTCAAATCCTACTCCTACCAAAGTTTCCAAGTGTATCTATGTTCCTAAAAATAAGGGTGAATCTTCTAGTAAGGCAAATGAAGACCTCAAATCGATAAGTGTTCACCCCAACTTTTTCGATATCATTAAGGAACCTTTTGCTACAAATGAATTTCTTGATTTCTTGCCTAGGAGTTTGATCACTAATAAAAACAAATAACCGCCTAAGGGTTATGAGTGTTCATTTGAAGAATTGTGTACCAAAGATGACAATACCTAGATCTATTCTTGCTTGTATGCCTAGCTAGGGTCGTTAAACGATTGTGCTTGTTGGGAGGCAACCCAATTTTATTTTTATTCTTTGATTTTTGTTCCTGTTTAGTAATAAATAATTCGTATAGCTTATGTTATGATTGTGTTTTTTATATTTTAATTAGTGTTGGTGCCAAGTAAAGCCTTTAGGATCTTCTTGGGTGATTGTTGTTTGATCTTGCTGATAAAAACAGAAAGTATGTGCTCACGAAAATAATTATCATTTTTTACCAGAGAGCAATAAAATACCAATTCCAACTGCAGTAGATCAATATACTTTTTATACCGGTCTTCCTAATTTTTTAGAATTTTTGTAGTTACAGAAGTATTCGAAACATCTAGATTGCTACAGACAGTTGTGTTTTTGATAGATTCTATTTTTCGTGTGTTGTTTGCTTATTTGATGAATCTATGAGTAGTATCGGGGGGTATGAACCATAGAGAAGTTGGAATACAGTATGTTTAACACCAATATAAATAAAGAATGAGTTCATTACAGTACCTTAAAGTGGTGGTTTATTTTCTTATACTAACGGAGCTCATGATATTTTCTGTTAAAGTTTTGTGTCGTGAAGTTTTGAAGTTTTGGGGTAAAGATTTGATGGATTTTCGAATAAGGAGTGGCAAGAGCCTAAGCTTGGGGATGGCCAAGGCACCCAAAGGTAAAATTCAAGGACAACCAAAAGCCTAAGCTTGGGGATGCCCCGGAAGGCATCCCCTTGTTCATCTTCATCGATCGGTAACTTTACTTGAGGCTATATTTCTATTCACATGATATGTGTTTTGCTTGGAGCGTCTTGTATGATTTGAGTCTTTGCTTTTTAGTTTACCACAATCATCCATACCGTACACACCTTTTAGGAGAGATACGCATGAATCGGAATTTATTAGAATACTCTATGTGCTTCACTTATATCTTTTGAGCTAGATAATTTTGCTCTATGTGCTTCACTTATATCTTTCTAGAGCACGGTGGTGGTTTTATTTTATAGTAATTCTTGATCTCTCATGCTTCACTTATATTATTTTGAGAGTCTTTTAGAACCTCATGGTAATTTGCTTTGGCTATAAAATTAGTCCTAATATGACGGGCATCCAAGATGGGTATAATAAAAACTTTCATAAAAAGTGCATTGAATACTATGAGAAGTTTGATTCCTTATGATTGTTTTGAGATATGAACATGGTGATATTAGAGTCATGCTAGTTGATTAGTTTTGAATTTGAGACATACTTGTGTTAAAGTTTGTGATTCCGGTAGCATGCACGTATGGTGAACCGTTATGTGATGAAGTCGGAGCATGATTTATTTTTTGATTGTCTTCCTTATGAGTGTCGGTTGGGGACGAGCGATGGTATTTTCCTACCAATCTATCCCCCTAGGAGCATGCGCGTAGTACTTCATTTTGATAACTAATAGATTTTTGCAATAAGTATGTGAGTTATTTATGACTAATGTTGAGTCCATGGATTATACTCATTCTCACCCTTCCACCGTTGCTAGTCCATGGATTGTACCATAAACCCACCATTTACCTTCCTCAAAACAACCACGATACCTACCTATTATAGCATTTCCATAGCCATTCCGAGATATATTGCCATGCAACATTCCACCATTTCGTTTATTATGACACGCTTCATCATTGTCATATTGCTTTGCATGATCATGTAGTTGGCATCGTATTTGTGGCAAAGCCACCTTCATAATTCTTTCATACATGTCACTCTTGATTCATTGCACATCCCGGTACACCGCCGGAGGCATTCACATAGTGTCATATTTTGTTCTAAGTATCGATTTGTAATTCTTGAGTTGTAAGTAAATAAAAGTGTGATGATCTTCATTATTAGAGCATTGTCCCGGTGAGGAAAGGATGATGGAGACTATGATTCCCCCACAAGTCGGGGTGAGACTCCAGACGGAAAATAAAAAAAAGGGAAAAAGAGGCTATAAAAGAAAAAAAGAGAAAGGCCCAAAAAATGAGAGAGAAAGGAGAGAAGGGGCAATGCTACTATCCATTTTCCACACCTGTGCTTCAAAGTAGCACCATGATCTTCATGATAGAGAGTCTCCTATGTTGTCACTTTCAGATAGTAGTGGGAATCTTTCATTATAGAACTTGGCTTGTATATTCCAATGATGGGCTTCCTCAAAAATGCCCTAGGTCTTCGTGAGTAGCAAGTTGGATGCACACCCACTTAGTTGCTTGTTGAGCTTTCATACACTTATAGCTCTAGTGCATCCGTTGCATGGCAATCCCTACTCACTCACATTGATATATATTGATGGGCATCTCCATAGCCCGTTCATACGCCTAGTTGATGTGAGACTATCTTCTCCTTTTTTTGTCTTCTCCACAACCACCATTCTATTCCACCTATAGTGCTATGTCCATGGCTCACGCTCATGTATTGCACGAAGATTGAAAAAGTTTGAGATCATCGAAAGTATGAAACAATTGCTTGGCTTGTCATCGGGGTTGTGCATGATTTAAATATTTTGTGTGATGAAGATAGAGCATAGCCAGATTATATGATTTTGTACGGATATCTTTCTTTCGCCATGTTATTTTGAGAAGACATGATTGCTTTATTAGTATGCTTGAAGTATTAATATTTTTATGTCAATATTAAAATTTTGTTTTGAATCTTTCAGATCGGAATATTCATGCCACAATAAAGAAAATTACATTGATAATTATGTTAGGTACCATTCCAAGTATTCCTTTGGTCAAGCGAGGGAGAGGGAGTGGATCTTCACTTGAGTGGAATCTAATCTCTCCGGGATCTAAGATTTGAGGTAGGAGAAAGGAGAAGGAGCTTTTCTCCAAGTGTGGGTCAAGATAGTTGTGTTGCTCAACCCCTCCAAGAAGTAGTGAAGGGGTATTTATAGTGTGGCCCCAAATGGCCATTGGGGCGGTATTCTGCTTAGGAAAGTGTCAGACATGCAGTAGCAAAACAGGCACCGAACATCCGGTGGAACACCGGACGTCCGACGGGTATAGCACGCCATCAGACGAATGTAGCAGGATATTTGCAAAACAGGTTTGTCGGACATCCGACACATTCCGGAAGTCCGGTAAGTATCGGAAATCCGTTCGTTTGCTGCTGGATATGGCCACCGGATTTCCGGACGCTACCGGACGTCCGGCCAATAAAAAAACAGCAGGAACCCAGAAACTAAAACATGCACAACTTTTTCATACGGACTCCGATTTTGATGATCTTGGACTCATTTTGAAGCTATGGAAAACCTTGTAACGCCCACGATTGGGCTATATCTCCCATGTGTCGAAGCACGACTTAGAGGCATAACCGCATTGTAAGCAATGTCGCAAGAGGGATAATCTTTACACATCCCATGTACTGAGTAAGGAAAGAGATACATAGTTGGCTTACAATCGCCACTTCACACAATACATGAATAAAGCATTACAACAACCAGATACATACAAGGTCCGACTACGGAACCAAAATAGAAGAAGACCACCCCTAATGCTACAGATCCCCGATCGTCCCAACTGGGCTCCACTACTGATCAACTGGAAACGAAACATCCTAACAAACACGAACTTCAACGAGCTCCTCCTTGAGCTTGGTTGCGTCACCTGCATGATATCATCGGCACCTGCAAGCTGGTTTTGGAAGTATCTGTGAGTCACGGGGACTCAGCAATCTCACACCCTCGCGATCAAGACTATTTAAGCTTATGGGTAAGGTAAAGGTATGTGAGGTGGAGCTACAGCAAGCACTAGCATATATGGTGGCTAACAGACGCAAATGCGAGCGAGAAGAGAAGGAAAAGCACATTCGAGAATCTATGATCAAGAAGTGATCCTAGAACAACCTACGTCAAGCATAACTCCAACATCGTGTTCACTTCCCGGACTCCGCCGGAAAGAGACCATCATGGCTACACACGCGGTTGATGCATTTTAATTAAGTTAAGGTTTCAGGTTTTCTACCACCGAACATTAACAAATTCCCATCTGCCCATAACCGCGGGCACGGCTTTCGAAAGTATAAATCCCTGCAGGATATTCCTTCACAAGCTCTCACGGTCAATGAAGGATATTCCTTCTCCCAAGACAACCCGATCAGACTCGGAATCCCGGTTACAAGACATCTCGACAATGGTAAAACTAAACCAGCAAAGCCGCCCAATGTGCCGACAATCCCGATAGGAGCTGCACATTTCTCGTTCTTAGGGCAACACCGGATGAGCAATCCGTACAACTAAAACCAGCCCTCAAGTTTCCCGGAGGTGGCGCTGCAAGGGGGGGTTAAATAAAGATGACCCCTGAGTCTACAGAACCCAAGGGAAGGTGGTAGGTTGTCAGTGCAAATGGTAAAACCAAGGTTGGGCCTTGCTGGAGGAGTTTTATTCAAACTGAACTGCAAGGGGTTCCCATTATAACACGACCGTGTAAGGAACGCAAAATCAAGGAACATAACACCGGTATGACGGAAACTAGGGCGGCAAGAGTGGAACAGAACACCAGGCATAAGGCCGAGCCTTCCACCCTTTACCAAGTATATAGATGCATTAATTAAATAAGAGATATTGTGATATACCAACAAAAAATATCCATGTTCCAACAAGGAACAAAATCCAAATCTTCACCTGCAACTAGCAACGTTATAAGAGGGGCTGAGCAAAGCGGTAACATAGCCAAACAACGGTTTGCTAGGACAAGGTGGGTTAGAGGATTGATATGGCAATATGGGAGGCATGATAAGTAAGTGGTAGGTATCACAGCAAAGGCATAGCAATAGAGTGAGCATCTGGCAAGCAAAGATAGAAGTGATTTCGAGGGTATGGTCATCTTGCCTGCAAAGTTCTTCGAGAAGACAAAAGCTTGATCCTCGTAAATGTACTCAACGGGTCCTCGAACATGAACTCGTCTCCCGGCTCTACCCAAAGCAAGAACACAAGCAAAGGGAGACACAATCAACCACGGTGCAATGCACAAACAACATGATGCAAAACATGTGATGATATGCGGGATGCGATATGTGGTGCATATGCATGCTTTGGAAAGGAAAGATTTAACCTAGCCTCAACATGGAAATCCAAGAGTGCCATTGGAAAGAGGAGTTGATTTCGGTCGAAAACGATATATAGATCACCGGAATCGGATGCATGGTTTGCAAATGAAAAGCAAAACAAATATGGCACCGGTCTGCGATTAACAACAAGAGGCCATATAAATGCATCAAGAACAACAAGCTACTGCACTCTAACATAACAACAAAACACATGGCAGGGATCCACTCAAGATGCTTGACAAAAGATGAACACTGAGCTATGGCTAATTCACTCAATAGCAGGTTCAAACAAGCATGGCAAAAGGGCAAACGATATCAGGTTACAGACTTGGTGAAATTAACATGCCAGGAATTTAACATCAGGAAGCAATGTTTAGAGCACGATAACAACATGCTACAGGAACATATCATGGCAAAGCAAGGCATGGCATGAAGCTACTCAAAGCAAACAACAAAAGTCCCTTACTGACCATAAGCCAAAAGGGATCAAAAAATACAATGGCATCCATGTGAACATAGCAATTATCATTAACGGATTCAGACTTAGAAGAAAACTGGAACATGGCAAAACAAATATTAAGTAGGCATGTTTACTTGCTCGATGCACTCACCACAAGGCATTGCATGACAATCTAAGCATACACTCAGCAAGTATACATGGCATAGAAGCAAAACATGGCAAGAACAACAACATAGCATGCATGGACAAACTACAACAACCTCGGCAAAAATGCTTAACACGTAAACATTGTGCCAGGAACATTTTATAGCAAAAGTAGAGCTCGATTGACTCAAGCTAGGGTGCTCCATAATTGCAAACAAAGACATGGATGGATAGAGCACCACAATATCTACAAAACATCCTTACTGATCATGCTCAAAAGAGGCATGGATCACTCTGTAGCAACATGAACACATGGCATAAAAATATTAACAGGGCAAAGACTTAGAAGATTTCTAAGTCCCTGAAATCAGCAACATTATGAGAGCTACTTTGCATGCTTATGCTAGTCACCACAAAGATCACAAAAAATACATGGCATACACCCTTGGAAAGATGGCATGGCATACTTCAAAACACATGTAGGGCTCAAGATCATAGGAGGCACACATTAATCATGGCAAAAATGACAAAAGTCCAATTACTGATAAGAATCTGAAACTAATATAAACTAGCACTCTTGCAACAGCATTTAGGGCATCAAGATGAGCTCAAATGAACATGGTGCAATGGAATGAAATGAAGTAGTCCTCGAGACGAACAATTCGATATATCAGCACGCAAAATGGAGCAGTACACACAAAGTTATGATGGGTCAAACATGCACACATGAAGTTTGAATTGCAGGGACTTAGTGAAACAAACTACCAGCACGAAAACGGGTCCAGGTCGGGGAAACTCCAATCCTCGAACAGAACGCTCCGGCGGAAGTCAACGGCGATGGGGATGGGGCGTGGGACTCCGGTGGGGCTCGGGATGGCCGGGAATGGGTAGATCAGGCCATGGGTGGCCGGATCCGAGCAAGGACAGTGGTGGACGGAGCTCGGGGCACCGCTGGCCGGACTTGGAGCTTGGGGCGCCATCCATGGCGCCCTTCTGCATCACGGGGCAGAGAAGGAGATGAGCGCGGGGGAAGAGGAAGGTGAGGGAGGAGGAGGAGATGGGGCCGGCCTGGTTCGGTGGCGAGGCGGTGGGGTCGAGCAAGAGGAGCTCGGGACGAAGGCGGCGGGCAGATCGGGAGGAGCGGCGCTGGGCGCGGGGCAGCTCGGGCCGGGCGGGCCGGCCATGGGCCCGTAGGGCCGCGGCGGCGCGGGGAGGAGAGAGAAGGCGGCACACTGATGTGGCGGCAGGGGATTGGGTGTGGGCGGTGGAGCGGACATGTCCGGCGGCGGGTATTTTGTCTGGTGGCATGAGGTAGGAGGAGTTAGGGTTTCATCCGCGAGATTTTTGGGGGAGACACATATTTATAGGTAGAGGGAGCTAGGAGAGTCCAAATTGAGCACGGTTTGTGGCCACGCGATCATGATCGAACAGCCTAGATGATGGAGGAGGTTTAGATGGGTTTTGGGCCGCTTCGGATGGGTGTTGGGCTGCAACACACACGAGGCCTTTACGGTTCCTCGGTTAACCGTTGGAGTATCAAACGAAGTCCAAATGGCACGAAACTTGACAGGCGGTCTACCGGTAGTATACCAAGGCCGCTTGGCAAGTCTCGGTCCAATCCGAGAACGTTTAACACCCACACACGAAAAGAGGTACAAAGGGACACCGGAGGACATAGGAGAGCCGGATTGCAAAACAGACAATGGTGAAAATGCTCGGATGCATAAGACGAACACGTATGCAAATGAAATGCACATGATGACATGATATGAAATGCATGACACGCAAGCAATGACAAGGCAACAACAGAGAATAACTGGAAGACACCTGGCACATCGGTCTCGGGGCGTCACAACACTCCACCACTACGAGAGGATCTCGTCCCGAGATCTAGAATGGCACCAGAGGGAAAACGAAGAGGAAGAGCAGCGGTAAAACTAAATTGCTTCTTTGACAAACGAGTGAAACCAAAGAACCTTGAGATGTTGAGCAAATTGAAAGGAATAATACCACGGAGGTGATCAAAGTTCAAAACACTCCATTAGAAAATAGAAACAAGGAAGGACAAATTCAGGCAACACTCGGGTTGAAAAGAGATGCAAGACTTGATAAGATGAAAAGAACTAGAAGAGATGACACAACACTCCGGTTAAATAGATAAGAAAAGGAAAGACCATGATCTTTGATAAAACGAGATGATGGTTGAAGAAAGCAATATGACAATGCCTCCGGAATGAAAGAATAGAAGATAGATAATTGAAATAAAAGAATGGAGAAGAAAACAACATCTTCTACCTCCAATGATCTTGAAAAGTATCTTTAGGAGAAGGGTCGAACGTAATTGTTGGAACACCAACAACGAAAAGAATAAGCTTGATGTGGGCTTATGGAAGACATCTCACAATTATGAGGTGAAATTCTGCCACTAAGGAAACAATAGATTGGCTTTATATCAAGAAGGAGACGAGAAACTTATTCACCGGAAGGATAAAAGAAGAACTTGGGTCATTTATAAGCACCATAAATAGCAACAATCCTTAGGGAAAGCTTTAGGTGAAATATAACCCAAGATAACTCCGACGAAGAGGTTGATGGATTTAAAATACCTCATTCTTAACAACATGTGAATCATGAAACATGAACTCAAATTATCAAGAATGACATAATACCACTTCAAAAGATATGCGTGAAAGAATTGCACTCCCGAACGCAAGATGAAGAATGCAAGAGCTCCTCTGAAAAGAATCTCGATGAACACTTCGATTATGAATTACAACCTTGATGAACCACCATGTTGAGCCTCCATGAAGAACTCCGGTAACAAAAGAAATGATCAATCGAAATGAACAAGAAGTTGAAAACACAAGGTGAAGACTTGCAATGATTAGATGGATCTTCATGACAAGAAAATTGAGAGAGCTTGGAACTCCGGGAAAGAAAGATGAATCAAATGAAACCGAGAATTTGATGAGCCTCCGGAATAAGGAATTAATCACTTGGATGAAGCAAGAATAAGAATTACGTTATGCGTATCCTTTACCAATTTAAATTGATGACAAGCAGCGGATTTGACATACTACTTATTCTCGTAGAAAGCATTAATATAGATATAGCGCCAACTTGGGAAGGTCTCCTGCGAACCACCGGTAGGATTGGGAAGAACGAATGAATCAATATGATAACCAAGGAAGAGAACTCTTGAACGAGCCACCGTAAGAATTAAGAAACGATCAAGGAAATGATATCGAAGCACCGGGAAGAATTAGCAAATGAACAAAGAAGCTTTATTAGATAATATTTGAATGATGCACCAGTAAGATTTAGAGAAAAAAAGCTGAAAGCTGAGAATGAATAATTCTGAGAAGATGGCATCCGGAGAATCAAACTGACAAGACTCCTGAAATGCTCCGGATGGGTGAAAAGAATATCTCACAATCAAAAATAATTTTGAGAGGATGGCATCAAGCTAGAATCAAGAATCTCGAAGAGAAAGGAGCAAGATTTAGAGGAAAAATCTTCTTCGGTCTTCAAATGCGAGAATGACGATGAGAAAACACCACCATGAAATGTTGAGATACTCTGGGAGAATGAAAAGCAAAAAGGTTGAGCCAATGACTAAAAGAATTAGAAAGATCTTGGAGAATAACATGTGACTGATGACAATTCATTCTTACGTCAAACTTGGGAAAAGAATTTGAGAATAGCTTCGGTAAAATTAGAAGAGTCAGGTAAGATCCTGGGAAAAGACCTGTGGGTTAGGGCCCACCGAAAAGAAACACCGTTGAATGATTAGTTGAAAGGGAGATTGCACTGGTTGATTTAAATGGCTTGAATGAGATAACATTCTCGAAAGAGCTTGAACGAATTGAGAATGGAAACTTGAATCTGCTGAGATACCTTAAGTACTCCGGAACAAATGAATATAAAGAGGTGAACAACTAAGAGGTGCACCGGCATGAGAAGGTATTTGAAACGAGGAAAAGGATATGATCAACATAGCTTGAATTAGATCCACCGGAGAAGAAAGAGAGTGAAGAATGATGAACTAGTAGAGAATCTTCATGAAAACCACCGGGTAAGAACATTGACGGAAAAGAATGGAGGGACTTCACATCCATAAAATGGATAGTTGAATAAGGAATCTCAGTCCTTGAAGAAAAAGGGTGGGTGGGTGGGAAAAACAAAGGCAGCTTGGGACGAATGGAATGAACACCGTTGAGAGGACTTGAGTTGATCTTGCGGACATTGAAATGATCGGATCCACTTGAAGAGAAACATGCCGGTTGAAAAGAATTGACATAACAATCTCGATTATCATGAAGGATTGGTATTCACATAGAAGTATGAGAACACCCTTTGGGGGAAGGTATGGAATCAGCACTTGTCTTCGAAGCAACTCGAATACCACAATTGAAAACAAAACAAAGGATTGGCTTGCAGAATAAGCTAGAACAAACATATCATAGAGATTTCGTCCGAAGTTTTCATGGTGGGGCCTACACGGGCTCGATCATGTAGCACCATCATGTACAAGGCAGTGCACATGACATACGAAGCGTCCCCGAGTCAGCATAGCCAAGGACTCTTTAAGACACAATGAGACCACTGTAAAACCAACCGTGAATAGGCGGACCACTAGACGTCGAACCCCAATTTCATATCATACAGCTGTCGGAAAGATATACTAATAGCTATTTGAATTCCCACTTATAAACTCCCGAAATTTTCTGGTTATGCAATCAGGTGCTGGGGATACAGGGGAAGCATAATATCTCACCCAAAGCTAGCAAATCCTACATCCAGCTATATCCATCCTTCAACACATAACCAAGAAACCTTCGGAAATCATTTACCTCAACCTTCGAAAAGCATCTGTTATACGGGTTATGGCAATACTCCTGAACTCAGGTATCGAGGTTATGATTGGCGGTCTACCGGTAGTATCCAAGGCCGCTTGGAAAGTCTCGGTCCAATCCGAGAACGTTTAACACCCTCACACGAAAAGAGGTAGAAAGGGACACCGGAGGACATAGGAGCGCCGGATTGCAAAACAGACAATGGGGAAAATGCTCGGATGCATGAGACGAACACGTATGCAAATGAAATGCACATGATGACATGATATGAAATGCATGACACGCAAGCAATGACAAGGCAACAACAGGGAATAACTGGAAGACACCTGGCACATCGATCTCGGGGCGTCACAAAACTCCAGGTCCTGACATAGAGAACCACCCAAGATAAACCAAAATGGAGGGTGCAAAGTATGCAAAGGTTAGATCATATATTTTGGGAAACTATTTGGCTTTGGCTTCTCTTTGGTATATAGGATATGAGTGGAATTGTGTATAGTGTTGGGGAACATAGTAATTTCAAAATATTCCTATGCACACGCAAGATCATGGTGATGCATAGCAATGAGAGGGGAAGAGTGTTGTCCACATACCCTCGTAGACCGTAAGCGGAAGCGTTATGACAACGCGGTTAATGTAGTCGTATGTCTTCACGATCGATCGATCCTAGTAGCGAAGGTAGGGCACCTTCGCGATCTGCACACGTTCGGCTCAGTGACGTCCCACGAACTCATGATCCAGCAGAGTGTCGAGGAAGAGCTTCATCCGCACGACGGCGTGATGACGGTGATGATGATGCTACCGGAACAGGGCTTCGCCTAAGCACTGCTACGATATGACCAAGGTGGATTATGGTGGAGGGGGCACAACACACGGCTAAAAGATCAATGATCAACTTGTGTGTCTATGGGGTGCCCCGCTCACCGTATATAAAGGAGTGGAGGAGGGGGAGGGCCGGCCCTCTACTATGGCGTGCCCTAGGGATTCCTACTCCCACTGGGAGTAGGATTCCCTCCTTTTCATGTAGTAGGAGTAGGAGAGTAGGAAATGGAAGAGAGAAGAGAAGGAAGGAGGGGGTGCCACCCCTCCCCCCTAGTCCAATTCGGACTAGGCCTTGGGGGGCACGCGGCCTGCCCTAGGCAGCCCCTCCCTCTCTCCCCTAAAGCCCATTAGGGCCCATATACTCCCCGGGGGGTTCCGGTAACCCCCCGGTACTCCGGTTAATGTCCGAATTCACCCAGAACACTCCGATGTCCAAACATAGTCATCCAATATATTGATATTTATGTATTGACCATTTCACGACTCCTCATGATGCCCGTGATCACATCCGGGACTCTGAACAATCTTCGGTTAATCAAAACACATAAACTCATAATATCGATCGTCACCAAATGTTAAGCATGCGGACCTTACGGGTTCGAGAACTATGTAGACATGACCGAGACATGTCTCCGATCAATAACCAATAGCAGAACCTGGATGTTCATATTGGCTCCCACATATTCTACGAAGATCTTTATCGGTCAAACCGCATAACGATATACGTTGTTCCCTTTGTCATCGGTATGTTACTTGCCCGAGATTCGATCGTTGGTATCTCAATACCTAGTTCAATCTCGTTACTGGCAAGTCTCTTTACTCATTCTGTAATGCTACATCCTATAACTAACTCATTAGCTACATTGCTTGCAAGGCTTATATTGATGTGCATCACCGAGAGGGCCCAGAGATACCTCTCCGACATTCGGAGTGAAAAATCCTAATATCGATCTATGCCAACTCAACAAACATCATTAGAGACACCTATAGAGCACCTTTATAATCACCCAATTACGTTGTGACGCTTGGTAGCACACAAAGTGTTCCTCCTGTATTCGGGAGTTGCATGATCTCATAGTCATAGGAATATGTATAAGTTATGGAGAAAGCAATAGCAACAAACTAAACGATCATCGTGCTAAGCTAACGGATGGGTCAAGTCAATCACATCATTCTCTAATGATGCGATCCCGTTAATCAAATGACAACTCATGTCTAGGGTTAGGAAACAAAACCATCATTGATTCAATGATCTAGTCAAGTAGAGGCAAACTAGTGACACTCTGTTTGTCTATGTATTCACACATGTACCAAGTTTCCGGTTAATATAATTCTAGCATGAATAATAAACATTTATCATGATGTAAGAAAATGTAAATAACAACTTTATTATTGCCTCTAGGGCATATTTCCTTCAGTCTCCTTCTTGCACTAGAGTCAATAATCTACATTACATTGTAATGATTCTAACACCCATGGAGTCTTGGTGCTTATCATGTTTTGCTCGTGAGAGAGGCTTAGTCAACGGGTGTGCAACATTCAAATCCATATGTATCTTGCAAATCTCCATGTCTCCCTCCTTGACTTGATTGCGGAAGGAACTGAAGCGTCTCTTGATGTGCTTGGTTCTCTTGTGAAATCCGGATACCTTTGCCAAGGCAATTGCACCAATATTGTCACAAAAGATTTTCATTGGACCCGATGCACTAGGTATGACACCTAGATCGGATATGAACTCCTTCATCCAGACTCCTTCATTTGGTTCTTCCGAAGCAGCTATGTATTCCGCTTCACACGTAGATCCCGCCATGACGCTATGCTTTGAACTGCACCAACTGACAGCTCCACCATTCAAAAAACACGTATCCGGTTTGTGACTTAGACTCATCCGGACTAGTGTTAAAGCTTGCATCGACGTAAGTGTTTATGACGAGCTCTTTGTCACCTCCATATACGAGAAACATATCCTTAGTCCTTTTCAGGTATTTCAGGATATTCTTGACCGTCGCGAGTGATCCACTCCTGGATTATTTTGGTACCTCCTTGCTAAACTGATAGCAAGGCACACATCAGGTCTGGTACACAACATTGCATACATGATAGAGCCTATGGCTGAAGCATAGGGAACACCTTTCATTTTCTCTCTATCTTCTGAAGTGGTCGGGCATTGAGTCTGACTCAACTTCACACCTTGTAATACATGCAAGAACCCTTTCTTTGCCTAATCCATTTTGAACTTCTTCAAAACTTTATCAAGGTATGTTCTTTGTGAAAGTCCAATTAAGCGTCTTGATCTATCTCTATAGATCTTGATGCCCAATATATAAGCAACTTCACCAAGGTATTTCATTGAAAAATCATATTCAAGTATCCTTTCATGCTATTCAGAAATTCAGTATCATTTCCGATCAACAATATGTCATCTACATATAATATCAGAAATGCTATGGAGCTCCCACTCACTTTCTTGTCAGTACAGGCTTCTCCAAAATTCTGTATAAAACCATATGCTTTGATCGCACTATCAAAGTGTGTATTCCAACTCCGAGAGGCTTCCACCAGTCCATAAATGGATCGCTGGAGCTTGCACACTTTGTTAGCACCTTTTGGATCGACAAAACCTACTGGTTGAATCATATACAACTCTTCTTAAGGTATCCATTAAGGAATGTAGCTTTGACATCCATTTTCCAAATTTCATAATCATAAAATGCGGCAATTGCTAACATGATTCGAACGGACTTAAGCATCGCTACGGGTGAGAAGGTATCATCGTAGTCAACTCCTTGAACTTGTCGAAAACCTTTTGCAACAAGTCGAGATTTGTAGACAATAATATTACCGTCAGTGTCAGTCTTCTTCTTGAAGATCCATGTATTCTCTATGGCCTGCCGATCATCGGGCAAGTCGACCAAAGTCCATACTTTGTTCTCATACATGGATCCCATCTCAGATATCATGGCCTCAAGCCATTTTGCGGAATCTGGGCTCATCATCACTTCCTCATAGTTCGTAGGTTCATCATGGTCAAGTAACATAACTTCCAGAACAGGATTACCGTACCACTCTGGTGCGGATCTTACTCTGGTTGACCTACGAGGTTCGGTAGTAACTTGATCAGAAGTTTCAGGATCATCATCATTAGCTTCCTCACTTACTGGTGTAGGAATCATTGGAACTGATTTCAGTGAAGAACTACTTTCCAATAAGGGAGAAGGTACAATTACCTCGTCAAGTTCTACTTTCTTCCCACTCACTTCTTTCGAGAGAAACTCCTTCTCTAGAAATGGTCCATTCTTAGCAACAAATATCTTGCCATCGGATCTGTGATAGAAGGTGTACCCAACAGTCTCCTTTGGGTATCCTATGAAGAGACATTTCTCTGATTTGTGTTCGAGCTTATCAGGTTGAAGCTTTTTCACATAAGCATCGCAGCCCCAAACTTTAAGAAATGACAACTTCGGTTTCTTGCCAAACCAAAGTTCATCAGGTGTCGTCTCAACGGATTTAGATGGTGCCCTATTTAATGTGAATGCAGCCATCTCTAAAGCATAACCCCAAAACGATAGCGATAAATCAGTGAGAGACATCATAGATCGCACCATATCTAATAAAGTACGGTTACGATGTTCGGACACACCATTACGTTGTGGTGTTCCAGGTGGCGTGAGTTGCCAAACTATTCTGCATTGTTTCGAATGATGTCCACACTCATAACTCAAATATTCACCTCCACGATCAGATTGCAGAAACTTGATTTTCTTGTTATGATGATTTTCCACTTCACTCTGAAATTCTTTGAACTTTTCAAATGTTACAGACTTATGTTTCATTAAGTAGATATACCCATATCTGCTCAAATCATCTGTGAAGGTGAGAAAGTAACGATATCCGCCGCGAGCTTCAATGTTCATTGGACCACATACATCAGTATGTATGATTTCCAATAACTATGTTGCTCGCTCCATTGTTCCGGAGAACGGAGTTCTAGTCATCTTGCCCATGAGGCATCGTTCGCAAGTACCAAGTGATTCCAGAAGTTCATCAGAATGGAGTTTCTTCATGCGCTTTACACCAATATGACCTAAACGGCAGTGCCACAAATAAGTTGCACTATCACTATCAACTATGCATCTTTTGGCTTCAATACTATAAACATGTGTATCACTACTATCAAGATTTAGTAAAAATAGACCACTCATCAAGGGTGCATAACCATAAAAGATATTACTCATATAAATAGAACAACCATTATTCTCTGATTTAAATGAATAACTGTCTCGCATCAAACAAAGATCCAGATATAATGTTCATGCTCAACGCTGGCACCAAATAACAATTATTTAGGTCTAAAACTAATCCCGAAGGTAGATGTAGAGGTAGTGTGCCGACGACGATCACATCGACTTTGGAACCATTTCCCACGCGCATCGTCACCTCGTCCTTAGCCAATCTTCGCTTAATCTATAGCCCCTGTTTGAGTTGCAAATGTTAGCAACTGAACCGGTATCAAATACCCAGGCACTACTGCGAGCATTAGTAAGGTACACATCAATAACTTGTATATCAAATATACCTGTCACTTTACCATCCTTCTTCTCCGCCAAATACTTGGGGCAGTTCCGCTTCCAGTGACCAGTCCGTTTGTAGTAGAAGCACTCAGTCCAGACTTGGGTTTCTTCACTTGAGCAACAACTAGCTTGTTGTTCTTCTTGAAGTTCCCTTTCTTCTCGTTACCCTTTTTCTTGAAACTTGTGGTCTTGTTGACCATCAACACATGGCATTTAGCATCGTGAAGAGCTCAGGAATCATCTTATCCATCCCTTGCGTATTATAGTTCATCACGAAGCTCTTGTAGCTTTGTGGCAGTGATTGAAGAACTCTGTCAATGACACAATCATCAGGAAGATTAACTCCTAGCTGAGTCGAGTGGTTGTGGTACCCAGACATTCTGAGTATATATGTTCACTGACAGAACTATTCTCCTCCATCTTGTATTTATAGAACTTATTTGAGACTTCATATCTCTCAATCCGGGCATTTGCTTGAAATATGAACTTCAACTCCTGGAACATCTCATATGCTCCATGACGTTCAAAACATCGTTGAAGTCCCGGTTCTAAGCCGTAAAGCATGGCACACTGAACTATCGAGTAGTCATCAGCTTTGCTCTGCCAGGTGTTCACAACATCTGGCGTTGCTCCTGCAGCGGATTTGTCACCTAGCGGTGCTTCCAGGACGTAATTCTTCTGTGCAGCATTGAGGATAATCCTCAAGTTATGGACCCAGTCCGTGTAGTTTCTACCATCATCTTTCAACTTAGCTTTCTCTAGGAATGCATCAAAATTCAACGGAACAACAGCACGGGCCATCTATCTACAACAACATAGACGTGTAAAATACTATCAGGTACTAAGTTCATGATAAATTAAAGTTCAATTAATCAAATTACTTAAGAACTCCCACTTAGATAGATAACTCTCTAATCATCTAAGTGATCACGTGATCCATATCAACTAAACAATGTCTGATCATCATGTGAGATGGATTAGTTTTCAATGGTGAACTTCACTATGTTGATCATATCTACTATATGATTCACGCTCGACCATTCAGTCTCAGTGTTCCGAGCCCATATCTGCATATGCTAGGCTCGTCAAGTTTAACCCGAGTATTCTGCGCGTGCAAAACTGGCTTGCACCCGTTGTATGTGAACGTAGAGCTTATCACACCCGATCATCATGTGGTGTCTTGGCACGACAAACTGTAGCAATGGTGCATACTCAAGGAGAACACTTATACCTTGAAATTTAGTGAGAGATCATCTTATAATGCTACCGTCGAACTAAGCAAAATAAGATGCATAAAGGATAAACATCACATGCAATCAATATAAGTGATATGATATGGCCATCATCATCTTGTGCCTTTGATCTCCATCTCCAAAGCACCATCATGATCACCATCGTCACCGGCTTGACACATTTATCTCCATCGAAGCATCGTTGTCGTCTCGCCAACTATTTGTAACGCCCCGGATGTAACTTACCATAATTGTACTCCGACTCTTGCC
The DNA here is from genome assembly GCF_002162155.2 of Triticum dicoccoides. Taxonomy (NCBI): domain Eukaryota; kingdom Viridiplantae; phylum Streptophyta; class Magnoliopsida; order Poales; family Poaceae; genus Triticum; species Triticum dicoccoides. Next base: position 119,503,466 of record NC_041382.1, read on the forward strand.
TTTTTTGGCTCTAAGTTATGATATTCCCTCGTGGTTGGGTTTTGTCTTCGTTTTGCATTTTTTTCATGTCATGCATAGCATATCATGTCATCATGTGCATCGCATTTGCATACGAGTTTGTCTCATGCATTCGAGCATTTCCCCGTTGTCCGTTTTGCAATCCGACACTCCTGCGTCCTCCGACGTCCCCTTTTGCCTCTTTTCGTGAGCGGATGTTAAACATTCTCGGAATGGACCAAGATTTTCCAAGCGGCCTTGGTACACCACCGGTAGACCGCCTATCAAGTTTCATGCCATTTGGAGTCCGTCTGATACTCCAATGGTCAACCGGGGAACCGGAAAGGCCTCGTGTGTGTTGCAGCCCAACACCCCTACAAAGTGGCCCAATAACCCATCCAAAACCCCTCCATCCTCTCGGCCGTTCGATCAAGATTGCGTGGTCGAAAACTACACCTCATTTGGACACTCCCACCTCCTTCTATGTATATATATGTGATCCCTTCCAAATTTTTCACAGTCCAACCCTAGCCCCGCTCCCTCTCCGCCGTCGGACGCGTCCGGTCCGGCCGGACAAAAATCGCGCCGCCGCCCCGCACCTATCGCCGCCTGCCACATGTCATCCCACCGCTATCCACGCGTCGGCCCGCCAGGCCCGCGCCCGGCCATAACTTCATGTGTGATGCTCCGTTTTGGGCGTGCAATATATCAAAATGTTCATCAGGATGTGCTCTTCATTTTATTCTATTGTGCCATGCTTGTTTGAGTCCATCTTGATTCCCAAATGACTGATGCAAGAGTGCTATAAAATGTTAGGTGCTGATTCTTATCAGAGTATGAGTATTTGTCATTTTTGCTACAATTGTTGTGTGCTGCATATGGACTTGACCTCTACATGTGTTTTGGTCTATGCCATGCCATCTTTACAGGGGTGTATGCCATGTATTTTTGTGATCTTTGTGGTGACTAGCACAATCATGCAAAGTAGCCTTCGGGATATTGCTGATTTCAGATACTTTGAATTTCACGAAGTCATTGCTCTGATGTTATTTTTATGCCATGTATTCATGTTGCTACAGTGAGATCCATGCTTCTTTTGAGTTGCTTCAGTAAGGATGATTTTGACATATGGTTATTCTCTATCCATCCATGCCCCTGTTCTAATTTATGGAGTGCCCTAGCATGACTTAATCCTGCTCTACTTTTGCTATAAAATGTTCCTGGTAGATTGTTTACATGTTAATCAATTTTGCCATGGTTGTTGTAGTTGGTCCATGCATTCTTTGTACTTGTTCTTGCCATGGTTAGCTTCTTGAACATGCCATCTTGCTGATGCTATGCTTATCTTGTCATGTAATGCCTTGTGTTGAGTGAATCAAGCTCGCAGAGATGCCTTCATAATTCTGTTTATGCCATTCCCAGTTTTCTGCTAAGTCTGAATCTGTTAACGAAACTTGCTATGTTTACATGGGTGCCATCAAATCTTCTGTGCCTTTCTGGCTCATGGTCAGTAAGGGACTTTTCTTCTATACTTTGAGTAGATTCATTCCATGCCTTTGTTTGCTATGTTATGTCCCTGTAGCATGTCATTTTCTTGCTCTAAACATTGCTTCCTGATGTTAATTCCTGGCATGTTGATATTTTCACAACGTCTGTGAAGCTGATATCTTTTGCTCTTTTGCCATGCTTGTTTGAACCTGCTCTTGTGTGATTTAGCCGTAGCTCAGTGTCCATCTTTTGTCAAGTATCTTGAGTAGATCACGGCCATATGCTTTATTGATATGTTGGGGTGCAGTAGCTTAGTTTCTTGTTGCATTCTAGATGGCATCGTGCTGTTAATCGCATAATTGTGCTATTCTTGTTTTGCTTGCCATTTGCAAACCGTGCATCCGATTCCGGTGAACTTTATATCAATTTCGACCGAAATCAACTCATCTTTCCAGAGGTGCACTTGGTTTGCCAAGTTGATTCCTCGATCAATCTTTTCCTTTCAGAGCACGCATATGCATTGCATATCACATCCCGCATATCATGCCATGTTTTGCATCATGTTGCTTGCGCATTGCATCGTGGTTAATTGTTGTTTCCTTTGCTTGTGCTATTGCTTTGGTTAGAGCCGGGAGACGAGTACGTGATCGAGGAACCTGTTTAGTACGCTTACGAGGATCAAGCTTTCGTCAACTCGGAGAACTTTGCAGGCAAGATGACCATACCCTCGAAATCACTTCTATATTTGCTTGCTAGTTGTTCACTCTATTGCTATGCCGCGATACCTACCACTTGCTATATCATGCCTCCCATATTGCCATGTCAAGCCTCTAACCCACCTCTCCTAGCAAACTGTTGTTTGGCTATGTTACCGCTTTGCTCAGCCCCTCTTATAGCGTTGCTAGTTGCAGGTGAAGATGGAGTTTGTTCCGTGTTGGAACATGGATATTGTTGGGATATTGTCGTGGAATTGTCACGGCAGATGTCCTAGCAAAAGGACTTAGTCGTAGGGCCATCGCAACTAGGAATCCTAAAGGGGTTAATCGGGATTGTCATGGCAGAAGTTTTATACTAGTTCGGCCCCTTACGATGAAGGTAAAAGCCTATGTCTAGTTCTGTTGATATTGCTGGGGTTTCGATCACCAAGAGGCTAGTTCGCTGGCTTGGTTATCGATCTCTTGTTTCTTGCCCTAAGCTGCCGCCAGGTTGTCCCCTTATATACACGGGTTGACGCCTGGCGGCCTACAGAGTCCTGGTCGGTTCATAAACGTGTCCGGCTCGGTGACCTGTTTACATGCCTTTCCTTACAAGTCTTTCTTTTCATACGGCGGTTTACAATATTGTGCCTTAAGCCGTCTCTAGGCTTTAGGCCTTCTACAAGTCTTAATAAACTATCACCTTGAATATTACTGGGCTTCTTTTGTAATCCGCCATTGGGGCTGACCCGGCCCCTCCTGGGCGGGTCTTTATCTGTTAACTATATCCCCAACATTAGGCCCTAGGTTGACCTTGAACTTTGTTCTTTGTCAATCTTCTATACTTAAAATGGAAACCATTTTCCTCTCTTTGTAGAAAACTATGTAACCCACCATGACGTCATCTTCAGAAAACACAAAAAGACTGTTCTGATGACATCCTCAACGGATCTTTACTTTTAATGTCTTCCGAGAATTGAGGCGTCTGTGTAGTTGGATAACCATTATTCGGGGCTTCCTCGATTTTCGTGCCTGCCTGTCTGCTTATCCCTTATAAATAGGCATGCGCCGGTCTTCGTCATTCTTCTCTCTTCGTCTTCTTCCTCTCGCAACCCTACTGCCGCTCGAGCTCCACCGCCGTTGCAGAACACTTTGCCTCCGTCGACTTTGGCAGCTGCATCGACCGGAATCAGTCCAGAGAAACGGCGGTGATCTCCGCAACAAATCTGTGGTTGTAAGTGTTCTCCTTCTTGCTTCTCAGATACGCATTAGGGTTTCTAGGTTTCTGGGTGTTCTTCATTGTTCATCGCAGTTCTTCGTAGTTCTTCCACTGCAGGCCTCTTCTTGATCCAAAAAGAGATATATGCATGTGCCGTAGTTGTTTTGTGCCCACTCTTGATACCCATAGATCCCTTTCTCTGGTTCAAAGGCCTCATCAGAACTCATGAACTCATCTGTGCTAAATATTTAGGTCTAGAATATTTTCCATTTTGAATAGCCATTTGATCTGGAATAATATCAAGCAATTAGAAAACTTGTTTGTCTCAAGACTTAGCCGAATTTGCTTTCTCAAATGTCTGTAGTCATGGCAGCTCATTACGCCGACTTGCTTTTCCTTATCACTTAATTTCAACATAATACATTAGCCCTTACTTAAGCCGCCATTACTCCCCTGTACCACTATCACTTAATTTCAACATTATCATTGAATTGAACTGGCATGTTGCTTTCCTTTCAGTTCATTTTTGAACATCATGCCGTCCAAAGCACCGACTGTCTGCAACTGGGTTCCTTCTGTTGGGGAACGTAGTAATTTCAAAAGAATTCCTACGCACACGCAAGATCATGGTGATGCATAGCAACGAGAGGGGAGAGTGTTGTCCACGTACCCTCGTAGACCAAAAGCGGAAGCATTTAGCACAACACGGTTGATGTAGTCGTACGTCTTCACGATCCAACCGATCAGGTACCGAACGTATGACACCTCCGAGTTCAGCACACGTTCAGCCCGATGACGTCCCTCAAACTCCGATCCATCCGAGTGTTGAGGGAGAGTTTTGTCAGCACGACGGTGTGGTTGCGATGTTGATATTCTACCAACGCAGGGCTTTGCCTAAGCACCGCTACAGTATTATCGAGGTGGACTATGGTGGAGGGGGGCACCGCACACGGCTAAGAAATCAACGATCAATTGTTGTGTC
>NC_041382.1:119508057-119513875 GCF_002162155.2 Triticum dicoccoides
GAGGAGTCCTACTCCTACCGGGAGTAGGACTCCCCTCCTTTTTCCTAGTTGGATTAGGACTTGGGGGGAAGGAGTGGAGGAGAAAGAAGGAAGGGGGGCGTCGCCCCCTCTCCTTGTCCTATTCGGACTAGGGGGAGGGGCGCGCGGCCAGCCCTTGCCTCCTCTCCTCTCTTCTACCTAGGCCCACTAAGGCCTATTTGATTCCGGGGGGGGGGTCCGGTAACCTCCCGGTACTTTGGTAAAATCACTATTTCGCCCGGAACACTTCTGATATCCAAACATAGGCTTCCAATATATCAATCTTCATGTCTCGACTATTTCGAGACTCCTCGTCATGTCCGTGATCACATCCGGGATTCTGAACAACCTTCGGTACATCGAAACATATAAACTCATAATATAACTGTCATCGTAACGTTAAGCATGCGGACCCTACGGGTTCAAGAACTATGTAGACATGACCGAGACACGTCTCCGGTCAATGACCAATAGCGGAACCTGGATGCTCATATTGGCTCCTACATATTCTATGAAGATCTTTATCGGTCAGACCGCATAACAACATATGTTGTTCCCTTTGTCATCGGTATGTTACTTGCCCGAGATTCGATCGTCGGTATCTCAATACCTAGTTCAATCTCGTTACCGGCAAGTCTCTTTACTCGTTCCATAATACATCATCCCACAACTAACTCATTAGTTACAATGCTTGCAAGGCTTAAGTGATGTGCATTACCGAGAGGGCCCAGAGATACCTCTCCGACAATCGGAGTGACAAATCCTAATCTCCAAATACGCCAACCCAACAAGTACCTTCGGAGACACCTGTAGAGCACCTTTATAATCACCCAGTTATGTTGTGACGTTTGGTAGCACATAAAGTGTTCCTCCGGTAAACTGGAGTTGCATAATCTCATAGTCATAGGAACATGTATAAGTCATGAAGAAAGCAATAGCAACATACTAAACGATCGTGTGCTAAGCTAATGGAATGGGTCATGTCAATCACATCATTCTCCTAATGATGTGATCCCGTTAATCAAATGACAACCCATGTCAATGGTTAGGAAACTTAACCATCTTTGATTAACGAGCTATTCAAGTAGAGGCATACTAGTGACACTCTGTTTGTCTATGTATTCACACATGTATTATGTTTCCTGTTAATAAAATTCTAGGATGAATAATAAACATTTATCATGATATAAGGAAATAAATAATAACTTTATTATTGCCTCTAGGGTATATTTCCTTCAGTCTCCCACTTGCACTAGAGTCAATAATCTAGATTACATAGTAATGATTCTAACACACATGGAGCCTTGGTGCTGATCATCTTTTGCTCGTGGAAGAGGCTTAGTCAACGGGTCTGCAACATTCAGATCCATATGTATCTTGCAAATTTCTATGTCTCCCTGGTGCATACAAGGATCTGAACGCATGCCCGGTATGCGGTGCATTGTGGTATAAGATCAGACGAGATGACCCTGGTGATGTTGACGGCGAGCCCCCCAAGAAGAGGGTTCCTATGAAGGTGATGTGGTATGCTCCTATAATACCACGGTTGAAACATCTGTTCAAAAATGAAGAGCATGCCAAGTTGATGTGATGGCACAGTGAGAACCAAAAGAAAGATGGGAAGTTGAGAGCACCCGCTGACGGGTCGCAGTGGAGAAAAATCGAGAGAAAGTACTGGGATGAGTTTGCAAAGGACCCAAGGAATGTATGGTTTGCTTTAAGCACGGATAGCATTAATCCTTTCAGGGAGCAGAGCAGCAATCACAGCACCTGGCCCGTGACTCTATGTATGTATAACCTTCCTCCTTGGATGTGCATGAAGCGGAAGTTCATTCTGATGCCAGTTCTCATCCAAGGCCCTAAGAAACCCGGCAACGAAATTGATGTGTACCTAAGGCCATTAGTTGAAGAACTTTTACAGTTGTGGAATGGAAACGGTGTACGTACATGGGATGAGCACAGACAGGAGGAATTTAACCTTAAGGTGTTGCTGTTCATGACCATCAACGATTGGCCCGCTCTCAGTAACCATTTCAGGACAAACAAACAAAGGATACCACGCATGCACGCACTATTTAGATGACACTGAAAGTATATACCTGGACAAATGCAGGAAGAATGTGTACCTGGGCCATTCTTCGATTTCTTCCGACCAACCATCAATGTCGAAAGAACGGCAAGCATTTCAAAGGCGAGGCAGATCACCGAAAGAAGCCCGCCATGCGCACCGGTGATCACGTGCTTGCTATGGTCAATGATTTACACTACGTAATCTTTGGAAAGGGTCCTGGTGGACTAGCTGTTCCGAATGACGCTGAGGGACACACACCCATGTGGAAGAAGAAATTTATATTTTGGGACCTACCCTATTGGAAAGACCTAGAGGTCCGCTCCTCAATCGACGTGATGCACGTGATGAAGAACCTTTGCGTGAACCTGCTAGGCTTCTTGGGTGTGTATGGGAAGACAAAAGATACACCTGAGGCATGGGAGGACCTGCAACGTTTGCACGAAAAAGACGGCATGCCTCCGAAGCAGTATAAAGGTCCTGCCAACTACGCTCTTACAAAAGAAGAGAAAGAAATCTTCTTTGAATGCCTGCTCAGTATGAAGGTCACGACTGGCTTCTCGACGAATATAAAGGGAATAATAAATATGCCAGAGAAAAAGTTTCAGAACCTAAAGTCTCATGACTGCCACGTGATTATGACGCAACTGCTTCCGGTTGCATTGAGGGGGCTTCTACCGGAAAACGTCCGATTAGCCATTGTGAAGCTATGTGCATTCCTCAATGCAATCTCTCAGAAGGTGATCGATCCAGAAATCGTACCAAGGCTAAGGAGTGATGTGGCGCAATGTCTTGTCAGTTTCGAGCTGGTGTTCCCACCATCCTTCTTCAATATCATGACGCACATCCTAGTTCATCTAGTCGACGAGATTGTCATCCTGGGGCCCGTATTTCTACACAATATGTTCCCCTTTGAGAGGTTCATGGGAGTCCTAAAGAAATATGTCCGTAACCGCGCTAGGCCAGAAGGAAGCATCTCCATGGGCCATCAAACAGAGGATGTTATTGGGTTTTGTGTTGACTTCAGTCCTGGCCTTAAGAAGATAGGTCTCCCTCAATCGCGGTATGAGGGGAGACTGACTGGAAAAGGCACTCTTGGAAGAGACTCAATAATATACAGGGACGGATATTCTTGGTCTCAAGCACACTACACAGTTCTACAGAACTCTACCTTGGTGACCCCGTATGTCGATGAACACAAGAATAGTTTGCGCTCCAAACACCCGGAGCAGTGCGATGACTGGATTACATGTGAACACATCAGGACTTTCAGCAGTTGGTTGGAAACACGTCTCAGAGGTGACAACACTGTTTGTGATGAGTTGTACTTTTTGTCCAGGGGACCATCTTTACTGTATTGACCTACAAAGGATACGAGATAAATGGGAATACACTTTACACGATCGCCCAAGATCAAAAGAGCACCAACCAAAACAGCGGTGTCCGCTTTGATGCAGCAACCGAGAGCGGAAAGGAAACTTATTATGGTTACATAGTGGACATATGGGAACTTGACTATGGACCTAATTTTAAGGTCCCTTTGTTTAAGTGCAAATGGGTCAATCTGTGGGTACACTGATGAACCGTTCGTCCTAGCCAATGATGTGGCATAGGTTATCTATGTGAAGGACATGTCTACCGAAACGAGAAAAAGAAAAGATAAGGAAGCGAATACATCATACGATGAGCCAAAGCGCCACATAGATCTTTCAGGAAAAAGGGACATCCTGGGAGTGGACGGCAAGACAGACATGTCTAAAGATTATGAAAAGTTTCATGAAATTCCTCCCTTCAATGTCAAGGCTGACCCAAGCATCTTGATAAACAATGAAGATTATCCATGGTTACGGCGCAATAAGCAAATGCCACAAGCGAAGAAAAAGTGAAGACTTTATCCCGCAACTTTGTAACACACGAACATGCTACCATTGTCCGTTTTGTACATGCACATGCTATGTGGGTGAAATTATGATACCATCCCAACTTTCAACTATTTCAGAGTTCATTTGAAATGCGTTCATGTCTTATGGTTCAGCCCTCGTAATACCATGACCATTAGTCCCTGGCCCATGCCAACTTTCAACTTTCAACTTTCTAAAACTAATGGCACTAACAGAAAGTTTATAATTTTGCTCCACGCCCCTGGCCCATGACCATTAGTCCCGGTTTGTGCCACAAACCGGGACTAAAGGGTTGGTCCTCGTTGCGGGCAGAGTTTAGTCCCACCTAAATTCATAGTGAATTTCTTTGAAATTCATAGAAATTTACTAGGAATTTAGGTTGAATTTTCTCTATAAGCGCATCTATTCTCATTTTCTTAGTAAGTTAATCACAAACTTGTGATTCAAACAATTTTCAAAGAACTCAAATTTTAACTATTCAAATTTGAAAACTAATGGCACTAACAGAAAGTTTATAATTTTTCTAAAACTAATGGCACTAACAGAAAGTTTATAATTTTGCTAACCTACAAGCAAACAGAATTAAAAATTAAATCAAAAAACAAAAGAAAATAAATAATGCAAAAAACAAATCAAAAAAACAGGAAAAAACTATTTTTATAGTAAAGTTAATCACAAAATAAAATAAATAAAGAAACAAAGAAAACTAAAAAAGTGTTTTCAAATTTGAAAACTAATGGCACTAACAGAAAGTTTATAATTTTTCTAAAACTAATGGCACTAACAGAAAGTTTATAATTTTGCTAACCTAAAAGCAAACAGAATTAAAAATTAAAGCAAAAAACAAAAGAAAATAAATAATGCAAAAAACAAATCAAAAAAACAGGAAAAAACTATTTTTATAGTAAAGTTAATCACAAAATAAAATAAATAAAGCAACAAAGAAAACAAAAAAACTAAAAAAGTATTTTCAAATTTGAAAACTAATGGCATTAACAAAAAGTTTATAATTTTTCTAAAACTAAAAGCATAAAGAATTAAAAAATAAAGCAAAAAACAAAATAAAATAAATAAAGCAACAAAAAAACAAAAAAATGCCACCTACTGGGCCTCCATGGCCTGAATACGACTAGAAACCCCTACCATGGGCCAGGATTCAGGCCCGCAGCAGGCCCAGTAGGCCCACAGGCATTGCAGTGACAGATTAGGCCCGAAAGCCTGCAGTTGAGAGGAGCTCGGGAGGGTGGGCGCAGCAGCGCTTATAAACCACTCCCGAGCCCTCTCAACTAGCGAGGTGGGACTAAACTTCTGGGCGCGGGGCAGCACAAGGCCATTGGTCCCGGTTGGTGCCACCAACCAGGACTAAAGGGGGCATTGGTCACGGTTCGTGTCACCAACCGTGACCAATGCCCCCCTTTAGTCCCGGTTGGTGCCACCAATCGGGACCATAGGCCTCTGCTTCCCGCCCTTTCGGCTGCTGAAAAGAGACCTATGGTCCCGGTTGGTGGCACCAACCGGGACCATAGGTGTGCATTGGTACCGGTTCGTGCCACGAACCGGGACCATTGCTCTGGGTATATAAGGTAGCACTTGTGAAAATTTCGCCAACCGCTCCCATTCCCCCCCGACGCCCCCAGGCCGTTCGTCGTCGTCGTCGCCGCCCCGAGCCCGTCGTCGCCCGCTCCCCGTCACCGTCGCCCCGCACCACCGCAGGCCTTGTCCCCGTTGTTGCGTGCGCCGTCGCCGGCCTCCTCCTCGTCGCTGCATGCGCCATCTCCGGCCCCCTCCCCGTCGCCCCGCGCCGCGTCGCCGCCCTCCCCCGCGCCATCGC
>NC_041382.1:119513965-119539337 GCF_002162155.2 Triticum dicoccoides
CCTCCTCCCCGCCGCGCCCCCAGTGAGCTCCCCCCTTCCCATCGATCCCAGTCGCTCTGACCATCGCTGCCGCCGCCGCTGCTCTCTGTGTGTGATAAAAAAATTCATATGTGTATGCATATGCTCATATGTATTTGGATTTGGCTATGTATGTATGTATATGCTCATATGTATGTATGTATGTATGTATGTATGTATGTATATGCTCTCTGTATATGGATTTGGCTATGTATATGCTCTCTGTATATGCTCATATGTATGTATGTATGTTCATATAGCATTTTTCTATATATGAATTATTATTTTTGTTCATGGATATATGCTAAAGAAAACGAGGGGGGTGATAGATGATGATGAGGGGTCGAGAGGGGGACAAGAGGTCGAGAGGGGTCGAGGGGAGAAAAAAATGTTATCAGGGACGAGGGTCGTCGAGGGGTCGAGAGAGGGACGAGGGGTCGAGAGGGGTACGAACCGGGACCAATACTCTGTGTATATAAGCAGGACTTAGAAAGAAGAAGAGGAGAGGAAGAAGAGGAGAAATAAATAAGAAGAAGAAAAAAGAAGAAAAAGAAGAGGAGAAGAAGAAAGGAATAGTGGAGAAGAAGAGAAAATAGAATATATTCTATTTTTTCTTCTTCTCCACTATTCCTTTCTTCTTCTCCTATTTTTTTTCTTCTTTTTTTTCTTCGATCTTCTCCTCTAGCTATTCCTTTCTTCTTCTCCTCTTTCTTCTTCTTCTTCTTCTTCTTCTTCTTCTTCTTCTTCTTCTTCTTCTTCTTCTTCTTCTTAATTTTTATCGGGAACGAGGGTGTCGAGGATCGCCGAGGGGTCGAGGGTCGGGAACTAGGGTAGAGGGTCGAGGGTCGTTAAGGGGTCAAGGGTCGAGGGTTTCAGGGTCGAGGGGTCGAGGGTTCAAGTGTTCTATAGGGGAAAAGCTCCGGGACTGCCGAAGGAGCTGCAATTTAGACACCCGAAAGTAAGTACTATAGTAGCATGTTCCGTGCATCTACTAGTCATTCAAGCGCTAGTTTCATCAATACCATTTGGCATTCTTGCTTATCAGTTTGATTGACCTCTATTTCTTGTAAAGTGGTTGTGGCAGGAACAAGGGAATGATTTCTGTGGATACTATGTTTGCGAGTCCATCCGCCACACGACCTGTGAGCGGGGCTACACTAACAAACAATATGAAGTACGTAAATACCGACATTCACAATTTTATTTTATTACCATCATTTGTGTTGAGTTTCATTCATTCATATATATATGTATTAACCCCCTTCTTTAAATTAGATGTTTCGGAAGCGGGATGAACTCCTAGCACCAGCTCGCATGCGAGCAATTCAAGAGGAATTGGTGGCATTCTTTCTTGACCACGTGATCCCTAAAGACGGAGACTTCTATGTGGACCCTGAGTCCGTATGATTATATTTATAAGAGACAATTATTGTATATATGTAGCCGGTAGTGTCGGATAGATATATGAGAACTTGTTGTTCGACCAATCTCTCGGAGAAGGAGAGGTGGTCGATATCACTTCTCTCTGTATGCATATATGTTAATGCGATCTTCTGTTTCCTTCGTTTGCTTACTATCTAGCTAGCGTGTCTAGTCCTCTCTATACGTATGTATAGTACGTAGCGTCGACCAAGCACGGACATAAGAGAGGACACTTCTCTCTATTAATTATAGCTAGCTAACACAATATATGAAACACCTAATTAACCCCCCAAAACCCCCAAACCCCCCCCCCTTTCAAAAAAAAAACAAAAACCCCAGCCATAGAAATGCTGACGCGTGGATGCCTATTGGTCCCGGTTGGTGCCACCAACCGGGACCAAAGGGTCTCCTTCCTGGGCTCCGCGCACTGCCCACTTGGAGGCCCATCTGTCCCGGTTCTGGATTGAACCGGGACTAAAGGGATAGGGCATTAGTACCGACCCTTTAGTCCCGGTTCCAGAACCGGGATAAAAGGCCCTTACGAACCGGCACTACAGGCCCTTTTTCTACTAGTGATAAGGGAAAGAGATACATAGTTGGCTTACAATTGCCACTTCGCATAATACAAGAATAGCATTACAACATCCAAATACAATCAAGGTCCGACTATGGAACCAAAATAAAAGAAGAACCCCAAATGTGACAAGGTCCCCGATCAACCCCAACTGGGCTCCACTACTGATCAACTAGAACGAAACAACACAAAGGACAAGATATTCATCAAGATCCTCCTTGAGCTTGGTAGAATCATCTGCACGGTTCAACGGCACCTGCAAGCTGGTTTTGGAAGTATCTGTGAGTCACAGGAACTCAGCAATCTCGGACCCTTGCGATCAAGACTATAGGAAGGGTAAAAGGTATGAGGTGGAGCTGCAGCAAGCGACTAGCATATATGGTGGATAACATATTCGCAAAAGAGAGCGAGAAGAGAAGGCAAAGCACGATCGAGAAACTATGATCAAGAAGTGATCCTAAAACAACCTACGTCAAGCATAACTCCAACACCGTGTTCACTTCCCGGACTCCGTCAGAAAGAGACCATCACGGTAACACACGCGGTTGATGTATTTTAATTAAGATAAACTTTAGGTTTTCTACAACCGGACATTAACAAATTCCCATCTCCCCATAACCGTGGGCACGGCTTTCGAAAGTTCAAAACCCTGCAGGGGTGTCCCAACTTAGCCCATCACAAGCTCTCACGGTCAACAAAGGATATTCCTTCTAGCGGGAAGACCCGATCAGACTCGGAATCTCGGTTACAAGACATCCTCGACAATGGTAAAACAAGTCCAGCAAGACCACCCGCTGTGCCGACAAATCCCGATAGGAGCTGCACATATCTCGTTCTCAGGGCACACCAGATAAGCTAAGCGTACGGGAGCTAACGTAACCCAAGTTGCCCTTGGGCTGGCCGACCCAAGGGAAAGAAAAGGCTAGGTGGCAAATGGTAAAACCAATGTTGGGCCTTGCTGGAGTTGTTTTATTCAAGGAGAACTGTCAAGGGGTTCTCATTATAACCCAACCACGTAAGGAACGCGAAATCCGGGAACATAACACCGATATGACGGAAACTAGGGTGGCAAGAGTGGAACAAAACACTAGGTGCATTAAGTAACTAGGCTAGGCATAAGGCCGAGCCTTCCACCCTTTACCAAGTATATAGGTGCATTAAGTAAATAAGATATATTGTGATATCCCAACAAGTAAACATGTTCCAACAAGGAACAACATCTCCATGTTCCAACAAGGAACAAACTTCAATCTTCACCTGCAACTAACAACACTATAAGAGGGGCTGAGCAAAGCGGTAACATAGCCAAACAACGGTTTGCTAGGACAAGGTGGTTAGAGGCTTGGTTTAACAATATGGGAGGCATGATAAGAAAGTGGTAGGTATCACAGCATAGGCATAGCAAAAGAGCGAGCAACTAGCAAGCAAAGATAGAAGTGATTTCGAGGGTATGGTCATCTTGCCTGAAATCCCGCAAGGAAGAAGAACGAGTCCATGAAGAAGACAAACGGACGTAGTCGAACGGGTCCTCACAAACGCAACGTTAGCGGAATCAACCCGAAGAAGCAACACCGGAAAGAAGCAAACAACATGGTAAACAACCATCATGTAGACATGGCATGATGCACAACAAGTATGATGCATGTCCGGTTTAAAGAAGCATGGCATGGCAAAGTGCAAAAGCAACCCTACAAATTAAGTGGAGCTCAATATGCAACGAGTTGCATATTGACGAAACACCACGACAAGTTATTTAGTTCGATCTCGTTTATGTACCCAACAATATTGAATGTTGTTAGCATGGCAAGAGGTGAAGCATAATGAAACTATCTATCTAGGTAAGTTTAAATGGGGCCGGAACAACAAAACGACAGAAAATTCCCATATAAATTTAGCAACTTAATACAAACAACAATTTTAAACATTTTAGTTGTTGTTATCATGATGCGGATGACATGAGCAAGTTTTATGCAACATTTATGAAAATGTTGGCATGATAAGATATGAGGCATTTGTCATCATGGCGGAAACGAAAGGGGTGCCACGACAACGAATCCGAAAGTGATGCCACGGCAACATATCGGTTCCGGTAGCTCATAGAGATACAGGTGCAAAATGAAGTGGCGGGAGCGATCAAAAGAAGGTGGGGCACTCCCGGATACCGGGTGTCCCATGCATCGGCGGCATGGCAACCAAGGGTCGTGCACGTAAGAAACAGGCACGCTACAAACACGGGGTTCATCTCGTATCACATAATATGCATTCGGTCCACGAACGGTCGTATCGATGGTTATACCTTTCAAAGCGTGCCTTATCAGAGCGGATCACGTTCGTAGAGGGAAGTAGGCGTTCTCGCGACGGCGGTAGTCGAAGTAGTTGTTCACGCGAAGGTAGTCGGACTTGACGATACCGTTACACGGGTCTTCGGCAACGGTAGTGGTACCCATTTTGTAGCAGTGCAAATTCCGTAGATGTTCGAGGTCACGGCGAGGATCTTGACGTCCACGGAGTCTTCGAGGGTCGACGGTAGTGGTACTTGGGTCGTCAGCGACGGTAGTCGTTCTATGCATCGGGCGTCAAGGTACTTGCCGTTCTTAGCGATTCCAAAAACGGCAGTAGATGAACAAGATGCATCGTCGTGGTACTTGGCAAAAATCTCAAAGAAATGCCTAACGGTCCACATACGGGTCTTGGCGACATTCTTTCCCATCCAAATCGAAATAAGACATAAGGGCCTCTGGTGGGCAGCGGGCGAGCAGCGACAGAATATGTCGAGCCATAGCTACTCATGCCCAACAATGAAACAACAAAATCGGCCATGACTTGGTGCTGGTGCAGACCATCAGGAGGCAGGGCGTTGCAGGAGAATGGGGCCGGAGATGGGGGCGGTAGCAACGGAGCGAAGCAGAAATGACAGAGCTCGGGGTTCGTGGTGCAGGGGAGCATGAGCGGCACCATGGATGTAGAGGAGACATGGTGCACGACGGCAAGGCGAAACAGGCCCGAGGTCGAGGTCGCCAAGGGAGGGAGGCAGCAGGGGTGCGGCGATCCTGATGGCCTTGCGGGCCATGGCGGGTGACGAGCGCAGTCTAGAAGGAGTAGGGTTGACCGAAGCCGGGAGTTGCAGTGGCGAACATGCGGTCGGGCGTGACCGAGAGAGCCGAGGGCTTCGCGTGCCAGGAGGACGCGGCAGATGGCAGCGCGGCGACCGGAGGGGTCGCGGGTGAGGAGCTACTCTCCTGTGTGTGTAGTGCGTGGAGCGCACAGGGAGAGGAGATCGAGCAGGAGGTGGCGGATGGCATCCATGGCCATGGCGGTTGTGGGCGACGAAGCAGCAGAAGCACGGGCACCGGGCCATGGCGACGGGGAGACGAGGCTTGGGACGGTGCAGAGGCACGGGGGTTGAGGGGATCGGGCGCAGACGTGATGATCTTCTCCTCTCTGCGTGTGGCGGAGCAGGAGGAGGACGAAGAGGAGAGGGTGGAGATGGGGATCGAGAGAGATGGAGGAGTCGGGCTCTCTGGCGGCGTGAGGGGATAGGAGAGGGAGGAGGGGATAGGGCCTAGGTGGCTCGGGCGCCTAGGGTTGGAGGAGTTAGATGGGCCGGCTGGGCCTAGCAGGCCGGCCTAGGCTGGGCTTCTCTCTCTCTCTCTCTCTCTCTCTCTCTCTTATATCCTTTAGCAGAAAAGAAAATCGAGAGAGGGAAAAGAAGGAGAGGGTTACAGAAGGATTTTGCGCATAGGGATAATTTTCCCGGACTTGCAAAAATGAGCTTGATCCCGCAAAATAGAAGTGGGCACGCGGTTGAAGTTGAATTCAAACTCATTTGAAATTAATTCAAATGATTTGAATAGGAAGTGAGGTTTGGGAAGGTCCAAAAAATGTTGAGACTTTTGGAGGAGCCTCAAAAAAAGAAGAAAGAATTTTCGGCAAGGTTTGGAGATCAACTCGAAGCAGAAAGGCATGGGATTATCTGCACGTGTGTTATGGGTGATTCCAAATTATTGGAATATAATTTATATAGCTCCCTAAAATATTGGGAGAATAAGTTTTAAAGAGTAATCACCATAGTGAATATCCCTCGATTTAAATGGACCGAAGATCCATGCAATTTATTTAGTTGAGTTAAGAAAATAAATGACATGATGCAATGCACATGATGCAAAGATGAAAGCGATGAACCAAACAAATCACACAATGAAACCCGGAAACCCTGGAAGGCAACTGAAGCTCTGGTCTTGGGGCGTTACACCGATCCTCTAGGTATGACACCTAGATCGGATATGAACTTCTTCATCCAGACTCCTTCATTTGCTGCTTCCGAAGCAGCTATGTACTCCGCTTCACATGTAGATCCCGCCACGACACTTTGTTTAGAACTGCACCAACTGACAGCTCCACCGTTCAATGTAAGCACGTATCCGGTTTGCGATTTAGAATCGTCCGGATCAGTGTCAAAGCTTGCATCAATGTAACCATTTACGATGATCTCTTTGTCACCTCCATAAACGAGAAACATATCCTTAGTCCTTTTTAGGTATTTCAGGATGTTCTTGACCGCTGTCCGGTGATCCACTACTAGATTACTTTGGTACCTCCCTGCTAGACTTATAGCAGGGCACACATCAGGTCTGGTACACAGCATTGCATACATGATAGAGCCTATGGCTGAAGCATAGGGAACATCTTTCATTTTCTCTCTATCTTCTGAAGTGGTCGGGCATTGAGTCTTACTCAAGTTCACACCTTGTAACACAGGCAAGAACCCTTTCTTTGCTTGATCCATTTTTTCTTCAAAACATTGTCAAGGTATGTGCTTTGTGAAAGTCCAATTAAGCGTCTTGATCAATCTCTATAGATCTTAATGCTTAATATACAAGCAGCTTCACCGAGGTCTTTCATTGAAAAACTCTTATTCAAGTATCCCTTTATGCTATCCAGAAATTCTATATCATTTCCAATCAGCAATATGTCATCCACATATAATATCAGAAATGCTACAGAGCTCCCACTCACTTTCTTGTAAATATAGGCTTCTCTAAAGGTCTATATAAAACCAAATGCTTTAATCACACTATCAAAGCGTTTATTCCAACTCCGAGAGACTTGCACGAGTCCATAAATGGATCACTGGAGCTTGCACACTTTGTTAGCTCCCTTTGAATCGACAAAACCTTCCGGTTTCATCATATACAACTCTTCTTCCATAAATCCATTCAAGAATGCAGTTTTGACATCCATCTGCCATATTTCATAATCATAAAATGCGGCAATTGCTAACATGATTCGGATAGACTTAAGCATCGCTAAGGTTGAGAAGGTCTCATCGTAGTCAATCAATTGAATTTGTTGAAAACCTTTCGCAACAAGTCAAGCTTTGTAGATAGTAACATTACCGTCAGTGTCAGTCTTCTTCTTGAAGATCCATTTATTCTCAATTGCTTGCCGATCAACGGGCAAGTCAACCAAAGTCCACACTTTGTTCTCATACATGGATCCCATCTCAGACTTCATGGCTTCAAGCCATTTTGTGGAATCTGGGCTCACCATCGCTTCTTCATAGTTCGTAGGTTCATCATGATCTAGTAGGATGACTTCCAGAACAGGATTACCGTACCACTCTGGTGTAGATCTTATTCTAGTTGATCTACGAGGATCAGTCGCAACTTGATCTGAAGTTCCATGATCATCATCATTAACTTCCTCACTAGTTGGTGTAGGTGTCATAGAAACCGATTTCTGTGATGTACTACTTTCCAATAAGGGAGCAGGTACAGTTACCTCATCAAGTTCTACTTTTCTCCCACTCACTTCTTTCGAGAGAAACTCCTTCCCTAGAAAGGATCCATTCTTGGCAACGAATGTCTTGCCTTCGGATCTGTGATAGAAGGTGTACCCAACAGTTTACTCTGGGTATCCTATGAAGACACATTTCTCCGATTTGGGTTCGAGCTTATCAGGATGAAGCTTTTTCACATAAGCATCACAGCCCCAAACTTACAGAAACGACAACTTTGGTTTCTTGCCAAACCATAGTTCATAAGGCGTCGTCTCGACGGATTTTGATGGTGCCCTATTTAACGTGAATGCGGCCATCTCTAAAGCATAACCCCAAAACGATAGCGGTAAATCTGTAAGAGACATCATAGATCGCACCATATCTAGTAAAGTACGATTATGATGTTCAGACACACCATTACGCTATGGTGTTCCGGGTGGCGTGAGTTGCGAAACTATTCCGCATTGTTTCAAATGTAGACCAAACTCGTAACTGAAATATTCTCCTCCACGATCAGATCATAGAAACTTTATTTTCTTGTTACGATGATTTTCAACTTCACCCTGAATTTTTTTGAACTTTTCAAATGTTTCAGACTTATGCTTCATCAAGTAGATATACCCATATCTGCTTATATCATCTGTGAAGGTGAGAAAATAACGATATCCGCCACGAGCCTAAACATTCATCGGACCATATACATCTATATGTATGATTTCCAATAAATCTGTTGCTCTCTCCATAGTTCCGGAGAACGGCGTTTTAGTCATTTTGCCCATGAGGCACGGCTCGCAAGTACCAAGTGATTCATAATCAAGTGGTTCCAAAAGTCCATCAGTATGGAGTTTCTTCATGCGCTTATACCGATATGACCTAAACGGCAGTGCCACAAATAAGTTGCACTATCATTATCAACTCTTCATCTTTTGGCTTCAACATTATGAATATGTGTATCACTACTATCGAGATTCATCAAAAATAGACCACTCTTCAAGGGTGCATGACCATAAAAGATATTATTCATATAAATAGAACAACCATTATTCTCTGATTTAAATGAATAACCGTCTCGCATCAAACAAGATCCAGATATAATGTTCATGCTCAACGCTGGCACCAAATAACAATTATTTAGGTCTAATACTAATCTCGAAGGTAGATGTAGAGTTAGCGTGCCGACCGCGATCACATCGACTTTGGAACCATTTCCCACGCGCGTCGTCACCTCGTCCTTTTCCAGTGTTCGCTTAATCCGTAGTCCCTGTTTCGAGTTGCAAATATTAGCAACAGAACTAGTATCAAATACCCAAGTGCTACTGCGAGCTCTAGTAAGGTACACATCAATAACATGTATATCACATATACCTTTGTTCACCTTGCCATCCTTCTTATCCGCCAAATACTTGGGGTAGTTCCGCTTCCAGTGACCAGTCTGCTTGCAGTAGAAGCACTCAGTTTTAGGCTTAGGTATAGACTTGGGTTTCTTCTCCTGAGCAGCAACTTGCTTGCTATTCTTCTTGAAGTTCCCCTTCTTCTTCCCTTTACCCTTTTTCTTGAAACTAGTGGTCTTGTTGACCATCAACACTTGATGCTCCTTCTTGATTTCTACCTCCGCAGCTTTTAGCATTACGAAGAGCTCGGGAATTGTCTTATTCATCCCTTGCATATTATAGTTCATCATGATGCTCTTGTAGCTTGGTGGCAGTGATTGAAGAACTCTGTCAATGACACTATCAACCGGAAGATTAACTCCCAGCTGAGTCAAGTGATTATGGTACCCAGACATTCTGAGTATATGTTCACTGATAGAACTATTCTCCTCCATCTTGCAGCTGTAGAACTTATTGGAGACTTCATATCTCACAATCCGGGAATTTGCTTGAAATATTAACTTCAACTCCTGAAACATCTCATATGCTCCATGACGTTCAAAACGTCATTGAAGTCCCGGTTCTAAGCCGTAAAGCATGGCACACTGAACTATCGAGTAGTCATCAGCTTTGCTCTGCCAGACGTTCTTAGCGTCGTCAGTAGCATCAGTAGCAGGCCTGGCACCCAGCGGTGCTTCCAGGACGTAATTCTTCTGTGCAGCAATGAGGATATTCCTCAAGTTACGGACCCAGTCCGTGTAATTGCTACCATCATCTTTCAACTTTGCTTTGTCAAGGAACGCATTAAAATTCAACGGAACAACAGCACGGGCCATCTATCTACAATCAAACATAGACAAGCAAGATACTATCAGGTACTAAGTTCATGATAAATTGAAGTTCAGTTAATCATATTACTTAAGAACTCCCACTTAGAAAGACATCCCTCTAATCCTCTAATTGGTCACGTGATCCAAATCAACTAAACCATAATGGATCATCATGTGAAATGGAGTAGCTTTCAATGGTGAACAACACTATGTTGATCATATCTACTATATGCTTCATGCTCAACCTTTCGGTCTTAGTATTCCCAGGCCATATCTACATATGCTAGGCTCGTCAAGTTTAACCTGAGTATTCTGCGTGTGCAAAAACTGGCTTGCACCCATTGTAGATGGACGTAGAGCTTATCACACCCGATCATCACGTGGTGTCTGGGCACGACGAACTTTGGCAACGGTGCATACTCAGGGAGAACACTTTTATCTTGCAATTTAGTGAGAGATCATCTTATAATGCTACTGTCAATCAAAGCAAGATAAGATGCATAAAAGATAAACAACACATGCAATCAATATAAGTGATATGATATGGCCATCATCATCTTGTGCTTGTGATCTCCATCTCCGAAGCACCGTCATGATCACCATCGTCACCGGCGCGACACCTTGATCTCCATCATAGCATCGTTGTCGTCTCGCCAATCTTATACTTCCACGACTATCGCTACCGCTTAGTGATAAAGCAAAGCATTACTGGGCGATTGCATTGCATACAATAAAGCGACAACCATATGGCTCCTACCAGTTGCCGATAACTCGGTTACAAAACATGATCATCTCATACAATAAAATTTAGCATCATGTCTTGACCATATCACATCACAACATGCCCTGCAAAAACAAGTTAGACATCCTCTACTTTTTTTGTTGCAAGTTTTACGTGGCTGCTACGGGCTTAGCAAGAACCGTTCTTACCTACGCATCAAAACCACAACGATAGTTTGTCAAGTTGGTGCTGTTTTAACCTTTGCAAGGACCGGGCGTAGCCACACTCGGTTCAACTAAAGTTGGAGAAACTGTCACCCGCCAGCCACCTATGTGCAAAGCACGTTGGTAGAACCAGTCTCGCGTAAGCGTACGCGTAATGTCGGTCCGGGCCGCTTCATCCAACAATACCGTTGTGGGGACCCCGATTCATAAGTCGTGATCACCGAATGCACGTGTTCAGTGATCCTCGAGATCAATGATCACTGAACACACAGAAGCTGAATAACAAGAGTCTTACATCCATACATACCGTTTTACACAAGTAGGACCATTATGGTCAAGTCTCGAGTGTATCATCACAGCGGAAATCTTCAATAACAACTTGGACCCATGCCATCTGCCTTAACCCTACAGGCATTCTGAATGGGAAGCATCCTAGCTCGCATGTTCGTCAACGAAGTATTCTTCATCATATCCTGTTCTTTCATGCCTGGCCAATAAAATAACCAGTGGCAAGCCAATGAGTACTTTGAATGTACTCGCAAGCAACCCATGTTTTGGCTCAAGATTCAACAATGCATGATATAGGTAAATTTTTGCAGAAAGCTAGTTTTGAGTACAATGACATGTTCAACAACTTGTAAGACATGCATCAGGAGAATTCAAGTAACCATAAGGACAGGTTACAGATATCAACATAAATAGAGTGGGCATCAACCCAATTCAATCATGTCAAGTCCTTTGACTTGACCCAAGTAGTTCTTCCCACTTATTCAAACACATACACTGGTTTGTAAACATGTGGATGTAGCCCAAGAGCGGTTACCCAACTGTCCTTGACCGTGGACACGGATATTCGAATAGTTTTACACTCTGCAGAGGTTGCACACTTTACCCACAAGATCCGGGGAACTTCCGTGTCAGCCACGACCCGCGGTACCTCAAGTACCCGGGGTAAGCAACCGATCACTATCTTTCCCTAGACGACACTAACATAGAGTCCACTCGATTGGTAGTAACCCCCGTGCCCAACATTTCACAACTTAAAATTGTGGAGCCTCGCTCCCATATTCATCACATACCACTGGCATGGGGTACCAACGGTGTGTCCGGTGCCCCATAAAAATGTTCTTGGCCGCCCTACTTGGCACGACCGCGTCCCGAGAGAGAGCACCAACTCTCCCCCGTCACTAGTAATGTGGGCTCCAAGCTAGTATCGACCTAGGTCATCAATAATGCCCTTTCCCATATAAGGGTAGAGTGGTTGCGCATGTAAGGATGGAATAAAGGTCGCAACTTAAACCAATCCGTTTTTGAAAGCAACACACACACTTGCCTCGGTACACCACATCATCGTCAAGCGGTTACCCATCTCATTATCTCCCTCGGGCATAAGTGGCACCCGACGGGGTTTTCGAAAAGTCCTTTGAAAATACTTTGTCTCCATCACCATGCATATTCCCGTCCCTTTTTGCGTAGCAACTACTTTAGCATCCTATCTACTCCCACCGGCATAACCCTCATAAGAAGGTAGGGTCATGCACAATGCAAGTATCAACGAGGAAGTAACGGTGGCAAACCACCCCATGTGGTCACCACGGTATCATGACTCCGATGCAAGCAATAAAAGTGCTATATGACATGCATAAAAAGGGTTTCATAGACATGGTCAAAGGTCTCTTGCCTATTTTAACAAAGTCTTCGAGGTCTTCAAATACCTCTGGTCCAACTCCGAGAATTTCATCTACTTCGTCAACTATCATCGAAAGCAACCATAATAAGCAACACAACAAGGCACAAAAATAAAAGTGCTCTAAAAATATTAAGTTGACTTTTCTAGGATACCTCTGGTCATATGAGGAATGAGCAAAGTGATTTCATTGGAAGTGGATCAATGGATATTTCTAAACATTTTGATATGACGGAATCAAGGTGTTTATGGAATTGCAAGAAGTGTATAGAGGAATTATTTTGAAAAATGAGCAAAGGCACCCATTTAACAAGGAATACTTTTAGGAGCATCTAGGAGTTGGTTTCACTGGATGGAGTTCAAAGGAATTTCCTAGGGATATGCAAAGTTGACTATATATGGATAATTGGACCAATATTTGATGTGGTACATAAAGCATTGGCAAAAATGTTCTAAAACTAAGTTATGAGCATATAAGTATCTAGGAATTTGAATAATTGCATTTTGATCAAGAATGGGCTCTCTGTGATTTTCTAAAGTTCATCAGAGAAATGGAAAAATAGGATCTGATAAATAATTGTGAAGGAAATATTTCTGGAAAATGTGAAAATATCACCATGTGATAGGGAATGATTTTCGGAACTACCAGAAATTTGAATTATCAAATTTGGAGTTAATTTGAATTGTCTATGAATTTTTGAAATTCCCTGAAAAAGAAAAAGACAAAGGTTTTACCGAAATGGGCCGGATCCGGGCGGGGGCAGCGCACATTGTGCGAAGTTTAGCGGCACGGCGTCACTGGGCCGGCCCAGCGGCTCGGCCGCACGCGCGCAGGTGCCACATCGGTGGCGGCTTGACATAACTACGCCTCCGTGCGGGGAAGGCGGGTAAACGTGAAACCGTCTCCACTTGCCAGCATGGCCTGGAGGCTGGGCCACTGATGAGCGGGCCCCGCCCTCAGGTTGTCTCCTTCCTCGCGCCAGAAGCAGAGGAGGTCGACCGAGCGGGGCGCCGGCGTGCTCCCCGGCGGTTCCGTCCTTCCCCGACGGCATCCGGCATATCGGCGGAATTGGGAGGCCGGGCCGCGCCCATCGATGGGCGCCACGCAGGCTGGGGAGGTCCAGGGCAACGGTGACCCTGACGCTGGCGGACGAGGCTTCAGGAGAAGATGGTTGTCATAGCACGGGGCACCAGAGCAGGAGAAAATGAGCGGGAGAGCTCCGACGGTCTTCTGCGGTCCTCCTGGTGGCCAAAGGATGTAAGGGGAGGCCCTGGTTTGCCGGAGCCGGGTGGGGGCCGACGGCGACCACGGCGGCCATGGAGAGGGCAAGAGGGCATGAGCGGGAGAGAGGGGGTGTCAGAGAGGTTCACGGGAGATAGGAGGTTTGGATTGACTTGAGAGAGAGAGAGAGAGAGAGAGAGTCGGGATGGTTTAAATGGGCGTGGCCGCGGTGCACCATGGGCGGCGTCCACGGACGTGCTCGGGCGAGCTTACAGATGGGAGAGGTTCTGGAGGGGGCCGGCAGCGTGCCGTGTACTGGACACCGAGGCGGCCTCGGGGGACACGAGGGGGAGGCCCTAGGTGGTCCGGTGGCTCGGGCAGAGAGCGGCTATAGTGCTAGGGCGCACTGTAGCGTGCTCCAGAGCGCGTCTTCGGCCGGCATGGCCATTGTTTTGGCGCCTTGGGCGTGGCCAATAGTGTCCAGCAGCTCTAGGGGGGATTAAACAAGTGGGGAGGAGCTTTGGATGCCTTGGAGAGCTACTAGGAGAGGAGAGAGGTTGAGAGAGAGGTGAACAGTGGCTGTCCAGAGGGGGAAAATGGGGTTTTACCCCATCAATCATGGAGCTTTGGAAGAGGGGAGCTACTGGAGGTAGGAGGTGACCTAGGGCGGCTGTGGTAAAAACTTGGGCTCATGGAGATTAGTGGAAGAGGTCAAAATGATGATTTTGGAAAAATGGCAGAAGGTGTTTGTTGTTGGTTTGGGCAAGAAAATGAATTCCACTTGCCATGAGAATTAACAGGATGGAATGGCACATAGAAGTAGGATGTTCCACCAAGTTTGAGCTCATTTGGGCAAAGTAGCCAATGTAACTTTGGTAAACCCTAAAAATCAACACAAATGGACTTTCCAAGATTTAGTCATGCAAATTTATTCTCCTTGATGCACCACTTAGTGTAGTGTCATCATTTGAGGTTATGAACATGTCCACAAAATTTGAGATCAAAAGGAGAAAGTTGCCAATGTAAACTTGTTCAAATTTGGTTCTGGATAGAGAGGGTTTTGGGGCACTTTGATCAAGATAACATTCTCTCCAACTTTCGCCATTTGCTCTAGATGCATTATTACACCATTTGAGCATGTGCACCAAGTTTGAGAGCATTTGGACATGTTTGATAGTGCAAAGTTGTTCAAACCTGAAAAAGAACAGAGGTGGTTTTGAGAGGGTTTCATGTGGTTATACTGTTCTCCATGACATGAGACTTGGCAAGACCATCAAACGTGTCATATTTGAAATGCTAGAATTTTCTTGGAATTGTTGGGTAATATTTCCTTTGTAAATATTTCAAAAGCTTGAAATATCCAGAAAGGGTTTTTGAGGGGTTTGACCAATAATTTGAACATGACCATGTGTTGAAACTCTTCTGTATAGACAATATATGTTCACTGAGTTTCCCTGATTTTTCTCAAATATTTTTGAAGCTTTTAAATCATTTTAACCTACTAAATACCATTTCTGGCCTAAAGAAAAAGCCTTTAAATAAAATAGGAAAATAACTTTTAAAATTATATTTTTGTTTTTTTGGGTATCCTATATCTAATAGGAGTCAAACATATTTTTGGAAAGATTTTTACTGCCCTTAATTAGGTACTTGCAGTGCAAACCTCAATTCAGGGGGGTTTTGGAAAACTAATTTTTGAAAATACTATTTGGCCAAATTATTTTTTGTAAGAAATTATTTTTATGTCCTATACACATGGCATGATCATTGGTTCAAGATTTTGGAGTAAGGAGATGAAGTATAGGAGTTGGAGGATTTATTTGATTTTTAGAGCACTTGCAAACAACACACAAAATCCAATCAAGGCAAGGTCCAAAACACTCAAAAGTTTTTGTAAAACCACATTTTATCATGATTTATTAGCTTAAGTGTTGTGGCATGAAAATCAGGGTGTGACAGACCTACCCCCCTTACAAGAATCTCGTCCCCGGGATTCCTAAACTAGGCGTGGAAAGGAATACAAAAACTGGACCTGGGGTAGTCTTCACGTCCTCATACTGCTTGTGCTTCCGAGTGGTGCTTCATTGAACCTTGAACTATTTGATGGTGTGGCTTCGTGTATGACGTCCTGCTTGATCCAGATTGCAATTGGGGTCTCTCGCGTAGGTCATATTGGGCTGGAGGTCAATGGCTCGGTGATCGACGTCCTTGTAGGGATCGGGTTGGTTAGGATGTTGGAAGCACTTCCGAAGCTGTGACTCATGGAAAATGTTGTGCACAGTGGGTGGCTCAGGTGGTAATTCTAGATGGTAGCCGTCTTTTCTTCGTCTTGAAGTGATCTTGGAGAAGGTCGATAAATCTTGGTGAGAGTTTCTCTTGACATGAAAATTCTTGGTTCTCTTTGAGAGAAGTGGCTCGCAGATACACCTGGTCTTCAACGAGAAAGTTCACTTCTGGACGATGGTGGTGGGTGTAGTTCTTCCTCCTTGGCATGGCGGTCTTCAAATGTTCCTTGACTAGCTGAATGGCTCTTCTTTCGTCTTCGGGTGGACAAGTAGGTCACCAAATGATGATGACAACTATCTTGTCTAAGCACTCCATGAAGACTTTGTTCACGGGGTACATAAAGTACGCTCGGGAATTAGTGGTGGTCTTTGTTGAGTGTGGGCCAAGGTGTTCTAGATCTAGTGTCAAGGCCCTAAGGTCCTGATCCGACCATGTTGTATCTTGGTAGGGCTTAAGGGTTTCAAGGATTCTAGTGTGCGAGTGAACATTTATCATCTTATCTTTAAGCATGGTTTCTGAGATGCCAATTGTGCTATCTAGTCCTTTAAACAAATCACATCATATCACTGATAGCATCATTTCGTATAGGTCAACTCCAATCATCACTCATGTGATTCATATCCTCATGACTCTCGAGAGGAGGTCTAACAAAATCATATATGTCTACGATCCCCAAATTCATGTGTATGGCTACCCCTAAAAATCCATGGGTAGAGCATACAAGCTTCCAAGCAGGAATAAAACACGACAAGCCCAATGCTCATCCTATTCTTCCAAGGTCCATGTTAGTGCATCTCTATCCTAAGGAAACACGTCACATGCCACTCCAAATCTTGTTTCCTTCCTATGAATCAACTCCAACAACTTGTTAACTTCCATTAATCACTACATGATCCTTTAATTCTACAAATCCTATGTTTATGGTGTTCCACGTGATCTTCTAATGTCCTATAATCCTCAAATACTTGAAAAGGGCTATCTTTACTATAGTTAGTCCACCAATTTCCATGGTCAAGTAAACTCCAAAGTCAAGCTTATATCAACTCCGACAATTAATCCAATCTCCTAGTTTATCGCCCACCGACAAACATGGTACCATGATCGAGATCATCATTCTAAATCCAATTTACTCCGAACCATGTAGACTTACTCACCACCTATACTCCACTAGGATCACCTATTGAATCCAAATCTCATGTCCAACGAGAATTCCTATCTATTCCCCCAAGTCATTTTCGCAATGTCAACTATCTTCTATCATATCCCCTGGCTCAGTCAAATCCTTATACTTCCAAGAATTTCATCTTGCGATTATAATTGTCCTACAAAATCCAATTTACTCCAGGGGTAATGAAAGTTATGCTACTCTATCAACATGATCCCACCAAGTTCATCTACCAACATGAAAAGCCTCATGATCTTCCAAAGTCTGAGATAATTCCTCAAGGTCACTGATACAAACTCATGAAGGCATTTGTACTCTATTCCTATATCCTCAAATTGGTATTACTTATGGCATCGTCAGTTCTTGTGCTATATTAGGATGATAATGTGCTCGTTCACTATGTCCACTAGTTCCATAACGATCCCGGTGATGTGCAAGGTTTAGAGAGGCTTAACTGGTTCTCTTGCAATTCTGTGGGTTAAGCACATGGTTAAGGACTCGAGCTGGGGTATCTTGTGAAGTCTCGAAGGGTCTAGGAATGGGTTTCTAGTTTGGAGGGTCAAATATAACTCTACGGGGTTTCACTTGGTCGAGGATACGGTAGCAAAAGTCTTCATTGCCAGTTGGTTGCCGAGGTAGAATCCTTGGTGCATCTTGTCTTGCTGATCTTCAGTTGATGAGAGATATGAGAGGGGGAAAGTAGCATATAGGAGGGGAATGCCTAAAGGGGGTTCTATAGTGCAAGTGCAAACAAACAAGGGCTGAAAGGGCCAAACACAAACAATAAAATAAGGCAGGTGATATAGCCCCGTACTAGTTGCCTAGGGCAAAAGGGTGGCTGATATCAAAACACAAACAAATTAAAACAAGCAACACACAATCATGGTTCTATTCGAACCATCGTACGGACTCGACTGCGCACAGGGGGTACACGACTTATCCTACCCTAGGGGTTATTGGATTCAGTAGTCGTGCCTTGTGCCTCATGCAGTCTTCTGAGTTTTCCTCAGGTGTTGCTACGTCTCTTGTAGTTGTTCGATGAAATGATCTTGGTTGAGCCTGAAGAGTCTTCAACAACTTCTCGCATGTTGAAGTGATGGGGTGAAGGTGGCTTCTCGTAGCAGGCATTGACTCGGTCTTCTGTTGTCTTCTTAATCATGATGATCCCTTTTTGTCTTCTAAGGCATCGATGGTACCAAGTAGGTAATCCTTTATGCAATGATATTAACAAGACATAGTAGAGGTCCAACATGTCGGTTACGTTGATGAAAACATCGACACCAAGAGCGGGGGATGAAGAGAACCATTTTCCTGCTCACTATAGTGAGGCGGGCCAAATGGCGAGGTTCTCATCCAACGGTGGTTGCCGATACAACAACAGTAAGGACATGATTGCTCTATTAGCGATGTCTATCATGGTCTTGCATATCTTACACCCTGATCGTCATAGGACAAGGTTGCATCATCCTGGGGCAACTTCAAAGGTGTCACCATCCTCTGGGTCTTCACGTCCTCATTCTTCAAAGGAGTATCTTCTGTTGGCATCGTCTTGTTGTAGTGTCGCGAATCTTGGGTTCAGAAGAGGTGGGTGAGTGTGTGGCAAGGTGTACTCCTTCTAGGCTATCCACGAGGATTACAAGGAATCCCGTGGTCAGGGGCTTGAGGGTGCTAGCGACTGTTTGCAATAGTTTTGAACGGAAGAGATCGATGGGGAAAGTATACCTTATTTGAAAAACTGAGAAGGGAAGAGAAGTATAGATAGTTTTGAAAACTTGTAATAGTTTTGGAAATAGTTTTACCCTAACTAACGACCATGCTAACTAAGGATCCCTACAGCCAGGATGGCTATGATACCAGCTCTGTGGGGACCCCGACTCACAAGTCGAGATCACCGAATGCACATGTATAGTGATCCCAGAGATCAATGCTCACTCAACACACAGAAGCTGAATAACAAGAGTCTTACATCCATACATACTGTTTTACACAAGTAGGACCATTATGGTCAAGTCTTGAGTGTATCATCGAAGCGGAAATCTTCAATAACAACTTGGACCCATGCCATCTACCTTAACCCTACATGCATTCTGACTGGGAAGCGTCCTAGCTCGCATGTTCGTCACCGAAGTATTCTTCATCATATCCTGTTCTTTCATGCCTGGCCAATAAAATAACCAGTGGCAAGCCAATGAGTAATTTGAATGTACTCGCAAGCAACCCATGTTTTGGCTCAAGATTCAACAATGCATGATATAGGTAATGTTTTGCAGAAAGCTAGTTTTGAGTGCAATGACATGTTGAACTTGTAAGACATGCATCAGGAGAATTCAAGTAACCATAAGGACAGGTTACAGATATCAGCATAAATAGAGTGGGCACCAACCCAATTCAATCATGTCAAGTCCTTTGACTTGACCGAAGTAGTTCTTCCCACTTATCCAAACACATACACTTGTTTGTAAACATGTGGACATAGCCCAAGAGCGGCTACCCAACTGTCCTTGACCGTGGACATGGCTATTCGAATAGTTTTACACTCTGTAGAGGTTGCACACTTTACCCACAAGATCCGGGGAACTTCCGTGTCATCCACGACCCGCGGTACCTCAAGTACCCGGGGTAAGCACCCGATCACTATATTTCCCTAGACGACACTAACATGGAGTCCACTCGATTGGTAGTAACCCCCGTGCCCAACATTTCACAACTTAAAATTGTGGAGCCTCACTCCCATATTCATCACATACCACTGGCACGGGGTACCAACGGTGTGTCCGGTGCCCCATAAAAATGTTCTTGGCCGCCCTGCCTGGCGCGACCCCGTCCCGAGAGAGAGCACCAACTCTCCCCTGTCACTAGTAATGTGGGCTCCAAGCTAGTATCGACCTAGGTAATCAATAATGCCCTTTTCCATATAAGGGTAGAGTGGTTGTGCATGTAAGGTTGGAATAACGGTCGCAACTTAAACCAATCCGTTTTTGAAAGCAACACACACACTTGCCTCGGTACACCACTTCGTCGTCAAGCGGTTACCCATCTCATTATCTCCCTCGGGCATAAGTGGCACCCGACAGGGTTTTCAAAAAGTCCTTTGAAAATACTTTGTCTCCATCACCATGCATATTCCCGTCCCTTTTTGCGTAGAAACTACTTTAGCATCCTATCTACTCCCACCGGCATAACCCTCATAAGAAGGTAGGGTCATGCACAATGCAATTATCAACGAGGAAGTAACGGTGGCAAACCACCGCATGTGGTCACCACGGTATCACGACTCCGATGCAAGCAATAAAAGTGCTATATGGCATGCATAAAAAGGGTTTCATAGACATGGTCAAAGGGCTGCTTGCCTGTTTTAACAAAGTCTTCGAGGTCTTCAAATACATCCGGTCCAACTCCGAGCATTTCGTCTACTTTGTCAACTATCGTCAAAAGCAACCATAATAAGCAACACAACAAGGCTGAAAAATAAAAGTGCTCTAAAAATATTAAGTCGACTTTTCTAGGATACCTCTGGTCATATGAGGAATGACCAAAGTGATTTCATTGGAAGTGGATCAATGGATATTTCTAAACATTTTGATATGACGGAATCAAGGGGTTTATGGAATTGCAACAAGTGTACAAAAGAATTATTTTGAAAAATGAGCAAAGGCACCCATTTAACAAGGAATACTTTTAGGAGCATCTAGGAGTTGGTTTCACTGGATTTGGAGTTCAAAGGAATTTCCTAGGGATTTGCAAAGTTGGCTATATATGGATAATTGGACCAACATTTGATGTGGTACATAAAGCATTGGCAAAAATGTTCAAAAACTAAGTTATGAGCATATAAGTATCTAGGAATTTGAATAATTGCATTTTGATCAAGAATGGGCTCTCTGTGATTTTCTAAAGTTCATCACAGAAATGGAAAAATAGGATTTGATAAATAATTGTGAAGGAAATATTTCTGGAAAATGTGAAAATATCACCATGTGATAGGGAATGGTTTTAGGAACTACCAAAAGTTTGAATTATCAAATTTTGAGTTAATTTGAATTGTCTATGAATTTTTCAAATTCCCTGAAAAAGAAAAGGACAAAGGTTTTACCGAAATGGGCCGGATCCGGGCGGTGGCAGCGCACACTGTGCGAAGTTTAGTGGTAGGGCATCACTGGGCCGGCCCAGTGGCTCGGCCGCACGCGCGCAGGGGCCACGTCGGAGGCGGCTTGACATAACTACGCCTCCGTGCGGGGAAGGTGGGTAAACGTGAAACCATCTCCACTTGCCAGCGTGGCCCGAAGGCTGGGCCACTGACAAGCAGGCCCCGCCCGCAGGTTGTCTCCTTCCTCGCGCCAGAAGCAGAGGAGGTCGACCGAGCCGGGCGCCGGCGTGCTCCCCGGTGGTTCCGGCCATCCCTGACGGCGTCCGGCGTACCGGCGGAATCAGGAGGCAGGGCCGAGCCCATCCATGGGCGCCACGCAGGCTGGGGAGGTCCAGGGCGACGGTGACCCTGACGCCAGCGGACGATGCTTCAGGAGAAGATGGTTGCGGTGGCACGGCGCACCAGAGCAGGAGAAAATGAGCGGGAGAGCTCCGACGGTCTGTTGCGGTCCTCCTAGTGGCCAAAGGATGTAAGGGGAGGCCCTGGTTTGCCGGAGCCGGGTGGAGGCCGACGGCGACCACGGCGTCCATGGAGAGGGCAAGAGGGCATGAGCGGGAGAGAGGGGGTGTCAGAGAGGTTCACGGGAGAGAGGAGGTTTGATCGACTCGAGAGAGAGAGTCGGGGTAGTTTAAATGGGCGTGGCCGCGGTGCACCGTGGGCGGCGTCCACGGACGTGCTCGGGCGAGCTTATAGAGGGTAGATGTAACACCCCGGACATGACTTTTCCAATTTGTACTCCAACTCTTGCCGTTTCCGGCATTAAGTTATTTTATTTTCTCGGGTTCGGGTTTTTGTCTCCGTGTGTTGTTATCGTTGTCATGCATCTCATATCATGTCTTCATGTGCATTGCATTTCCATACGTGTTCATCTCTTTCATTCGAGCATTTTCCCCGTTGTTCGTTTTGCATTCCGGCGCTTCGTTCTCCTTCGGTGGTCATTTCTACCTTTTCTTTTGTGTGTGGGGATTAAACATTTCCGGATTGGACCGAGACTTGCCAAGCAGCCTTGGTTTACTACCGGTAGACCGCCTGTCAAGTTTCATACCATTTGGACTTCGTTTGATACTCCAACGGTTAACCGAGGGACCGAAAAGGCCTCGTGTGTGTTGCAGCCCAACACCCCTCCAATTTGACCCAAAACCCACCTAAGCCTTCTCCATCATCTAGATCGTTCGATCACGATCGCGTGGCCGAAAATCTCACCTCATTTGGACTCTCCTAGCTCCCTCCACCTCTATTTAAAGACCACTCCCCGAAATTTTCGGGCAAACCCTAGATCTCTCCCTCTCCTCGCGCGTCGGACAAAACTCACAGACCGGACATGTCCAGCCTCCCCGCGCCGCCGCCACGTGTCGGCTCCTGATTGGCCGAGCCGCCACGCCCACATCGTCGCGCCGCCACCCGCGCGCTGCCCGTTCGGCCCGCTCGGGGCCCCCGCGGCCCGAGTTCTCCCGCAGCGGTTCCCGCGCCCCGCCGCCTTCTTCTCCGAGCCCGGCCGCGTCGCCCCCCGCCGCCGCCCGATGCGCCATCGCCACCTCCGCACCGACCGCTCACCGGCCGGAGCCCCTCACCGCCACTCGTCGCCGGGGCCGACCCCGCTCGCCGCCGTTCAACCTCCGGCGCCGGCCGCCCTCGCCCTCGGCTTCCCTTGCCCGGATCCGGTGCCCGCGCTCCTCTCCGGCCACCGCGGCCCTCAACTCCGGCGAAACCCCGGCAGACCTTGGTTTCCGCGCTTCGGATCTGAGATCTGGTTTTTTTAGGGTTGACTTTTCTCAGAAAACCCTAGTTCATATTGCTATGTTCATCATGCTATATCTTTGCATCTGTAGCTCCGATTTGGGCATAT
The DNA here is from genome assembly GCF_002162155.2 of Triticum dicoccoides. Taxonomy (NCBI): domain Eukaryota; kingdom Viridiplantae; phylum Streptophyta; class Magnoliopsida; order Poales; family Poaceae; genus Triticum; species Triticum dicoccoides. The sequence continues at coordinate 119,537,257 of NC_041382.1, forward strand.
AGCATATCAAAATGTTCATCTCAGAGAGTACATCATTTCATTCCATTGCATCATTTTCAGTTGAGTTCATCTTGATGCCCGAAATGCTGTTAGAAGAGGGCTACTTGAGTTAACTGTCAGATCTGCTACTCCATTTAGATATTTGTCATTTTTGCCATGATTATTGTGTGCATGATATGCCCTGATGCTCTACATATGTTTTGTTAAGGGTTTTGCCATATTTCCAGAGGTGCAACCCATGTATTTTTGTGATGTGTGTGGTGAATAGTACAAGATTGCCAAGTGAGGCACTTGGTAATGCTGATTTCAGGGACTTGGTATTTCCACTAAGTCCTTGATTTGTTTATCTCATGTTGCCATATGTTCATGTTGTTTCCTAGTGATCCGTGCCTCTTTTGAGGATGATCAGTAAGGACGTTTTATTAATCTTGTAGTGCTCTATCCATCCATTTCTTTGTTTGCAATTATGGAGCACCCTAGCTTGAGTCAATCGAGCTCTACTTTTGCTACTTTGTGAATCTGGGCAGATTGTCTACTTGTTAGCGATTTTGCCGATGATGTTGTAGTTGATTCGTGCATGCTATGCTATTGTTCTTGCCATGTCTAGCTTGCATTTTGTGTACTCTTGATAGATGTATGCTTATCTTGTCATGACTTGCACCGTAGTGAGTGCATCGAGCTCGTAAGCATGCCTACTTGAGATATGTTTCAGCATGTGCCAGTTTTCACTAAGTCTGAAAACTGATTATGTTTTTGCTATGTTCACGTGCTTGCTAATTTGTTTTCTGAGCCCTTTTGGCTCAAGGTCACTAAGGGACTTTTGTTAAGATTTTTGAGTAGCTCCATGCCATGTTTTACTTTACCATGTTCAGGTCCTATAGCATGTAGTTTTGTTGCTCCGAAGAGTGCTATCTGATCTGAAATTTCCATACAAGTGTTAATTTCACTAAGTCTGAGATCTATTTACCATATGCATTTTTGCCATACTTGTTTGAACCTGTTAATGGATGATTTGGCCATAGCTCAGTGCTATACTTTTGTTAAGCATCTTGAATGCATCTCTGCCATGTATTTTTTTTGTCATGTTTGAGTGTTGTAGCATGTTCATCTCATTGCATTTAGATGGCTACTTGCTGTAAATCGCAGACCGTGGTCATATTTGAATCGCTTGCCATTTCCAAACCGTAACTCCGATTCCGGTGTTCTTTATATCGTTTTCAAGCAATTTCATCTCATCTTTCCAGTGGTACACTTGGGTTTCCAAGTTGAGGCCAGGTTCATGCATTCCCTGCCACATCTTGCATATGCATTCCGCATCGCATCCCGCATAGTATACCATCTTTGCATCATATTGTTTGATCCTTGCACGTGGTTGATTGTGTTCTTGTTGCTTGTTTGTCTTGTTTGGGTAGAGCCGGGAGACAAGTTCGCTAACGAGGAGCCCTTTGAGTTTGCTTTCGAGGATCCAGTCAACTCTGACAACTTTGCAGGCAAGATGATCATACCCTCGAAATCACTACTATCTTTGCTATGCTAGTTTGCTCGCTCTTTTGCTATGCCAATGCTATGATGCCTACCACTTGCTTTCAGGCCTCCCAAATTGCCATGTCAAAACTCTAACCCACCATGTCCTAGCAAACCGTTGATTGGCTATGTTACCGCTTTGCTCAGCCCCTCTTATAGCGTTGCTAGTTGTAGGTGAAGATTGAAGGCTGTTCCTTGTTGGAACATTTATTTACTTGTTGGGATATCATTATATTGCCATGTTGTCTTAATGCATCTATATACTTGGTAAAGGGTGGAAGGCTCGGCCTCTCGCCTAGTGTTTTGTTCCACTCTTGCCGCCCTAGTTTCTGTCATATCGGTGTTATGTTCCCGGATTTTGCGTTCCTTACGCGGTTGGGTTATAATGGGAACCCCTTGATAGTTCACCTTGATTAAAGCTTGTCCAGCAATGCCCAACCTTGGTTTTACCATTTTCCACCTAGCCTCTTTTCCCTTGGGTTTCCGGAGCCCGAGGGTCATCTTATTTAACCCCCCCCCCCCCGGCCAGTGCTCCTCTGAGTGTTGGTCCACCCGTC
>NC_041382.1:119539550-119546655 GCF_002162155.2 Triticum dicoccoides
CACCCGTCAGCTGCCGGTGGCCACCAGGGGCAACTCTGGGCTGGCCTACCCGTACCTAAGACAATCTTAGTGTGCCCTGAGAAAGAGATATGTGCAGCTCCTATCGGGATTTGTCGGCACATTCGGGCGGTGTTCTTGGTCTTGTTTTAACCTGTCGAAGTGTCTTGAAGAACCGAGGTACCGAGTCTGATCGGAACGTCTCGGGAGGAGGTCTATTCCTTCGTTGACCGTGAGAGCTTGTCATGGGCTAAGTTGGGACTCACCTGCAGGGTTTTGAACTTTCGAAAGCCATACCCGCGGTTATGGGCAGATGGGAATTTGTTAATGTCCGGTTGTAGATAACTTGAACCTTAACTTAATTAAAATGAATCAACTGAGTGTGTTACCGTGATGGCCTCTTCTCGGCGGAGTCCGGGAAGTGGACACGGTGTTGGAGTGATGTTTGTGCAGGTTACTCTCTAGTTTCTCGCTCGCGCCTTGCCTCCTCTTCTCGCTCTCTTTTGCGAATAGGATAGCCACCATATTTGCTAGTCGCTTGCTGCAGCTCCACATATTTACCTTGTCACACCTATAAGCTTAATTAGTCTTGACCGCGAGGGTGCGAGATTGCTGAGTCCCTGTGGCTCACAGATTACTATTACACCAGATGCAGGGCCTGATGATTCCGCTCCAGGTGACGCGCTCGAGCTCAAGTGGGAGTTCGACGAGGACTCTCAACGTTACTATGTTTCCTTTCCTGATGATCAGTAGTGGTGTCCAGTTGGGGGTGATCGGGACCGTGTCGCATGTTGGGTTATCTTTTATTTTGGCGCCGTAGTCGGGCCATGAGTGTTTGGTTGATGTAATGTTATTTATGTACCTTGATTGACGTGGCGAGTGTAAGCCAACTATGTTCTCTCCCCTTTATTATTTATTTTACATGGGATGTTGTGAAGATTGCCTTACTTGCGACATATGCCATCAATGCGATTATGCCTCTAAGTCGTGCCTCGACACGTTGGAGATATAGTCGCATCGAGGGTGTTACAAGTTGGTAATCAGAGCCTTCCCCGACCTTAGGAGCCCCATTGCTTGATCGTTTTTAGCAGCCGAGTTGTGTCTAGAAAAATGTTTTGAGTCATTTAGGAATTATATATCGGAGAGTTTAGGAATTCTTTTTACTCCCCAGTCTCCTCATCGCTCTGGTAAGGCATACTGACATAGAGTTTTGACTCTTCTCTTCTCAAATTTCACTAAAAAAATTTTAGGATCACGCGGGTATCTTGGAATCGTTCCGATGGGTTTATGATTAGAACATTGTCTTGGTGCCTCCTGTCAGGGGTTTTGTGGAAGTGTCCCGGGGAGTTGAGCTCTGAGGTGTTGTCGTCATAATTTTATCGTTGCAGTTCTGGAATACCTGAGTTTAGTACGCTCACATCAAAAATCTCTTTTATGCAGTTCGTTGGTGAGATAACCTCGACGCCACCCAGTACTGGGGTGGGAGTTCGGGAGTATCGCCATAACTTGTATAACGGATGCTTTTCGAAGGTTGAGGTAGATGGTTTCCGAAGGTTTCTTGGTTATGTGTTGAAGGATGGATATAGCTGGATGTAGGATTTGCTAGATTTGGGTGAGATGTTATGCTTCCCCTGTATCCCCAACACCTGATTGCATAACCGGAAAGGTTCGGGAGTTTCATAGGTGGGAATTCAAGTAGCTCTAGTTCTTCTTCGACGGATATTTGGTTTGAGATTGGGATTTCTTACCGATTATTCGTTCTTGATCTGTACCTTGTTGATTTATTTCTCTACCTTAATTCTACGTGGCTTCTCAATTTATGGATATGTGACCATTTCAAGAGGAATGCATTCGTTCATTTTGTTCGGATGTGAAGACTATATGTTGCAATTTTCATTCCGTTGGATTCAGCTTCAATATTTGTCTATCAATGTGCTAATGGATGTCAACCTCTTAAGGATGGCTCCTCCAACGCGCACGACTCCGAATCCTGATCCGCCACCACCTCCACCTCCTCCGGAGGCATGGCAAGCTGTGATGGCCACAACCAATGCAAACACACAGTTGATCATGCAAATTCTTCAAGAGCGCAATCAAGGCAACCAAGGGAACCAAGGCAACAATCAGAATCACTTTGCTACACTCAACCAGTTCCTTGCTAACGGGCCAAAGACTTTCAGCAATTGTGTTGAGGCAACCGATGCTGACGATTGGCTAGTGGATCTTTGCAAGCATTTCGAGTGCAGTAACGTCAGGCCTGAGGACTTTGTCAAGTTCGCTTCCTTCCAACTCAAAGACCAAGCTACAAAATGGTTCCAGCAGTACAAGGACTCCAGAGGTGGACGTGTGATTACCTGGGATGAATTCCGTCAAGATTTCCGAGCTCATCATATCCCTCAGAGTGTGATTGAAAGCAAGCGTGAGGAATTCCTCAACCTGAAGCAAGTCTCTTTGTCTGTCTATGACTACAACAAGTTGTTCCAGAAGCTCGCCCGCTTTGCCAAGCATGACGTCCCTGATGAGAAGAGCATGATATACCAGTTCAAGGGTGGTCTCAGAGAAGAAATTCAGCTAGCTCTTGTCCTCTTTGAGCTTTTGAGGTACGATGAGTTCTACAACATGGCACTAAAGCAAGAGGCTGCTCAGTTGAGGTGTGATGCTTCCAAGAAGCGAGTCAAAGATGTTACTCCTTCTTCCTCTACTCAAGTGGCCAAGTAGTAGAAGTATTGGCTTCCTCCTCCTCCGTCTCGTCAGCCGTTTCAGCAGAAGAGCAAAGGTGGCAGTGGTTCTTCCCACCCACCCAACCCTGGCTTTCAGAACAAGACTTCGTCTCAAGCTCCAAGATCGAGTGCTCCGTACCACCGTCCGCTTTCAGAGGTCACATGCAACAAGTGCCAACAGAAGGGTCACTATGCCAACAAGTGTTTCAACCAGAGGCGTCTTCCTCCTCCTCCTCCTGTTAGATCGGCAAGTACAACTGTGGTCAAGCATAACCCCAAGCACGCCAAGGTCAACTTGATGAATGCAGCTCAGGCAGAGGATTCGTCAGATGTCATCATGGGTAACCTTCCTGTTAATGATATTCCTGCAAAAGTTCTTTTTCACACGGGTGCATTGCATTGTTTCATCTCGAGACTGTTTTCATCTAAGCATGGTTTGGCTCTGCAAATTTTGCCTAGTCCATTAGCAGTTGTCTCTCCCAGTAGGAGCATGCATGCTAACTCCGTTGCTCCGGATGTTACTATTACTTTGGGAGACTACAAGTTTCTATCTTCTCCTACGGTTCTTGGTGACTCGGATATTGATCTTATTCTCGGGATGGATTGGCTTTCTAAGCACAAGGCTCAGCTTGATTGTGCTGCAAGGAAGATTCAATTGACTCATTCGTCTAAGGATGTAATTGTCTTTGCCGCTCGTGATGATACCATCCGTCTATTTTCTCTCAATGAGAAGGGTGAACTGGATGCTATCTCGCAAAATTCCAGTCGTTTGCGAATATCAAGACATCTTTCCAGAAGAGCTTCCAGGAATGCCTCCACACCGGCCAGTTGAATTCGTTATTGATCTTGAGCCCGGTACGGAACCTGTGTGCAAGCGTCCTTACAAGCTCGGACCAGAAGAGTTGAAGGAGCTGAAGAAGCAACTCAATATTCAAGAGAAAATGGGTCTCATCCGGCCTAGTTCTTCTCCATGGGGTTGTGGTGTTCTTTTTGTGAAGAAGAAGGATGGAACAGACCGACTTTGTGTTGATTACCGTCCATTGAACAAGAAGACCATAAAGAACAAATACCCACTTCCTAACATCAATGAGCTGTTCGAACAACTCAAAGGTGCCCAAGTATTCTCCAATCTTGATCTCTGTATGGGTTATCATCAGATTCGAATCCGTGAGCAAGATATTCCCAAGACGGCTTTCAGGACAAGCTATGGTTCATATGAATACACTGTCATGTCTTTTGGCCTTGTCAAGCTCCTCCGACTTTCTCTCGCAAGATGAACTTCATCTTCAACGCCTACACCAATGACTTCGTTTTGGTCTATCTCGACGACATTCTGGTTTTCTCGAAGAACAAGGAAGATCATGCCAAGCACTTGCGTTTGGTACTCGATAAGCTCAGGGAACATCAGTTCTACGCCAAGTTCTCCAAGTGCGAATTTTGGCTCGATGAGGTTCTTTATCTTGGTCATATCATCTCTGCCAAGGGCATTGCCGTGAATCCTGAGAAGGTGTCTGCAATTGTGAATTGGGAACCTCCTCAGAACATGAAGCAACTCCGTAGCTTCCTCGGTCTCGCAAGCTACTGCCGAAGATTCATTGAAAACTTTTCTAAGATCGCGAAGCCTCTCTCAAATCTTCTCCAGAAGCATGTCAAGTACGTTTGGTCTCCGGAGTGTGACATTGCTTTCAACACTTTGAAAGAGAAATTGATCACTACTCCAGTTCTGACTCCGCCTGATGAATCCAAGCCGTACGAGGTCTTTTGTGATGCCTCTCTCCAAGGTCTTGGCGCAGTATTGATGCAAGAGAAGAAAGTTGTTGCTTATACCTCTTGCCAGTAGAAGCCCAATGAGAAGAACTACCCCACTCATGATCTCGAGTTGGTGGCAGTTGTGCATGCTCTTTTGACTTGGAGACATCTTCTATTGGGAAGAAAAGTGGACATTTTCACTGACCACAAGAGTCTCAAGTACATTTTCACTCAGCCTAATCTCAACCTCAGGCAAACTCGATGGGTTGAAATGATTCAAGAGTATAATCCGAGTATCGAGTATACTCCAGGCAAGGCCAATGTGATTGATGACGCATTGAGAAGAAAGGCTTATTGCAACAGTTTGATTCTCAAGCCTTATCAACCTGAGCTTTGTGAAGCTTTCCGCAAACTTAATCTGCAAGTTGTTCCTCAAGGTTTCCTTGCCAACCTTCAAGTCTCTCCTACCTTAGAAGACCAGATTCGCCAAGCCCAGCTTCTTGATGCTATGGTGAAAAAGGTGAAGATTGGGATTGCCAAGAGTCAACCCAAGTACAAGTGCTACCGCCTTGACGACAAGGACACTCTCTTCTTCGAGGATCGTATTGTCGTGCCCAAAGGTGACCTCCGTAAAGTGATCATGAACGAGGCTCACAATTCTCTCCTCTCCATCCACCCTGGGAGCACGAAGATGTATCAGGACCTTAAGCAGGCCTATTGGTGGACTCGAATGAAGCGCGAGATTGCTCAATTCGTGAATGAGTGTGATGTCTGCAGAAGAGTGAAGGCAGAACACCAAAGGCCAGCGGGTCTACTCCAACCTCTTGCCATTCTAGAATGGAAGTTTGACCATATTGAAATGGACTTCGTGACTGGGTTTCCAAAGTCCAAGCGTGGCAATCATGCTATATTCGTTGTCATCGACAAACTCACTAAAGTGGCTCACTTTCTGCCTATCAAAGAGTTAATCACTGCAACTCAATTGGCAGAACTCTATACCTCTCGTATTGTCTCTCTGCACGGTATTCCACAAGTGATCTCTTCAGACCGTGGCAGCATCTTTACCTCCAAGGTTTGGGATTCTTTTCAGAAGGCCATGGGCACCAACATCCGCTTCAGCACAGCTTTCCATCCTCAAACTAGCGATCAAGTCGAGCGTGTCAACCAGATTCTTGAAGATATGCTCAGGGCTTGTGTGATCTCCTTTGGCATGAAGTGGGAGGATTGTCTTCCATATGCTGAATTCTCCTACAACAACAGTTTTCAAGCAAGTTGGGGCAAGGCCCCATTTGAAATTCTGTATGGCAGGAAGTGTCGTACCCCTCTCAACTGGTCTGAAACCGGTGAACGTCAGCTTTTGGGTAATGACTTAATCACAGAGGCAGAGGAAATGTGCAAAGTCATTCGAGATAACCTCAAAGCAGCCCAATCCTGCCAGAAGAGCTACTATGATAGTAAGCACCGTGATTTGGCTTTCAAGATCGGAGATCATGTTTACCTCTGCGTCTCTCCTATGAAAGGTACTCGTCACTTCGGTATCAAAGGGAAGCTTGCCCCCAGATACGTGGGACCTTTCAAGATTGTCAGCAAGAGAGGCGATCTCGCCTATCAACTCAAGCTTCCTTCAAACTTTGCAAATGTTCATGACGTGTTCCATGTCTCTCAGCTTCGAAAGTGCTTCAAGACTCCTGACCGCACCGTCAACTTCGAGGACATTGAGCTCCAAGAAGATCTCTCCTATCGTGAGCACCCAGTTGCTATTCTTGAAGAGACTGAACGCAAGACTCGCAACAAGTCAATCAAATTTCTCAAAGTAAAGTGGTCACACCATTCCGACCGTGAAGCTACCTGGGAACGCAAGGATCAACTCCGTTCTGAGTACCCGGCGTTCTTTAAGCCCTAGATCTCGGGACGAGATCCTCTCGTAGTGGTGGAGTGTTGTAACACCCCGGATATGACTTTTCCAATTTGTACTCCAACTCTTGCCGTTTCCGGCGTTAAGTTATTTTATTTTCTCGGGTTCGGGTTTTTGTCTCCGTGTGTTGTTATCGTTGTCATGCATCTCATATCATGTCTTCATGTGCATTGCATTTGCATACGTGTTCATCTCTTTCATTCGAGCATTTTCCCCGTTGTCTGTTTTGCATTCCGGCGCTTCATTATCCTCCGGTGGTCATTTCTACCTTTTCTTTCGTGTGTGGGGATTAAACATTTCCGGATTGGACCGAGACTTGCCAAGCGGCCTTGGTTTACTACCGGTAGACCGCCTGTTAAGTTCCGTACCATTTGGACTTCGTTTGATACTCCAACGGTTAACCGAGGGACCGAAAAGGCCTCGTGTGTGTTGCAGCCCAACACCCCTCCAATTTGACCCAAAACCCACCTAAGCCTTCTCCATCATCTAGATCGTTCGATCACGATCGCGTGGCCGAAAACCGCACCTCATTTGGACTCTCCTAGCTCCCTCCACCTCTATTTAAAGACCACTCCCCGAAATTTTCGGGCATACCCTAGATCTCTCCCTCTCCTCGCGCGTCGGACAAAACTCACAGACCGGACATGTCCAGCCTCCCCGCGCCGCCGCCACGTGTCGGCTCCTGATTGGCCGAGCCGCCGAGTGCACATCATCGCGCCGCCAC
>NC_041382.1:119546912-119628082 GCF_002162155.2 Triticum dicoccoides
CCACCTCCGCGCCGACCGCTCACCGGCCGGAGCCCCTCACCGCCACTCGTCGCCGGGGCCGACCCCGCTCGCCGCCGTTCAACCTCCGGCGCCGGCCGCCCTCGCCCTCGCCTTCCCTTGCCCGGATCTGGCGCCCGCGCTCCTCTCCGGCCACCGCGGCCCTCAACTCCGGCGAAACCCCGGCGGACCTTGGTTTCCGCGCTTCGGATGTGAGATCTGTTTTTTTAGGGTTGACTTTTCTCAGAAAACCCTAGTTCATATTGCTATGTTCATCATGCTATATCTTGGCATCCGTAGCTCCGATTTGGGCATATAGGATATCAAAATGTTCATCTCAGAGAGTACATCATTTCATTCCATTGCATCATTTTCATTTGAGTTCATCTTGATGCCCGAACTGCTGTTAGAAGAGGGCTACTTGAGTTAATTGTCAGATTTGCTACTCCATTTAGATATTTGTCATTTTTGCCATGATTATTGTGTGCATGATATGCCCTGATGCTCTACATATGTTTTGTTAAGGGTTTTGCCATATTTCCAGAGGTGCAACCCATGTATTTTTGTGATGTGTGTGGTGAATAGTACAAGATTGCCAAGTGAGGCACTTGGTAATGCTGATTTCAGGGACTTGGTATTTCCACTAAGTCCTTGATTTGTTTATCTCATGTTGCCATATGTTCATGTTGTTTCCTAGTGATCCGTGCCTCTTTTGAGGATGATCAGTAAGGACGTTTTATTAATCTTGTAGTGCTCTATCCATCCATTTCTTTGTTTGCAATTATGGAGCACCCTAGCTTGAGTCAATCGAGCTCTACTTTTGCTACTTTGTGAATCTGGGCAGATTGTCTACTTGTTAGCGATTTTGCCGATGATGTTGTAGTTGATTCGTGCATGCTATGCTATTGTTCTTGCCATGTCTAGCTTGCATTTTGTGTACTCTTGATAGATGTATGCTTATCTTGTCATGACTTGCACCGTAGTGAGTGCATCGAGCTCGTAAGCATGCCTACTTGAGATATGTTTCAGCATGTGCCAGTTTTCACTAAGTCTGAAAACTGATTATGTTTTTGCTATGTTCACGTGCTTGCTAATTTGTTTTCTGATCCCTTTTGGCTCAAGGTCACTAAGGGACTTTTGTTAAGATTTTTGAGTAGCTCCATGCCATGTTTTACTTTGCCATGTTCAGGTCCTGTAGCATGTAGTTTCGTTGCTCCGAAGAGTGCTATCTGATCTGAAATTTCCAGACAAGTGTTAATTTCACTAAGTCTGAGATCTGTTTACCATATGCATTTTTGCCATGCTTGTTTGAACCTGTTAATGGATGATTTGGCCGTAGCTCAGTGCTAGACTTTTGTTAAGCATCTTGAATGCATCTCTGCCATGTATTTTTTTTGTCATGTTTGAGTGCTATAGCATGTTCATCTCATTGCATTTAGATGGCTACTTGTTGTAAATCGTAGACCGTGGTCATATTTGAATCGCTTGCCATTTCCAAACCATAACTCCGATTCCGGCGTTCTTTATATTGTTTTCAAGCGATTTCATCTCATCTTTCCAGTGGTACACTTGGATTTCCAAGTTGAGGCCAGGTTCATGCATTCCCTGCCACATCTTGCATATGCATTCCGCATCGCATCCCGCATAGCATACCATCTTTGCATCATATTGTTTGATCCTTGCACGTGGTTGATTGTGTTCTTGTTGCTTGTTTGTCTTGTTTGGGTAGAGCCGGGAGACGAGTTCGCTAACGAGGAGCCCGTTGAGTTTGCTTTTGAGGATCCAGTCAACTCTGACAACTTTGCAGGCAAGATGATCATACCCTCGAAATCACTACTATCTTTGCTATGCTAGTTTGCTCGCTCTTTTGCTATGCCAATGCTATGATGCCTACCACTTGCTTTCAGGCCTCCAAATTGCCATGTCAAACCTCTAACCCACCATGTCCTAGCAAACTGTTGATTGGCTATGTTACCGCTTTGCTCAGCCCCTCTTATAGCGTTGCTAGTTGCAGGTGAAGATTGAAGGTTGTTCCTTGTTGGAACATTTATTTACTTGTTAGGATATCATTATATTGCCATGTTATCTTAATGCATCTATATACTTGGTAAAGGGTGGAAGGCTCGGCCTCTCGCCTAGTGATTTGTTCCACTCTTGCCACCCTAGTTTCCGTCATATCGGTGTTATGTTCCCGGATTTTGCGTTCCTTACGCGGTTGGGTTATAATGGGAACCCCTTGATAGTTCGCCTTGATTAAAGCTTGTCCAGCAATGCCCAACCTTGGTTTTACCATTTGCCACCTAGCCTCTTTTCCCTTGGGTTTCCGGAGCCCGAGGGTCATCTTATTTAACCCCCCCCCCCGGGGCTAGTGCTCCTCTGAGTGTTGGTCCACCTGTCAGCTGCCGGTGGCCACCAGGGGCAACTCTGGGCTGGCCTACCCGTACCTAAGACAATCTGAGTGTGCCCTGAGAAAGAGATATGTGCAGCTCCTATCGGGATTTGTCGGCACATTCGGGCGGTGTTGCTGGTCTTGTTTTAACCTGTCGAAGTGTCTTGAAGAACCGAGGTACCGAGTCTGATCGGAACGTCTCGGGAGGAGGTCTATTCCTTCGTTGACCGTGAGAGCTTGTCATGGGCTAAGTTAGGACTCCCCTGCAGGGTTTTGAACTTTCGAATGCCGTGCCCGCGGTTATGGGCAGATGGGAATTTGTTAATGTCCGGTTGTAGATAACTTGAACCTTAACTTAATTAAAATGAATCAACTGAGTGTGTTACCGTGATCGCCTCTTCTCGGCGGAGTCCGGGAAGTGGACACGGTGTTGGAGTGATGTTTGCGTAGGTTACTCTAGTTTCTCGCTCGCGCCTTGCCTCCTCTTCTCGCTCTCTTTTGCGAACAGGATAGCCACCATATTTGCGAGTCGCTTGCTACAGCTCCACATATTTACCTTGTCATACCTATAAGCTTAAATAGTCTTGATCGCGAGGGTGCGAGATTGCTGAGTCCCTGTGGCTCACAGATTACTATTACACCAGATGCAGGGCCTGATGATTCCGCTCCAGGTGACGCGCTCGAGCTCAAGTGGGAGTTCGACGAGGACTCTCAATGTTACTATGTTTCCTTTCCTGATGATCAGTAGTGGTGCATAGTTGGGGGTGATCGGGACCGTGTCGCATGTTGGGTTATCTTTTATTTTGGCACCGTAGTCGGGCCATGAGTGTTTGGTTGATGTAATGTTATTTATGTACCTTGATTGACGTGGCGAGTGTAAGCCAACTATGTTCTCTCCCCTTTATTATTTTTTTACATGGGATGTTGTGAAGATTGCCTTACTTGCGACATATGCCTTCAATGCGATTATGCCTCTAAGTCGTGCCTCGACACGTGGGAGATATAGTCGCATCGAGGGTGTTACAGTAGAGGAGAGTGGTTCTGGAGTGGGCCGGCAGCGTGCCGTGTACTGGACGCCGAGGCGACCTCGGGGGACGCGAGGGGGAGGCCCTAGGTGGTCCGGTGGCTCGGGCAGAGAGCAGCTACAGTGCTAGAGCGCACTGTAGCGCGCTCCAGAGCGCGTCTTTGGCCGGCATGGCCATTGTTTTGGCGCCTTGGGCATGGCCAATAGTGTCCAGCAGCTCTAGGGGGGAGTAAACAAGTGGGGAGGAGCTTTGGATGCCTTGGAGAGCTACTAGGAGAGGAGAGAGGTTGAGAAAGAGGTGAACAATGGATGTCCAGAGGGGGAAAATGGGGTTTTACCCCATCAATCATGGAGCTTTGGAAGAGGAGGAGCTACTGGAGGTAGGAGGTGACCTGGGGTGGCTGTGGTAAAAACTTGGGCTCATGGAGATTAGTGGAAGAGGTCAAAATGATGATTTTGGAAAGATGGCAGAAGGTGTTTGTTGTTGGTTTGGGCAAGAAAATTAATTCCACTCGCCATGAGAATTAATAGGATGGAATGGACATAGAAGTAGGATGTTCCACCCAGTTTGAGCTCATTTGGGCAAAGTAGCCAATGTAACTTTGGTAAACCCTAGAAATCAACAGGAATGGACAGTTCTTGTAATAATTTTAACCTATTAAATACCATTTCTGGCCTAAAGAAAAACCCTTTAAATAAAATAGGAAAATAACTTTTAAAATTATATTTTTGTGGTTTTTGGGTATCCTATATCTAATAGGAGTCAAACATATTTTTGGACAGATTTTTACTGCCCTTAATTAGGTACTTGCAGTGCAAACCTCAATTCAGGGGTTTTTTGGAAAACTAATTTTTGAAAATACTATTTTGGCCAAATTATTTTTTGTAAGAAATTATTTTTATGTCCTATACACATGGCATGATCATTGGTTCAAGAGTTTGCAGCAAGGAGATGAAGTATAGGAGTTTGAGGATTTATTTGATTTTTAGAGCACTTGCAAACAACACACAAAATCCAATCAAGGCAAGGTCCAAAACACTCAAAAGTTTTTGTAAAACCACATTTTATCATGATTTATTAGCTTAAGTGTTGTGGCATGAAAATCAGGGTGTGACAACCGCCGAACCAAAGTATGACATGCTGGTAAGCAGTATGACTTATATCGCCCACAACTCACTTGTGTTCTACTCATGCATATAACATCAACGCATAAAACATGGCTCGGATGCCACTGTTGGGGAACATAGTAATTTCAAAAAAATTCCTACGCACACGCAAGATCATGGTGATGCATAGCAATGAGAGGGGAGAGTGTTGTCCACGTACCCTCGTAGACCGAAAGCGGAAGCGTTTAGCACAACGCGGTTGATGTAGTCGTACGTCTTCACGATCCGACCGATCAAGTACCGAACGTACGGCACCTCCGAGTTCAGCACACGTTCAGCCCGATGACGTCCCTCGAACTCCGATCTAGCCGAGTGTTGAGGGAGAGTTTCGTCAGCACGATGGTGTGGTGACGATGTTGATATTCTACCGACACAGGGCTTCTCCTAAGCACCGCTACAGTATTATCAAGGTGGACTATGGTGGAGGGGGCACCGCACACGGCTAAGAAATCAACGATCAATTTTTGTGTCTCTAAGGTGCCCCCCTGCCCCCGTATATAAAGGAGCAAGGGGGGTGCGGCCGGCCATAGGAGGAGGCGCGCAGGAGGAGTCCTACTCCTACCGGGAGTAGGACTCCCCTCCTTTTTCCTAGTTGGATTATGACTTGGGGGAAGGAGTGGAGGAGAAAGAAGGAAGGGGGGGCGCTGCCCCCCTTTCCTTGTCCTATTCGGACTAGGGGGGAGGGGCGCACGGACAGCCCATGCCTCCTCTCCTCTCTTCCACCTAGTCCCACTAAGGCCCATTTGATTCTCGGGGGGTTCCGGTAACCTCCCCGTACTCCGGTAAAATCACTATTTCACCCGAAACACTTCCGATATCCAAACATAGGCTTCCAATATATCAATCTTCATGTCTTGACTATTTCGAGACTCCTCATCATGTCCGTGATCACATCCGGGACTCCGAACAACCTTCGATACATCGAAACATATAAACTCAGAATATAACTGTCATCGTAACGTTAAGTGTGTAGACCCTACGGGATCGAGAACTATGTAGACATGACCAAGACACGTCTCCGGTCAATAACCAATAGCGGAACCTGGATGCTCATATTGGATCCTACATACTCTACGAAGATCTTTATCGGTCAGACCGCATAACAACATACGGTGTTCCCTATGTCATCGGTATGTTACTTGCCCGAGATTTGATCGTCGGTATCTCAATACCTAGTTCAATCTCGTTACCGGCAAGTCTCTTTACTCGTTCCATAACACATCATCCCGCAACTAACTCATTAGTTACAATGCTTGCAAGGCTTAAGTGATGTGCATTACCGAGAGGGCCCAGAGATACCTCTCCGACAATCGGAGTGACAAATCCTAATCTCGAAATACGCCAACCCAACAAGTACCTTCGGAGACACCTGTAGAGCACCTTTATAATCACCCAGTTACATTGTGATGATTGGTAGCACACAAAGTGTTCCTCCGGTAAACGGGAGTTGCATAATCTCATAGTCATAGGAACATGTATAAGTCATGAAGAAAGCAATAGCAACATACTAAACAATCGTGTGCTGAGCTAATGGAATGGGTCATGTCAATCACATCATTCTCCTAATGATGTGATCCCGTTAATCAAATGACAACCCATGTCAATGGTCAGGAAACTTAACCATCTTTGATTAACGAGCTAGTCAAGTAGAGGCATACTAGTGACACTCTGTTTGTCTATGTATTCACACATGTATTATGTTTCCGGTTAATACAATTCTAGCATGAATAATAAACATTTATCATGATATAAGGAAATAAATAATAATTTTATTATTGCCTCTAGGGCATATTTCCTTCACCTTCAACCGTGACTGAGGACAATTTGAAGGAGTTCTTCTCCATAGGATTTTTGCGAGGGAAAAATGTCATGTCTTATCGTGCACCTGACCCGGACGAGGAACAACCCAATCCAAGAGATGGTGAAGTCATTGTCTTTTCTGACCACATGAACCATGGCTTTTCACCGCCCGGCTCAAAGTTCTTCAGAGATGTCCTCCATTTTTTCAAACTCCACCCTCAAGATATCGGGCCCAATTCCATATCCAATATTTGCAACTTCCAAGTGCTCTGCGAGGTGTAACTTCAGGAAGAGCCGACCGTGGAGCTCTTTAGAGAGTATTTTTATCTGAACCAGCAGAACGAGTGCACCAATGGCCCTAGCTTGGAGCTTGGAGGCATCTCAATTCAGCATCGACAGGGCGCTGTCTTCCCCCTAATAGTCTTGTCAAGTCATCCCAAGGACTGGAATCAGACTTGGTTCTATTGTCAAGACACTTCACCGGCAATGAGAAGCCCCTGTCGGGTTATCGCGCAGAGCGTCTTGACTCCAAGTTTGCACTCCCTGACAAACTCACTACCACCGAACGCAAGAAGTTGATTCCATCCATTAAAAGAATTAACGCTTTGTTGGGGAACGGCTTAATCGGAGTTGACTTGACCCATTGCTGGGTTGCGTGGCTGGTCATCCCACTAAGCCGCTGCTCAAAATTGATGTATGAATATGGTGGAGGCCCAGACGACTCTCTTCATCACAGCTCCGTTCAATTACCTGAAGAAGATATTGTTACAATGTCAACCCTTCTGGTAAACGGCAAATATGAAGACTGCAGTAAAGTCGGGTTAAACCCCTTCTGCAAACTTAACCCGGCGCCAGAGGTAAAGAACATCTGATATCTTTCTTTGTATTCTTTCTCACCCGTGTTAAATACCTACATGACCTTTCATCTTGTTTATTTATTTGCAGGACATATCTAATTTCTAGAAAGCCAATTACGACCATGAAGCCGCCAAGAGGGCTAGAGTCGCCGCTATAAACTCCAAGAAAATGACCCGGAGGTCCAAGAAGAAGAAGAGCACTCGTGAGGATCTGATGAAGCTTGATGATACTTCTGAGTCGGAGGTAGCCCTTGACTCCCTTGGCCAACTTTTTAATAATCTTATTAACACTGATCATTGCCAGGACGACACAGGGGCCAGTCAGGCCGTGGAAGAAGAGGTAACTATTTCCTTCGACTCAGCCCATTTGCCAAGACAGAAACTTCGAGTTGTAATGCGGAAAGTAAGTGTCGGTGTCAAAACCGGCGGATCTCGGGTAGGGGGTCCCGAACTGTGCGTCTAGGCCGGATGGTAACAGGAGGCAAGGGACACGAAGTTTTACCCAGGTTCGGGCCCTCTCGATGGAGGTAAAACCCTACGTCCTGCTTGATTAATATTGATGATATGGGTAGTACAAGAGTAGATCCACCACGAGATCAGAGAGGCTAAACCCTAGAAGCTAGCCTATGGTATGATTGTTGATGTGTATGTTGTCCTATGGACTAAAACCCTCTGGTTTATATAGACACCGGAGAGGGTTAGGGTTACATAGAGTCAGTTACAATGGTAGGAGATCTAAATATCCGCATCACAAAGCTTGCCTTCCACGCCAAGAAAAGTCCCTTCCGGACACGGGACGAAGTCTTCAATCTTGTATCTTCATAGTCCAGGAGTCCGGCTGAAGGTATAGTCCGGCTATCCGAACCCACCCTAATCCAGGACTCCCTCAGTAGCCCCCGAACCAGGCTTCAATGACGATGAGTCCGGCGCACAGATTGTCTTCGGCATTGCAAGGAGGGTTCTCCTCCAAATTCCATGTACCTGTTGAATAAAGTCTGGTTTCTTGTAAATATTGCGCTCCTTGGCTTCCACACCTAGTAATGGCCGTTTCCAACGTGTCAAATGAATATAAAAAGTCAGGGTGTTTTTACATTCACACCCCTAGACGCATAAATGAGCCGCCCATTTAAAGGGACGAGGATTTAGATCCAAACCACACCTTCTCCCCTTCGCGAGTGTTCATCAGAGCGTATCCGACAAAGGTCCATTCCATCATGGCCAGCCGTCGCAACTCCTCCTCTCGCCCTTCCAGCCCTAAGCATGGATATTGGGAGAGATGCTCCATCCCTCATAGCGAGCTAGTGACGCTCCAGACCAAGGGATTTCTCCCCCGGCCTATATGGTCCCGGTCCGAGCCGGTCTTGCCATCTATAATGGCGGAGAGCAAGCGCAGAGTGCCCCTAATCCCTCTAAAGGAGAGCGGATATGCCTTGTCCCTTATCTAATAAGAGGGCTCGGATTTCCAATCCATCCGTTTCTCCGGGGGCTCCTAGAGTTTTATGGCCTCCAGCTACACAATCTTACGCCTGCCTCCGTATTGCATATCGCGGGCTTCGTAGCCCTCTGTGAGCTGTTTTTCGGCGTTGAGGCTCATTTCGGGCTGTGGAAAGAGCTATTCTGCCTGGTGCCCCGTTCTCAGAACGGGTCAATATATCAAGTGGGTGGAGCCGAAGTGTGGCGCATCGCCGGGACCGGATACCTATCCGGAACCCCAAAGAAGGCGTCCGAGGACTAGTCTTCGGAGTGGTTTTATATAGAGGACGTCTCGCTGCCGGATCCTGTCCGGATTGGCCTCCCTGAGTTCGACAGTGCTCCATTGAAGAAGCGCCTAAGTTGGCATCCACGAAGCCCTCAGAGGGAAAGCGACACGGACGTTCTTTACCTAATGGGCCGGATAAGATTGTTAGCTCATTCCGGACTGACCATGATCAAGATCATGGCCACCTGCATCATGCGAGGGGTGCAGCCGCTACAGTATAGAGGCCACCCCATGTGGGACTTCAACGGGGAGGACGACGCCACCCGCTACGGTCGTAAAGGGCCGGATTCAGCCGCGGCTCTAACAAAGACCTTGTCCGCTTTGTACAAGGGGGAAGAGGAGGAATTTCTCCGCGTCGACCCACAGGGTGGATTTTCTAATCCCCCAAGCTGGGTAAGTGGTCACATTCACTTGCCCATCCGCTTTATATTCCCATTGTTAAATATTTAGTCTAACGACTTCAACGCAGGAACTGCGCCAGGCTGTTAAAGAAATAAACAGCCCTCCTCCACAACCCGAGGATCCAGGACGGTCCCTCTACCCGGTCTCCCAAGAGGATTCGGACTTAACTGTGGAGCTGATTGATGGAGTGTACCATCAAATGAGCAAGGACAACGCCTTGGCCATTACGGCCGATTACCCAGGGCTAATCCCGGTGAGACGGGAGGCCGAACCTGTGGCGACAAGTCAACGAGGGGCCGCAGGGCCCCGTGGGCAGAAAAGCGGTGCAGTCCGGACCGAGGCGTCAGCGCAAAGGTATGGCGCGCCCCCTTATCCCAGGTGTTATACCTTCAAGTCATATTAACACTCGTGCTCTCTTCAGGACAAAGAGACCTCGCCGGACTATATCCGGAGAGGCTGCCAATCGCGCCTCCACCAGCCAGGCTCCAAATCCTGGTCCGGAGGCGGAGGCCAACACAAGGCGCGCACCGGACGCTCCTCCGACAGAGGATGTGGACAGGTTGTCTGCCACCAATTCTGAGGTGAAGAGTGCCATGAACCACAGGCGTCGCCGGACAATTCTTTGTGATGCTTATTTCTCCCCAGAGGCATTAGATGCCTTCAATTCGGGAGATGCGTACCTCCGTGCCGCTCAAAATGGTCTAGCCAGAGCCACGGAGCAATATGTAAAAGACATACGGGTAAGAAAATTTTGGTAATTATTATATATACCAGTAGCCCCCGAGACTTGAAACAGCTAGAATAACTGATTTAAGGATCATTTGTTTATGCAGGTTCTTACAGAAAAGAATTCCCTACTGTCCCAGGAGCTGGAATAGTGCAAAGCCCAACTTGAGGCCGCACTAGCCGCGGCAGGGGAGCCCAAGGAGACCCCCTCTGGTAATATACACTTCGAAAGATAGGTATTTTGCGAAGCGCGGCATGGGTGCGAATCTGACAAATGAAATTGCAGATGGCGCCGGATTGTATCCGAAAGGCAACAACTCCTACGCCAGCTGAAGTCTGGTGAGAAGGTGCTGACCAAGGTGAGGCGGGAGAAGAACGATCTCCAAGATGCCAACACCAAGCTGGGCGACAAACTGAAAGATGTTCGTGCCCAGCTATCAGACTCCGTTAAGGAGAATCTGCGGCTTCGGCGCGGCATATTTAGTAAGTGCTTGAATGAACCTTTGAAAAAAAGAGTTCGGCGGTGAAGTCGACTAACAGAGTAATGTTTGTAGGTGTGCTAACAGGTCGTCCTGCAGAGGAGATGCCCGGTTCTATGGGTGACCTTCTTCCCGAGCTCTCGCAACTGCTCGAGCAAGTTTGGCAGGCGATGCAAGGCGTCACCCAGGCCTTGTGGCCGTCCATCTCCATGCCCGAAGGTCTTGGAGAGCTTGCGGAGAAGCTAAAGGGAGCACGGCGATGCTTTGGATTGTGGAAGATATCGGCCTGCCGTCAAGGCGCTAGGGAGGCTTGGGCCATGGTGAAGACGCGGTACACAAAGGCTGACCCCAACCACATGGCCGAGGTCGGTCCTATGGGGCCCGATGGGAAGGAGATCCCTGTAAGCTTAGTATACGGCCAAGTAGAATTGGCCGCAAAGTATTCCCAGTAGGACTGTAAATTAGACAGCCTGTTAGATGGTATTGAAGAGGAATACAATCAGTCAGAATGACTATGTAATTTTCATTGACATTTATAATGCCTTCTAGCCGGAATGTATATCGTTTGTCATGGCCGACCTTTTCGCTTCAGCCTCGGGACCTGACGGTCCGGAGTGTGTCCGAATTCCCATGCGGTTATATAAGAACCGGGGAATGCATGTAGACTAGGCGTAGGGGTCATTAGTGCATGAACAGACAAGTGCCCGACTAGTTATGTTATATTACATGGTTAGTAAGAAACATCTTCCAGGGAGAATAGTTCCGTTAGGGGTTCCTTTCCCTGCGAGGCATGCCCTAAAGTGCATGTCCATTCTGCGAAAAAGACGCAGGAAAAAGCATCTGGGGGCGCGTAAATAAATAAGTGAAAAGATCATCTTTTAGGTCACCGACAGAATATTCCCTTAAGAACGCTAGCTTTCGGCTTCACCCAGTCTGAGGTACACATCCGGCTTATCCAGCAGTAACAATCGCAGAGGTGCTCCCTTTATCGCCTAGCCGAACAATCGGGAACGTAGGGGTAAGCACAGGAGCCAGGCAACCCAGCTTGGCCAAAACTTAAGTCATATCAATGCATATAATGGTGAAATAAAAGGTACATGCGGAAATGTAACACATGTGTTGGGCATAAAGCCCGTATAAATAAGCTTCTTGTTAAAAGAAGCCCCCAGGTATAATGAGTGCGAATAGCACGTCATTTGATGAACCTTTAAAGGCTATAAGAGAAAGGGAGGGGAGAAGGAGAGAAATATAAGACAGACAGTATATAAAAAATGGACAGAGGAAGGAGATGAACACAGAGTCCGGCGCTAGGCATAGAATCTTTGGAGACGGGATGCATTCCATGGGTTCGGCTCGAGTCGGTTATCCGATGCATCTCGCAGGCGGTACGCTCCACCAGTCAGGACTTGGTCAATTATGAAGGGACCTTCCCACTAGGGCTTGAGTTTGTCCTTTTTCTTGTCCGGAAGGCGTAGAACTAATTCACCAACGTTATAATTTTTGGCACGTACTTCTCTGCTTTGGTATCTTCGAGCCTGCTGTTCATAGAATGCGGAACGGGCTTTTGCCACGTCACGCTCCTCCTCCAATGCGTCCAAACTGTCCTGCCGATCGAGCTCGGCTTCTCTTTCTTCGTACATGCGCACTCGAGGTGAGTCATGAATTATGTCGCAAGGCAAAACTGCCTCTGCGCCGTACACCATAAAGAATGGTGTGTATCCGGTGGTGCGATTCAGCGTGGTCCGCAGCCCCCAGAGTACGGAGTCGAGCTCCTCTATCCAGTGCGTGTTAGATTCCTTGAGGGACCGCACTAATCTGGGTTTAATGCCGCTCATGATAAGACCATTTGCACGTTTGACCTGGCCGTTAGTTTGTGGGTGATAGACGGAAGCATAATCGAGCTTGATGCCCATGTTTTTGCACCAGAGTTTTACCTCGTCGGCCGTAAAATTCGTGCCATTATTAGTGATGATGCTGTGGGGGACGCCGTAACAGTGTACAACCCCGGATATAAAGTCTATCACCGGTTCGGATTTGGCCGTCTTAGCAGGCTTGGCTCCTATCCATTTGGTGAACTTATCCACCATGACCAGTAAGTATTTTTTCTTGTGGGTTCCGCCTTTAAGGGGTCCAACCATGTCAATCCCCCAGACCGCGAAGGGCCAAGTAATGGGGATAGTTTGGAGGGCGGTGGGCGGCATATGGCTTTGGTTTGCAAAGAGTTGGCAACTGACGCATCGTTGGACTAAGTCCTGGGCGTCTGCCCGGGCCGTCGGCCAATAAAAGCCTGTACGGAAGGCCTTGCTTACAAGGGACCGAGCTACAGCGTGATGACCACCGAGTCCGGCATGAATTTCCGCCAGGAGGTTCCGCCCTTCCTCTTCGGAGATGCACCTTTGAAGGACTCCAGTAGTGCTTTTCTTATAAAGCTCTCCCCCGTGGAATTTGTAGGCTTTAGATCACCGCATTATGCAGCGTGCCTCATTTTGGTCCTCGGGGAGTTCCTGCCTAGTAAGATAGGCAAGGAATGGTTCTGTCCACGGGGCGATGACAACCATTATTACGTGGGCTGAAGGTGTTGTTTCATTGGCAGAGCCTCCAATTGTGTCAGAATGTTCGGTGTCGGGCAGTGTAGTTGGGTCCGGGCTGTTATTGTTCGGCTCCCCTTCCCGTACTACGGATGGCTTGAACAGCCTTTCCAAGAAGATGTTGGGGGGACTGCATCGCGTTTTGCACCGATGCGTGCCAGGACATCTGCCGCCTGATTATTTTCCCGGGCTATGTGGTGAAATTCAAGCCCTTCAAACCGAGCTGACATTTTGAGGACGACATTGCGGTAGGCCGCCATTTTTGGATCCTTGGCATCGAAGTCTCCATTAATTTGGGATATTGCGAGGTTTGAGTCCCCGCGCACCTCTAGGCATTGAATGCCCATGGATACTGCCATCCGGAGACCATGTAAAAGGGCCTCATATTTGCCTGCATTGTTGGAGTCTGTGTACGTAATCTGGAGTACGTATTGAACTGTGTCTCCTGTGGGGGACGTCAAAACGACGCCAGCCCCTAGTTCGGCCAACATCTTTGAGCCGTAGAAATGCATGATCCAATTTGAATATGTGCCGTACTCTTTAGGGAGTTCGGCCTCCGTCCATTCTGCGACGAAGTCAGCCAAAACTTGCGACTTGATGGCTCGTCGTGGCTTATAAGTTATGTCGAACGGGAGGAGCTCAACGGCCCATTTTGCAATCCGGCCTGTTGCTTCACGGTTGTTTATAATATCGTTAAGTGGTACTTCCGAGGCTACTGTAATTGAACACTCTTGAAAGCAATGTCGTAGCTTCCGGGATGCCATGAATACCGCGTACGCAATCTTTTGATAATGTGGGTACCGTGATTTTCACGGAGTGAGGACAGTGGACACATAATAGACCGGCTTTTGAAGGGGGAATTTGTGTCCGTCCGTTTCTCGTTCGACGACGAGCACTGCGCTTACAACCTGATGTGTTGCTGCAATGTACAATAGCATTGGTTCGCCAATGTTTGGCGCGGCCAGGACTGGGTTTTTTTCCAATATGGCTTTTATTTCGTTGAGTCCGGCTGTGGCTGCATCTGTCCACTCGAAGTGTTCGGTGCGCCGAAGGAGGTGGTAGAGGGGTGGGCCTTTTCTCCCAAGCGGGAGATAAAGCGGCTTAGAGCTGCCACGCATCCAGTTAACTTTTGTATTTGTTTGAGGTCTTTTGGGATATCCAATTGTGACAAAGCTCGGATCTTGGCTGGATTTGCTTCAATTCCTCTATCGGATACAATGAAGCCCAAGAGCTTTCCGGCTGGAATGCCGAAAACGCATTTTTCCGGATTGAGCTTGATGTCGTATGTTTGGAGGTTATCAAATGTGAGCCTCAAGTCGTCTACTAGAGATTCGACATGTCTTGTTTTGACAACCACATCATCTACGTATGCCTCCACTGTTTTGCCGATCTGGTTTGCCAGACATGTCTGAATCATGCGCTGATACGTTGCGCCGGCGTTTTTGAGCCCGAAGGGCATTGTGTTGAAGCAGAATGGGCCGTATGGTGTGATGAATGCCGTTGCGGCTTGGTCTGACTCTGCCATCTTGATTTGATGGTAGCCGGAGTATGCGTCGAGGAAACACAACGAATCGTGTCCTGCGATAGCGTCGATAATTTGATCGATGGGGGGGAGGGGGAAGGGATCCTTTGGGCAAGCCTTGTTAAGGTCTTTAAAATCAACGCACAAGCGCCAGGATTTGTCCTTCTTTGGTACCATCACCAGGTTTGCTAGCCAGTCCGGATGTTTTATATCTCTGATGAATCTGGCCTCCAACAGCTTTGCTAGCTCTTCTCCCATGGCCTGTCTCTTAGGTTCGGAAAAACGCCGAAGAGCTTGTTTGACAGGTTTGAATCCTTTTAGGATATTTAAGCTGTGCTCGGCCAGCCTACGTGGGATTCCTGGCATGTCTGAAGAGTGCCAGGCGAAAATGTCCCAGTTCTCTTGTAGGAACTCTCGCAGTGCGGCGTCTACATCAGGGTTTAACTATGCCCCGATGGAAGCTGTTTTATTGGGGTCCGTCGGATGGACCTGGAATTTGACTATTTCGTCCGCCGGTTTAAAGGAGGTGGACTTGGATCTTTTGTCGAGTACCACATCATCCCTATTCACGATGGAGCGTAGCGCAGTCAGTTCCTCAGCCGCTAGGGATTCGGATAGTGCCTCGAGGGCCAGTGCGGCTGTCTTGTTTTCGGCGCGGAGTGCTATGTCCGGATCACTAGCGAGAGTGATGATTCCGTTAGGCCCGGGCATCTTAAGCTTCATGTACCCGTAATGGGGTATTGCTTGGAAGATTGTAAATGCTTCCCGCCCTAGCAGAGCGTGATAACCGCTGCTGAATGGAGCCACTTGGAACGTGACCTCTTCGGACCTGTAATTATCCGGCGTGCCGAACACCACATCTAGTGTGATTTTTCCTGTACAGCGTGCTTCCCGACTGGGGATTATTCCTCTAAAGATTGTGCTGCTTCGCTCAATGTGGTTCCAGTCTATTTCCATTTTTTGAAGGGTTTCTTCATAAATGAGGTTCAATCCGCTGCCGCCGTCGATGAGTACCTTGGTAAGACGAAAGTCGTCCACTATTGGACTGAGGACCAATGCAGCTGGTGCTCGGTCTGTTCGGAATTTAGGTTCATCACTGGCATTAAAGGTAATAGCCGTGTCACTCCATGGGTTTATTGTTGCTACTTGGTAGACTTCGGCAAGGCTGCGGAGTGTCCTTTTTCGCATATTATTTGATGCGAAGGTCTCGAAGACTGTTAATACCGTATTGGTGTCTCTGGGGTGGCTTTCTGTGACCTCCGGAATTAGGAGATTTTCGCCAATTTTGGCCACCTGCCGGAGTATTCAACATGCTCTAAGGCTGTGAGTTGGAGTGGCGTCCTCTGTACTATGAATTTTACAGGGTCCATTAAGCCATCCTTCCAATACGGTTCCATGCCCTGTAGAGGGTTTTTGCCTTTTGGCGTTTGACCCGGGTGTCTGGCGATGATGCACCCTTTTATTTCGGACTGGGTTTGCATTTAGGGCCGGATTGTCCCAAAATTTTGTTCCGGTTTTCCGGGCGCTTTCCATCACACAGTACTTTCGTACTATGGACGCCAAGTCAGCAAAGCGTGTAATATCACGGCGACTTATGGCGTTGAGGATTCCCTTGTCCGTGCAATTATTGCAGAAGAATGAAATCGCGTCTCCCTCGCGACAGTCCTTTATCCTGTTCATAACCAGGAGGAATCTGGCGCAGTAATGATGTACTGTTTCTTCGGGCTCTTGCCTGATTTGGGATAGATCGCTAATGTTCGGGTGGGTGGGTGGAATTAAATCCGAAGCCTCACCCCATCTGAGGCTCAGAGGCCGAGGAATTTCCGAACTCGAAAATTTGGATTCCTGGATGTCGTCCAATGAATCCAGTCCGTCGCCTGACTCTAGGTTCAGGTCTTGAGTGATGTCCTCCCCTCCGCGAGTATCCGGCTTGGAGGGATCGGGAATCCGGACGTAACGAGTCCTTAAGATAGATGAGGGGTCGCCGCACTATCCCTCTACCACAGCAACGTGGTGGGTGACTTGGGGAGAGTTAATCTCTCTCAGATCGGGTTTAGGCCCAATCTGGTCGTAATCCGTAGCGACTCCCAAGGCGGCGAAGCGATCCAAGAGCTCGTTTATGAAGGAGAGCTCCATTGGATCTAACTGCTGGGCGAGTTCTGAGCTGACGTGAAGATTGTTTTCAATGACTCGAGAGGTCATCGTCGGCGTAGAGGCCGAACAGGCGGTCATAAGAAAACCACCTAGTCGGAGGATTTGGCCGACAGCCAATTCTCCCTTAGCAACGGTGCCGTCTTTAAAGACGGGGCGAGGCATCCTTCCTGATGGCGACGACACAGAGGAACTCTCAATGAAAGCACCAATGTCAGTGTCAAAACCGGCAGATCTCAGGTAGGGGGTCCCGAACTGCGTGTCCAGGCCAGATGGTAACAGGAGGCAAGGGACACGAAGTTTTACCCAGGTTCGGGCCCTCTCGACGGAGGTAAAACCCTACGTCCTGCTTGATTAATATTGATGATATGGGTAGTACAAGAGTAGATCTACCACGAGATCAGAGAGGCTAAACCCTAGAAGCTAGCCTATGGTATGATTGTTGATGTGTATGTTGTCCTACGGACTAAAACCCTCCGGTTTATATAGACACCGGAGAGGGTTAGGATTACATAGAGTCGGTTACAATGGTAGGAGATCTAAATATCCGCATCGCCAAGCTTGCCTTCCACACCAAGGAAAGTCCCTTCCGGACACGAGACGAAGTGTTCAATCTTGTATCTTCATAGTCCAGGAGTCCAGCTGAAGGTATAGTCCGGCTATCCGAACCCCCCCTAATCTAGGACTCCCTCAGTAAGGTTTTCACACCCTTTGGCTTATCTGGACCCTCATTTTCGTTTGAAAAAGCAGCATAATGAGAGCCGCCGCCAGGTCCGGAACGACGATGAACCACCTGTTGTTCTTCAACAAACTCCTAAAAGCGCCAGAATGAGGTTTACTTCTTCGCCTTTTACTTTCCATTAATGGATCTTCTCTCTTGCATTACTAACTTTATTTTATCTTTGCAGGAGGTGTCTCGCTCTTCTGGCAACTCATCTCAAACTCAATTCCCGGCCTTTAAGACTGCTCCTGGGTAAGGAAGAAATCATCTTTCCTCCATGTCTTTCAAAACTGCTTTTTTATACTAACTGTTTCATAATATCTTCCTTAGTGGCCAAGCCAAGTCCAAGAAGGCTAAGGTGACTAGGCCGGTGGAAGACCCGCCAGTCCTTGCACCCGAATTGGCCATGCCACCTTCTCCTCCATTAACTGAAGCACCCGAAGACCCGGCTGCCAATGCTGAAGTAGATCCTCCTGAGCTGTCAGTTGACGACACTATCGTTAACCCTTCTGCTACCGGTCCATCCAGCACACCCAACCTATCGTGGAATTGTCACGGCAGATGTCCTAATGCAAGGACTTAATCATGAGGCCAACGCATCTATGTGGTAGCTTGAGAGGGGTCGAGAGGAATCGAGAGACGCAACACAAGACAAAGGTTTAGACAGCTTCGGGCCCCGGGAAACATCGTCCGGTAAGAACCCTACATGATGTTTGTGGCTAGGTCTCATTATACTCATGAGAGGAGTCGCCATAAGCCGGCTCTCCTAGTTGTGTCAAGCCAAGAGATTATTTCTTCTTAACTTGTCCCTCTTTGGGGAGCCCTGCCCCTCCTTATATAAGTTGAAGGGGCGGCTTACATGTAGAGTCCTAGTAGGATTAGAACTAACTTATTCTCTATTACAAGTCGGATACAAGTAAGGGTCTTGCTTCCTTGTAAAGGAAATATTCCTCATGCCTTCCATCTTAAGCCGGCCCATAATAACATGAGCCGGCCTACTGGGCCTTGGGAATTTGTCATCCGTCTGACCTGCATGGGCCATCATTAAGTCGCCAGGCTTGTGAGTCGTCACACCAGTGAATCGCCAGACCCGTAAGTCGCCAATCCTCCGGTGGGTTACGATGAAGCGCCAAGTCCGGCCGGGTCATACCGCGGGGTATATCATCGACATTAGCCCCCAGTTTAATTTGGATTTATCCACGCTAAACTGATCCTGTAAAATAAACACAAGAATAAACTTGATAGGTTGTGTTCCGGATTAAATATTTTCCTGAACCGGACCTGATTTTCCTTAAGTCCAATTGTCATTTCCTTCATCTAGAAAATCCGGGTCAATAAGCCAGCTTCATACTCAATTTGCTGACGTTGGTTTCTCACAGAAAAATTTTGTGAAGAATAATCCACTTCAGTTGGCTTCCAAGGCGCCGGCTTAAAAAATTTTGGTCTTCAAATACTTATCTGATATTCAGCCGGTTTGAAGATGTAAAACTTGCCGAGTTATAAAGCAGATGATGCCGGGTCATAATTGTTGACACCGGGTCATGTAATTGATCTTCCTGATTTGCTCAAAACTGATAATTTGAAGACGTGCCTCCTTTATATGCATAATACCTATATCCCCCAAGTCTTAAGAGGAGAACATAGTGATAGCTTAAGACTTGCTCCAATATAAGTGTTGCAACCTTGAAGAAATCTGGTTTATTCATCTCAATCATTAATCATAAACTGAATATTCCACACATGTAGCCCCCAAATGACCTTGAGAGTTTTTTAACGACGCTGATTTGAATACGATCCACGTCAGACCTAAAAGGGGTTGAGCTATGATTCGAATACG
Source organism: Triticum dicoccoides (assembly GCF_002162155.2). Taxonomy (NCBI): domain Eukaryota; kingdom Viridiplantae; phylum Streptophyta; class Magnoliopsida; order Poales; family Poaceae; genus Triticum; species Triticum dicoccoides. Next base: position 119,566,332 of record NC_041382.1, read on the forward strand.
ATCAAGAAGCCCCCTAGTGAGTTTGGCAGTGCGCCGATCAAAAGGGTACCGATAGCTATGTTCTCTTTGGTTCGAATACGACCTATGTTTGAACAGGAAGCCCTCAAATGACCTTGAGAGATTTTTAACGACCCTGTTTCGAATACGATCCAAGTCGGACCCAAAAGGGATCTTCATTTTGAGCCGGAAATTTTCTGACGACTTTTAAATTTGCACCGATGTCGTAGTAGCCTCGGGTCCAGGTTATTTTTCCCTCCAATGACCCAGAGTTCTTGAATTTGCTGAAAACCGACAACATTTGCTGAGTCATGTCATCATAGCCCCCGAGTCTCAAGAGGACTCAAGGAGTTGTCATGAGATTCTCCACAGTTGACTGTGATATAGACCGGTTTGAGTCCTGCATGGGAGAACTTGCAAACCGGAGTAATTGCTCTTTTAAAGAAAGCAATATGTAATATGAAATATACTGGATGGGATTTCACCTGAAATGTTAGGCCAGAAATTATCCTCCGCGGAGTTGATGATCACTACGGTGAAGCTGAAAGCCATCAGGGGCAAGTTGGCCGAAGGTACAGATGAGTCAGCCACGGCGATTTAAACCGGAGCGGACGGGCGAGTCAATCGCGTTGTGTTGATGTAGCAGAGGCCGGGACTTGCGCACATATCCGTCGAGCAACACGGTGCGGACAAGCACTAGTGCAAAAATATTTGGCGCCCGCCCCTTACGACACCTTTGTAATGAATAATGATCCTGCGAAAAAATACCGCAGACCAAAGTAATTGTTCACAGATAAATTACTGTACATAGATGAAATAGATAGGATGGGTATCACCTGATGTATCTTTTGGACGAGGTGGCTGCACAACAATTTGCCAAAACGATAGCCTTCACGTCCAAGCAAAAATCACCACGCACCCATCCAGCTTTTAAATGAGTCGTAACCCTTGAATAAGCACACCAGGGCTGCCTCCGGGTGTACTAGTCCCTAGTGTTATCCGTTGTATCACTAATAGTGTAATGAAATACGGTGGCTCAGCCGCTCAGCTGAATTACAGTTCTTGTTCATCACATCCATGGAATATGTAGCAGAATTAATCCATCCAACCACGCCTATGACCCGATGTGTTGACAATAATAGTTTGTTTTGGCCTTCCATGTAGTCCCTGCAAAGGAACAAAATTCTCTTGTCTGAACCTTCGACAGAACCTTCAAATGCTTTCACAAACAGGCGGGCACAAGCAGCGACCAAAACCGGCTTAACAACAGGATATATGGTGCATGTAAACTGGCTTAACAACTAGACCGACGAAACATCTATCTGCATGAGGCCGCGGCAAGGGCGGAGGAAAACCGCTCGTGGCGGGTCTCGGCGGGTTTCGGCAGAGTGGCGGCTCTACAGCGAGTAGCTGAGGCCATATAGGTCGAAAGCAGGTCACGCGAAGCCGGCCACAACGGTAGCTCAGAAAAAGGCCATGAAGGCGACTTGAAGTGGAAGCCGGTGATGACAACTTTAGGCGCAGGTGAAGCGTGTCGCTTGCGGCGACTTATGGCCATAGTGGTGAGCGCTAGCGAGCGGCTTGAGGACAAGGCCTCGGAGTGGCAGAGGAGGAACGTGGCGACTCGAGGTGCGACGACAGAAGCAACCCGGAGCGGCGACTCAATAGCAGCATAAGCCGTCCCAGAGGCTCCGGACCAAGACAGAGGCACCGACGGGTTACGGCCTCAGCCGTTTCAAACGAATGGCGACTCGGCGACGCGCACCCGGCGAGGCGAGGCAAAGGCTCTCAATGGCAGTAGAGTCGGCGTGACACTGGACAGCTGAGCACCGGTGGGCTCAAGATGAGGAGCAGGAGCAGTGGCCGACCTGGTAGAACCCCGACGGTTTGAGCAGAGGCCCTCGGGAGGAGTCCCGACGCAGATGGGCGCGAAGCAGCTCAGCGGCTGAGGGTCACGGCGGAGGCCCGCTGCAAAGGCCGCGCGAGGCACGGGCGAGTCACGGCAGCAACTCGCGACGTAGGTAGTGGCAGCGGCAACGGCTCGGCGACTTGAAATGGGCGCGACCGGGTTGTCCTGCAGCGGTGGAGACGGAGGCGGCCAGCGGTTTGCAAACGGCAGGCGATTCGGCAGACCCGAGACCGCCCGGCGGTGGCTCAAAGTAGAAGCAACAGCGGGCTTCGGAGATTTGTGGGAGAAAAGTGGCGAGGCCGTGCCGCAGCGGCTTGGATGCAGCCTCGGGTGTGATGGCAGCGCCCCGGCGTGACGAGGAGACGGAGATGGACACTGCAGAGGCAAGTCCGGGGCGGCCCGACACCGGTCCGGCGGCTGCTTGAAGTGGCAGAAAGAGGCACAGGGCCCGCTTGAGGACGAAGAGGCAGCCCGCGACAACGAAGGCTGACAGCTCCTCTGATCGAGTAGCACTAGGAATGTCCGTTGCGGCATATAAATACTAATTGGTTTCTCCATGTAGTACTTCCTTCTCCGTTCATTGATTTCCTTTGGAACTTTAAACTGTTGTACACCTAAGCCCTTGATGACATGCAACTAGATGAGATTGAGACCAGAATAGATTTGACCAGTGACTATCTAGCTTTAGACGACGGAATTTTTTCCAACTGAAAAAAAACTCGGCGACTTGATAGTTTGATGGATCGCTGTCAGCCTCAGCGGGTCATCAACGCAGCAGAGGCGAGAGGCGAGGCCAGCCACGGCTGAGAAAGCGAGGTGGCAGCGCTACAGAAACCCGTGGAGGGTGTGGAGACGGCCGATCGTCAACGCAACAGACTGGAGGGCCGGCTCGGCGGTTCAGCATGACAGGCTGGGGTACAGCCGTAGCAGCATGTTGCAGAAGCGACTTGACACAGCGACTCGCGCCCAGTCAGAGGTGACATAGCAGCAGGCGATTTGTCTGCTCGAGGCGCCGCAGCGGCCGAGGAAGGTTAGGAGCTAAGGGCGGCTCGGAGTGAAGCGGCAAAGTCAAGGATGACTCTAAACCGGACGGACCGCGACGACGGCGGTGTTTTGCTGTGCAAGGAAGTGGCAGGTCAAACATAGGAGTCCGTGTCCATGGATAACTCGCTCCCGAGTCGTGGTTGTTTCCAGGTCGACCCCAGTTGAACAGATCGGGGTGTGGTCTTCCTTTTGATGATTGAAAAAACTGAACCAATACTTCTAGTAGCTTGATGTCTACTACACAACATTTTTCTTGTAGATGTTGTTGGGCCTTCAAGTGCAGAAGTTTGTAGGACAGTAGCAAATTTCCCTCAAGTGGATGACCTAAGATTTATCGATCTGTAGGAGGCGTAAGATGAAGATGGTCTCTCTCAAGCAACCCTGCAACCAAATAACAAAGAATCTCTTGTGTCTCCAACACACCCAATACAATGGTAAATTGTATAGGTGCACTAGTTCGGCGAAGAGATGGTGATACAAGTGGTATATGGATAGTAGATATAGGTTTTTCTAATCTGAAAATATAAAAACAGCAAGGTAACTAATGATAAAATTGAGCGTAAACGGTATTGCAATGCGTTGAAACAAGGACTAGGGTTCATACTTTCGCTTGTGCAAGTTCCCTCAACAATACTAACATAATTGGATCACATAACTATCCCTCAACATGCAACAAAGAGTCACTCCAAAGTCACTAATAGCGGAGAACAAACTAAGAGATTATGGTAGAGTACGAAACCACCTCAAAGTTATTCTTTCTAATCAATCCGTTGGGCTATTCCCATAGGTGTCCCAAACAGCCCTAGAGTTCGTACTAGAATAACACCTTAAGACACAAATCAACCAAACCCCTAATGTCACCTACATACTCCAATGTCACCAAAACCCTAATCACAACGAAAATGTGTGCCAACCCCTATGCATAGGTTCATGGGCGGAACCCGCAAGTTGATCACCAAAATATACATCAAGTGAATCACGTGGTATCCCATTGTCACCACAGATATGCACGACAAGACATACATCAAGTGTTCTCAAATCTTTAAAGACTCAATCCGATAAGATAACTTCAAAGGGGAAACTCAATCCATTACAAGAGGGTAGAGGGGGAGGAGAAACATAAGATCCAACTATAATAGCAGAGCTCGTGATACATCAAGATCGTGCCAAATCAGGAACACGAGAGAGAGAGAGATCAAACACATAGCTACTGGTACATACCCTCAGCCCCGAGGGAGAACTACTCCCTCCTTGTCATGGAGAGCACCGGGATGATGAAGATAGCCACCGGAGCAGGATTCCCCCCCCTCCGGCAGGGTGCCGGAACGGGTCTAGATTGGCTTTCGGTGGCTACGGAGGCTTCTGGCGGCGGAACTCCTAATCTATTGTGCTCCCGGATGTTTTTAGGGTATATGGAGATATATAGGCGGAAGAAGTACGTCAGGGGGGGGCACGAGGGGCCCACGAGGGTGGAGGGCGCGCCCCCTACCTCGTGGCTCCCTCGTTTCTTTCCTGGCGTGCACTCCAAGTCCATCAGGTTGCTTTCCTTCCAAAAATATATTCCGTGAAGTTTCAGGTCAATTGGACTCCGTTTGATTTTCCTTTTCTGCGAAACCCTAAAATAGGCAAATAAACAGAAACTGGCACTGGGCTCTGGGTTAATAGGTTAGTCCCAAAAATCATATAAAATAGCATAAAAATGCAAATAAAACATCCAAGGTTGATAATATAATAGCATGGAACAATCAAAAATTATAGATATGTTGGAGACGTATCAGCATCCCCAAGCTTAATTCCTGCTCGTCCTCAAGTAGGTAAATGATAAAAACAGAATTTTTGATGTGGAATACTACCTAACATATTTCTCTAAGTAATTCTCTTTATTGTAGCATGAATGTTCAGATCCATAAGATTCAAGACAAAAGATTAATATTGACATAGAAATAATAATACTTCAAGCATACAAACCAAGCAATCATGTCTTCTCAAAATAACATGGCCAAAGAAAGCTATCCCTACAAAATCATATAGTCTGACTATGCTCCATCTTCACCATAGAACATATTTAAATCATGCACAACCCCGATGACAAGCCAAGCAATTAATTCATACTTTTGATGTTCTCAAACCTTTTCAATCTTCACGCAATACATGAGCATGAGCCATGGATATAGCACTATAGGTGAAATAGAATGGTGGTTGTGGAGAAGACAAAAAGGGAGAAGATAGTCTCGCATCAACTATTCGTATCAACGGGCTATGGAGATGCCCATCAATAGATATCAATGTGAGTGAGTAAGGATTTCCATGCAACGGATGCACTAGAGCTATAAATGTATGAAAGCTCAAAAAGAAACTAAGTGGGTGTGCAGCCAACTTGCTTGCTCACGAAGACCTAGGGCATTTTGAGGAAGCCGATCATTGGAATATACAAGTCAAGTTCTATAATGAAAAATTCCCACTAGTATATGAAAGTGATAACATGAGAGACTCTCTACTATGAATATCATGGTGCTACTTTGAAGCACAAGTGTGGTAAAAGGATAGTAACATTGTCCCTTCTCTCTTTTTTTATTTTTTTATTTGGGCCTTTTCTCTTTTTTTATGGCCTTTTTTTCGCGCGGAGTCTCATTTCGACTTGTGGAGGAATCACAGTCTCGATCATTCTTTCCTCACTGGGACAATGTTGTAATAGTGATGATCATCACACTTTTATTTTTCTTACAACTCAACAATTACTACTCGATACTTAGAACAAAATATGACTCTACATGAATGCCTCCGGCGGTGTACCGGGATATGCAATGACTCACGAGTGACAAGTATGAAAGAATTATGAACGGTGACTTTGCCATGAAAACGATGTCAACTACATGATCATGCTAAGCAATATGACAATGATGGACCGGAACGGTGGAAAGTTGCATGGCAATATATCTCGGACTGGCTATGGAAATGCCATAATAGGTAGGTATGGTGGCTGTTTTGAGGAAGGTAAATGGTGGGTTTATGGTACCGGTGAAAGTTGCGCGGTACTAGAGAGGCTAGCAATGGTGGAAGGGTGAGAGTGCGTATAATCCATGGACTCAACATTAGTCATAAAGAACTCACATACTTATTGCAAAAATCTATTAGTTATCGAAACAAAGTACTACGCGCATGCTCCTAGGGGGATAGATTTGTAGGAAAGGACCATCGCTCGTCCCCGACCGCCACTCATAAGGAAGACAATCAATAAATAAATCATGCTCCAACTTCATCACATAACGGTTCACCATACGTGCATGCTACGGGAATCACAAACTTTAACACAAGTATTTCTCAAATTCATAACCACTCAAAACAATCATCAAGTATCAAACTTCTCATAGTATTCAATGGACTCTATATGAAAGTTTTTATTATATCCCTCTTGGATGCCCATCTTATTAGGACTAAATTCATAACCAAATCAAATTACCATGCTGTTTAGGACTCTTAAAATAATATAGGTGAAGCACGAGAGTTCATCTATTTCTATAAAATAAAGCCACCACCGTGCTCTAAAAAGATATAAGTGAAGCACTAGAGCAAATGACAAACTACTCCGAAAGGTATAAGTGAAGATCAATGAGTAGTCGGATAATTATGCAACTATGTGAAGACTCTCTAACATTTAATAATTTCAGATCTTGGTATTTTATTCAAACATCAAGAAAAGCAAAATAAAATGACATCTAAGAATAGCAAACATCATGTGAAGAAGCAAACAACTTAGGATCAACCGATACTAACCAATAGTTGTTGAAGAAGAAAGGTGGGATGCCAACCGGGGCATCCCCAATCTTAGACTCTTGAGACTTCTTGAAATATTATCTTGGGGTGCCTTGGGCATCCCCAAGCTTGAGCTTTTGTGTCTCCTTAATTCCTCTCATATCACGGTCTCCCTAATTCTCAAAAGCTTCATCCACACAAAACTCAATAAGGACTCGTGAGATAAGTTAGTATAAACCATTGCAAAAACCTAATCATACTCTACTGTAGAAAATCATTGAAATTATTATTCAATATTGCATACTAAATGCCTCTGCATATTTAATAGTCCTATCCTCAAATAAAATCATTAAAGAAGCAAACATATGCAAACAATGCAAACATAACAGCAATCTGCCTAAACAGGACAGTCTGTAAAGAGTGCAGCAAGATCCATACTTCCCTAACTCCAAAAATTATGAAAGAAAATTTCCACTGTATTAAATTTATCAGAGCTTATTATGCAAAAGGTTTCAACATTTTATCACATTCTTACTTTTCTAGGAAATTATTGCAACAGCGGTAAACTTTCTGTTTTCAAACAGCAACATGAAGACTTGTAAAATAGGCATAGTAAAGGCTATCAATGCCACTTTTATTGAAATAAAAGATGTAAAAAATTGTTTGAAATAACAGCAAGCAAATACTAACAAAATAAATTGATGCTCCAAGCAAAACACATATCATGTGGTGAATAAAAATATAGCTCCAAGTAAAGTTATAGATGAACGAAGACGAAAGAGGGGATGCCTTCCGGGGCATCCCCAAGCTTAGGCTCTTGGCTATCCTTGAATATTAACTTGGGGTGCCTTGGGCATCCCCAAGCTTAGGCTCTTGCCACTCCTTATTCCATAGTCCATCGAATCTTTACCCAAAACTTGAAAACTTCACAACACAAAACTTAACAGAAAACTCGTAAGCTCCCTTAGTATAAGAAAATAAATCACCACCTCAAGGTACTGTAATGAACTCATTATTTATTTATGTTGGTGTTAAACCTACTATATTACAACTTCTCTATGGTTTATAAACTATTTTACTAGCCATAGATTCATCAAAATAAGTAAACAACACATGAAAAACAGAATCTGTCAAAAACAGAACAGTCTGTAGTAATCTGGATCAAACGTATACTTATGGAACTCATAAAATTCTCAAATAAATTGCTGGCCCTGAGGAATTTATCTATTAATCATCTTCAAAAATAATTAACTAAATATCACTCTCCAAATAAACATGGCAGCAATTCTCGTGAGCGCTAATGTTTCTGTTTTCTACAGCATGATCGCAAAGACTTTCCCAAAGTCTTCCCAAAGGTTCTACTTGGCACAAACACTAATTAAAAGCATAAAACCTCAATCATAACAGAGGTAGATAAATTATTTATTACTAAACAGGAGCAAAAAGCAAGGAACAAAAAATAAAATTGGGTTGCCTCCGAACAAGCGCTATCGTTTAATGCCCCTAGCTAGGCATGATGATTTCAATGATGCTCACATAAAAGATAAGAATTGTAACATAAAGACAGCATCATGAAGAATATGACTAGCACATTTAAGTCTAACCCACTTCCTATGCATAGGGGTTTTATGACCAAACAACTTATGGGAACAATAATCAACTTGCATAGGAAGGTAAAACAAGCATAACTTCAAAATTTTAAGCACATAGAGAGGAAACTTGATATTATTACAATTCCTACAGGTATATATTCCTCCATCGTAATAATTTTCAGTAGCATCATGAATGAATTCGACAATATAACCAGCACCTAAAGCATTCTTTTCATGATCTACAATCATAGAATTTGTATTACTCTCCACATAAGCAAAATTCTTCTCATGAATAATAGTGGGAGCAAACTCAACAAAATAACTATCATGTGATTGAAAATTAAGATCAAAATGACAAGTTTCAAGGTTATCATTATTCTTTAAAGCATACGTGTCATCACAATAATCATCATAGATAGGAGGCATGCTTTCATCATAATAAATTTGCTCATCAAAACTTGGGGGACAAAAAAATTCATCTTCATCAAACATAGCTTCCCCAAGCTTGTGGCTTTGCATATCATTAGCATCATACATATTCAAGGAATTCATACTAACAACATTGCAATCATGCTCATCATTCAAATATTTAGTGCCAAACATTTTATAGATTTTTTCTTCTAGCACTTGAGCACAATTATCCTTTCCATCATACTCACGAAAGATATTAAAAAGGTGAAGCGTATGAGATAAACTCAATTCCATTTTTTTATAGTTTTCTTTTATAAACTAAACTAGTGATAAAACAAGAAACTAAAAGAATCGATTACAAGATCTAAAGATATACCTTCAAGCGCTAACATCCCCGGCAACAGCGCCAGAAAAGAGCTTGATGTCTACTACACAACCTTCTTCTTGTAGACGTTGTTGGGCCTCCAAGTGCATAGGTTTGTAGGACAGTAGAAAATTTCCCTCAAGTGGATGACCTAAGATTTATCAATCCGTCAGAGGCGTAGGATGAAGATGGTCTCTCTCAAGCAACCCTACAACCAAATAACAAAGAGTCTCTTGTGTCCCCAACACACCCAATACAGTGGTAAATTGTATAGGTGCACTAGTTCGGCGAAGAGATGGTGATAAGTGGTATATGGATAGTAGATATAGGTTTTTGTAATATGAAAATATATAAACAGCAAGGTCACTAATGATAAAAGTGAGCGTAAACGGTATTGCAATGCGTTGAAACAAGGCCTAGGGTTCATACTTTCGCTTGTGCAAATTCCCTCAACAATACTAACATAATTGGATCACATAAATATCCCTCAATATGCAACAAAGAGTCACTCCAAAGTCACTAATAGTGGAGAACAAACGAAGAGATTATGGTAGGGTACGAGACCACCTGAAAGTTATTCTTTCCAATCAATCTGTTGGGCTATTCCTATAGGTGTCACAAACAACCCTAGAGTTCATAATAGAATAACACCTTAAGACACAAATCAACCAAAACCCTAATGTCACCTAGATACTCTAATGTCACCTAAAGTATCCGTGGGTATGATTATACAATATGCATCACACAACCTCAGATACATCTATTCAACCAACACATAGAACCTCAAAGTGTGCCCCAAAGTTTCAACCAGAGAATCATGACGAAAACGGGTCTAGATCGGCTTTCGGTGGCTACGGAGGCTTCTGGCGGCGGAACTCCTGATCTATTGTGCTCCCGGATGTTTTTAGGCTATATGGAGATATATAGGCGGAAGAAGTACGTCAGGGGGGCCATGAGGGGCCCACGAGGGTGGAGGGCGCGCCCCCTACCTCGTGGCTCCCTCGTTTCTTTCCTGACGTGCACTCCAAGTCCATAAGGTTTCTTTCCTTCCAAAAATAAGTTCCGTGAAGTTTCAGGTCAATTGGACTCCATTTGATTTTCCTTTTCTGCGAAACCCTAAAATAGGCAAAAAAAACAGAAATTGGCACTGGGCTCTGGGTTAATAGGTTAGTCCCAAAAATCATATAAAATAGTATATAAAACATCCAAGGTTGATAATATAATAGCATGGAACAATCAAAACTTATAGATACGTTGGAGACGTATCATAGCTTCACGTACTAGTGCTAGTTGCTGACTTTGACCAAATCAATGATTAAGAAACGAATCTGAACCTTTCAAGCACCTTATACGAACAGCCGTCATGGAGTATTATTGCAGTAGTGTCTCTTTCATCAGAACAGTAGCATAATCAAAGTAATACTGCTCAGAACCGTAACAATAGATCTCTTTACGAGACAACTTCGGGGGTTGGATCCTTGCTTTCCCACATGTTTATTGATTTATCTGACATAACGCACAGCGGATGCAGCATAATTCCTGCAAACCTCGGCGACAAGTGATTATAGAAAATTGATCTTAACTTCGGACTTCGACGGATCACGTTTTGTCGGCGGCGCACAACAGAAACTCCAAATCATGGAATTCGCCGGCTTCTGCCGAAGATTATCTCCTGTCGAATTTTCTTCATCCAGCCAATTACGACCTTCTCGATCCCTGTGAGAGATCCCTTCAAGAACTCATCACCATCGTGCGCAGGCCCCACGGTGGGTGCCAACTGTCGTGGAGTTGTCATGGCAGATATCCTAATGTGAGGACTTAATCGTGAGGCCAACGCATCTATGTGGTAGCTTGAGAGGGGTTGAGTGGAATCGAGAGATGCAACACAAGACAAAGGTTTAGACAGCTTCGGGCCCCGAGAAACATCATCTGGTAAGAACCCTACATGTTGTTTGTGGCTAGGTCTCATTATACTCATGAGAGGAGTCGCCATAAGCCGGCTCTCCTAGTTGTATCTAGCCTAGAGATTATTTCTTCTTAACTTGTCCCTCTTTGGGGAGCCCTTCCCCTCCTTATATAAGTTGAAGGGGCGGCTTATATGTAGAGTCCTAGTGGGATTAGAACTAACTTATTCTCTATTACAAGTCGGATACAAGTACGGGTCTTGCTTCCTTGTAAAGGAAATATTCCTCATGCCTTCCGTCTTAAGCCGGCCCACAATAACATGAGCTGGCCTACTGGGCCTTGGGCCTTTGTCATCCGTCTGACCTGCATGGGCCATCATTAAATCGCTAGGCTCGTGAGTCATCACACCAGTGAACCTCCAGACTCGTAAGTCGCCAATCCTCCGGTGGGTTACAATGAAGCGCCAAGTCCGGCCGGGTCATACTTCCGACCGGGTCATACCGCGGGGTGTATCCCCGACACAACCCGCCATCACCGTCTGCCCAGGACGTTCTGATCACTGGAAGCCGCTTTGTTGAACCAGGGAATCCCACCATGTTGGCTCGTCATATGGCTAAACAAGAGGCTTTGGAGAGACAAAAAGTCTGTTTTGATATTTCTCATTATAGCGATCTAAACGCCAATGACATATTGTCCGGCTATCTCAGCCATGTGCACTCCAGCCGTGACTTGGAAATCGAAATGGTCAAGCAGTTGCAGCTGAAGTATGAGGTATGTTCTTCCAGCTTACTTATATTCTGCCAGCCCCAAGTCTTTAGATTATGATAGAACCTGAATGATCTATAGACTTATGATATAGGCTAAAGCTTTACCTTTAAATATTTTTGTTATCTAATAAAATAGAATAAACTTCACTGGTAGTCCCCAAGGGACGGTTCACTTGACCATAAATGAGCCGGTACTTTGAATTTCATAACTGCCTTGTGTCGAACCCAACAAATGTTGTAATCCGGCTTAACCTGGAGAAACTTGCTGAATAGCATACATTAGCCCCCAAGTGCCATGTGCTGTTACTTTGTAAAGTACTTGGGACTTGAAGTATGTTAGAGTCATAAGAAATTGTTTTGGCATACATTAGCCCCCAAGTGTCAAGTGATTTTGCAATGCAAAGTACTTGAGACTTGAATCTTGACTCTTGAACTTTAATTGAAATCTTGACACACCTGGGTATGTTTTGTAGAATGCCTTATCTGAATTGAGCTCACAATTAACTGATGCGAAGACCCGGTTGTCGGATCAGGAGGCAGAAATCAAGTCTGCTGACTCCAAACTGCAATTGAGTCTTGCTGAGACGGAGAGAACCAACTTTACCGCCAAGAAGAAAACCTGGGCTAAAGAGTAGACGCTACTGACACAACGCGCCGAAAAAGTTGAAGCAGCTCTTGAGGAGGTTACTACAGAGCTGACCAGCTTAAAGGACCGGGTATCTCAAATGGTTTCCGCCATCTTTGGTAAGCCATCTGTACTAACCTTTTTTACCTTCTTTTGACCCGGAATACAAACCGCTAGCTGGCCCTTTGTTTACAAAACATGTGCAGGCCCATGAAGCAAGAATCTGAGCCAAGACAACATGACTAAACTGACGGCGGTCTATACCTTAGTGGAGCAGTTGTACATTGGCGCACAACGGGCACTTGCTGCTATCTCTCCTGCCAATGAAGGACCCAACCGGCTCGGTGATGTCTTTAAAAAGCTGTCAATCTTATTACCCGCCAGGTTCCAAGAAGTCAAGCGATCATGTGCCAGAGCCGGAGCTTTGACTGCCCTGAGCCGCTCCAAAGCCTGGGTGCCAGATCTAGACCCGGCGGATGTAGCCAGGGGTACCCTACCGTGAAAGAAGACGGCTCTCCATTTGAGCAAGATGACTTCATGGCTTGCGTGAGGGGAGTTCGACCTCAGGCTACCATTCTTGGAGATGAAACCAATATTGACAAACATCAGTCAGGTTTTGACTTGGAGACTAAGAAGATGGCAACTCCCTCGTACAAGGTGACAGATTTAATCTCGTCGGTTCGTGAACATACATTTGCTCCGGAAGTTGATCCAGCTGGCCTGATTGACGAAGAAGCAGAATTTATTGCCGTGAACGGTTTTGGCTGGTCAAAACCCAGCTTCCAATCAGCAGAAGGTGGTGAACCGGCGAGGGAGGAGTGAGGACCATCTTCATGGGCTTTAAAAAGCCTTGTAATAGATTAGTTTTGAAAACACCGCATATTTTGCCTATGCCATCATGCATAAGACATCGTGTGTTACTCTGTGCCTTCTGATGTTAATATATGCATCATATTTATGGTTATCTCTGCAATACTTTCAGCTCTGTTCCTGTAGATAAAAGGGAAAAAATGGCTTGGCGGTTTAATACCAAACGGGTCAGAAAACCCGGTTTATAACCAATATTTTATTATAATAGAGGAAAAACAGAAAACATATGCGAAAATATCCAAGGTTGAAACAACCTTTGATTAATATAGAAAACAATTATTCTTTAAACAATAGTCAAAACTGTATTTTTTACTTCTGGACCACCGGTTTATGTGATCCGGGTGATGAGGTTGATGATCCAAACCTTTTGAGAAGTCAATGCTTCTGTATGACTGATGACTTTAATGCCTTGGCGGCTTATTGTCAAATAGTTAAGCCGGTGAAAAGACCGTGCTGACTTGTTTTTAAATTTGAGACAATGAAAGATCAATAAAACAAATAAGACAAATAACAGTTAATAATCAATATAACTTAACCTTGTAGTTAAAGGTTGGGGGTTTCTGATTCGAATACGATCAGTAAACCGGACTAAAGGGGTTAAGCCAAGGTTCGAATATGACCATATAGCCCCTAGTGGCTTTGGCGTTGCGCCTATCAAGAGGGTACCGACAACTATGTTCTCTTTGGTTTAAATACGACCTATGTTTAAACAGGAAGCCCCCAGATGACCTTGAGAGGTTTTTAACGACCCTGATTCTAATACGATCCAAGTCGGACCCAGAAGGGGTTAAGCTATGATTCGAATATGATCAAGAAGCCCCCCTAGTGAGTTTGGCTTTTGAGCCGATCAAGAGGGTTATGACAGCTATGTTCTCTTTGGTTCGAATACGACCTATGTTTGAACAAGCAGCCCCCAAATGACCTTGAGAGGTTTTTAACGACCCTGATTCGAATACGCTCCAAGTCGGACCCAAAAGGGGTTAAGCTATGATTCGAATATGATCAAGAAGCCGGACCAAAAAGGTTAGACTTGATTCAGATATGATCAACTCCTTAATAGTCATATTAAATAAAAGATAGTAAAGATATGTAATCTTTGAAAAGGAAAAAGACCGAGGTCCTGCTTTATTACTTATCATAGCATATACAACGTCAAAGTATGTACAGGATGAGGGGTGGTGGCTCAGGTATAGTATGGCCGAAGTTGAGCAATGTTCCACGGCTGGCGGGTCTCCTCCTCCGACTTACATGAGTCTTTGTGCTCTCGAACATCAATGAGGTAATATGACCCGTTGTTTCTGTTCTTGCTAACCACAAAGGGTCCTCCCCAAGGCGGGGATAACTTGTGTGCATCTGAAAGATCCTGGATGAGCCGGAGCACCAGGTCACCTTCTTGAAAAGTCCTGGACTTAACCCGGCGGCTGTGATAATGGCACAGGTCATGTTGATAAATTGCAGATCGAGCTGCTACTAAGTCTCTTTCCTCATCCAACAAGTCAAGTGCATCCCGTCTGGCTTGCTCATTATTAGCTTCAACACAAGTCTCTACACGGGGCGAGTCATGACGGATGTCACTACACAACACCGCTTCTGCTCCATAAACCATGAAGAAAGGTGTATAACATGTAGACTTGTTAGGAGTGGTGTTGATACTCCACAGTACCGAGGGTAACTCCTCTACCCAACAACCCGGTGTTCGCTGCAAGGGAACCATAATCCGGGGCTTGAGACCTTTTAAGATTTCCTGATTTGCTCTCTCAGCTTGACCATTGGATTGAGGATGAGCTACAAAAGAAACATCAAGCCAGATATGCTCACGTTGACAAAACTCCTCCATGGCCCCTTGGGATAGATTAGTGCCATTGTCAGTGATAATGCTGTGTGGAAAACCAAAACGAAAAATCACCTTTTTCATGAGCTGAACCATCGTGGCCACATCACACTTACTCACTGGCTCTGCCTCAACCCACTTTGTGAATTTGTCAACTGCCACTAAAAGATGTGTCTTTTTATCCTTAGACCTTTGGAAAGGTCCAACCATGTCAAGCCCCCAGACCGCAAACGGCCAGGTGATTGGAATCATCCGCAACTCTTGAGCCGTCACATGTGCTCGCCGTGCGAATTTTTGACATCCATCACACCTACTGACCAGATCTTCTACATCAGCATTAGCCGTTAACCAGTAAAAACCGTGACGAAAAGCTTTGGCCACAAGAGATTTTGACCCGGCGTGATGACCACAATCACCTTCATGGATCTCACGAAGTATTTCTTGGCCTTCTTCAGGAGAAACACACCGCTGATATGCTCCGGAGACGCTGCGATGGTATAATTCTCCGTCAGAAATTGTCATTGACTTAGATCGCCGGGTTATCTGTCGGGCCAGGGTTTCATCTGCTGGCAACTAGCCCCGGATCATGTAAGCCGAGAACGGTACTGTCTAATATGGGATGACGTGAAGTGCCGCCACCAACCGTGCCTCCGGATCAGGAACGGCTAGATCTTCTTTTGTAGGTAACTTAACAGACAGGTTATGCAAAACATCCAAAAAGGTGTTAGGTGGCACCGACTTATGCTGAGATCCCAACCGGCTTAAAGCATCGGCCGCTTCGTTCTTCTTACGGTCAATGAGTTCCACCTGATAACCTTCAAAATGTCCTGCCCCAACATCAACTTCACGACGGTAAGCCGCCATGAGAGGGTCCTTGGAATCCCACTTGCCTGATACCTGTTGAGCCACCAAATCTGAATCGCCAAGACACCGGACCCGGCTCAGGCTCATCTCTTTAGCCATTCAAAAACCATGGAGCAAGGCTTCATATTCTGCTACGTTGTTAGTACAAGGAAACATAAGTCGCAACACATAACAAAATTTGTCACCTCGAGGGGAAGTTAACACAACTCCAGCCCCCGAGCCTTCCAACTGTCTGGACCCATCAAAGTGAATCATCCAATATGTGTTGTCTGGTTTCTCCTCTGGCATCTGCATCTCTGTCCAGTCATTAATAAAGTCAACCAGTGCTTGAGATTTGATCGTAGTACGTGGTACATACTTCAACCCATGAGAACCAAGTTCAATGGCCCACTTGGCGACTCGTCCAGTGGCTTCTCTACTTTGAATGATGTCTTCCAAAGGAGCAAAGCTAACCACAGTGATTGGGTGACCCTGAAAGTAATGTTTGAGCTTCCGGCTTGCCATGAACAACCCATACATGAGCTTTTGCCAATGTGGATATCTTTGTTTAGAGTCAATCAACACCTCACTGACGTAGTAAACCGACCGTTGAACAGGATGTTCCTTGCCAACCTCCTTGCGCTCCACCACAATTGCCACACTAACAGCTCGTGAGTTGGCAGCTACGTATAACAATAGCGGCTCTTTCTCAACCGGAGCAGCAAGGACCGGCGGCTCAACCAGCTGTTTCTCCCGATCCTCAAAAGCAGAGTTCACAACATCGCTCCAAACGAAATCATCTATTTTCTTCATCATCTGATACAAAGGCATCGCCTTCTCCCCTAACCGACTTATGAACTGGCTCAAAGCAGCAACACGACCCACCAGGCGTTGAACGTCATTGATGCATGTTGGTTTGGCCAGGGATGTGATTTCCTTAATTTTCTCCGGGTTAGCTTCAATACCTCGGTTGGACACCAAAAAACCCAAGAGCATGCCAGCTGGGACTCCAAAAACACACTTGGCTGGGTTAAGAATCATTTTGTAGATCCGGAGGTTATCAAAGGTCTCTTTCAGATCTGTGACCAAGGTTTCCTCTTTCCTGAACTTTACCACTATATCATCCACATAGGCATTAACATTACGCCCAATCTGATTGTGAAGGCAATTCTGCATACACCATTGATAAGTTGCCTGGGCACTCTTAAGCCCGAAGGGCATAGACACATAGCAGAAGGCTCCAAACGGAGTGATGAAATATGTCTTCTCCTGGTGCTTGACTGCCATCTTGATCTGATGATAACCTGAATAAGCATCTAGAAAACTCAAATGCGCGCAACCCGCTATAGCATAAATGATCTGATCAATACGGGGGAGAGCAAAAGGGTCAGATGGACAAGATTTGTTTAAATCGGTGTAATCCACACACATACGCCGGGTGCCGTTCTTTTTGAGTACGAGCACCGGGTTGGCCAACCACTCTGGGTGAAAGAATTCCACAATGAACCCGGCCGCCAAGAGCCGGGCCACCTCTTCTCCAATGGCCTTGCGCCTTTCCTCGTTGAACCATCGGAGAAATTGCCTGACCGGCTTAAACTTTGGATCAATATTTAGTGTATGCTCAGGGAGTTCTCTCGGGACACCAGGCATGTCAGAAGTTTTCCATGCAAAGATGTCCCGGTTCTCATGGATGAACTCGATGAACGCGCTTTCCTATTTTGGATCCAAGTTGGCACTGATGATGAACTGCTTGGATGAATCGCCGGGCACAAAATCAACCATCTTGGTGTCATCAGCTGACTTAAATTTCAACACCGGTTCATGCTCCGTTGTTGGTTTCTTTAAAGACATCATGTCTGCCGGGTCAACATTATCCTTATAAAACTTTAACTCCTCTGTTGCACAAACAGACTCAGCATATGCAGCATCTCCTTCTTCACACTCCAGGGATATTTTCCGGCTTCCATGTACTATAATGGTGCCCTTATAACCCGACATCTTGAGCTGCAAATACACATAACACGGCCGAGCCATGAACTTAGCGTAAGCCGGGCGTCCAAACAGAGCATGATATGGGCTTTTGATCTTAACCACCTCAAAGGTTAATTTCTCCGCTCTGGAATCATATTCATCCCCAAAGGATACTTCCAGTTCAATCTTACCAACTGGGTATGCCGACTTGCCAGGTACCACACCGTGAAAAACAGTGTTGGATTGCTTAAGACTCTTATCAGTCAACCCCATCCGACGAAACGTCTCATAGTAGAGGATGTTGATGCTACTGCCTCCATCCATGAGCATTTTAGTGAATTTATATCCACCAACCTGAGGCGCTACTACCAAGGCCAAGTGACCCGGATTGTCAACCTGGGGAGGATGATCCTCTCTGCTCCACACAATAGGCTGTTCTAACCACCGTAAGTAATGTGGAATCGCCGACTCAACGGCATTGACAACCCTCTTGTGAAGCTTCTGGTCCCTTTTGCACAAGCTAGTGGTAAATACATGATATTGCCCACTATTCAACTGTTTCGGGTTGCCCTGATATACATACTATTGTTGCTGATTAGCTTGCCCAGGTTGTGGATTATAGGCTCCCTAGTTACCCATATGGCCCTGACTATGAAAACCGCCTTCGCCTGAACTGGCGTCCGGGCCATGAAAACCGCCTCCACCTAAACCGCCGCCCGGGGTGTGACATCCATCAAATGCATTTGAATTTTTAAACGCCTTCATGATGGTACAGTCTTTCCACAGATGGGTTCCTGGCTTCTCCCGGGTGCCGTGTCTTGGACAAGGTTCATTCAATAGTTGCTCAAAGGTGGGACCTGACCCGCCCGACCGAGGGGGTTGCCTACCCTTGCGCCGGTGGTTGCCGCCCTGTGCATTGGTGTTAGCCACAAATTCATCAGCCTTACGTTTATTACCTCCTTGATTTGCCGGGTTATGCTGGTGACCCTTGCTGTTGCTGTTCTTCTTTCCCTTCCCTGTATTTTCTTCATCAGACACAGGGTCCTTGGTACTATCAGAATCAGCATACTTGACGAGAGCCACCATCAACTGGCCCATGTCATTGCAGTCACGTTTAAGCCGCCCCAGTTTCTGCTTCAGAGGCTCACAACGACAATTTTTCTCCAACATTAAGACTGCTGAGCCGGCATCCATCTTATTAGATGAATGAATTATCTCCTTGACCCGGCGCACCTAATGGGTTGTGGACTCACCTTCCTCCTGTTTACAATTAGTCAGGTCCATGATTGACATAGGTTGTTTGCATGTGTCCTTGATGTTTTGAATGAACCGGGCCTTCAACTCTGCCCATGAGCCTATGGAATTGGGGGGCAATCCTTTTAGCCAAGTGTGGGCTGTTCCATCCAACATCATCGTAATACTTATCCATTGTCGCGTCGCTGACTTCCAACAACTCCATTGCCATCTCATAACTCTCAATCCAGGCCCCAGGCTGCAAGTCGGCCGTGTAATTAGGCACTTTACGAGGCCATTTGAAGTCTTTTGGCAAGCACTCATTACGTATGGCCGGCACCAGGAAAGGGACACCTCCGGTTCTCGTGGCCACTCCTGCCTCAACTGAGGTTGCTGGATAAGCCGGAAAAGTCTGATGAGCCGCCTGCTCCGCTGCTAGTTGAACCGCTCGCTCGGCCTCTTGTCGAATCCTCTCCTGACCAGCCTGTACTGGCTCATGCCTGTGCGGCCGGTTGTGGCGTTGAGCATTGCTTGGCATATCAGCTGAGTCCATATGCCTACTGTAGCTTGGGCTCCGGCTCGGGCGAGGGGTTGAATGGATCCTATCTTGGCTGTATGACGCGTCCTGCTACGCCAGAGCCGTCTGAAGAAGTTCTCTCACCCTGCGTGTTTCGATCGCTATCGGAGAGTCACCTTCCATCGGGAGAGCCGTCAAACGAGCTAACGCAACAATGAGGTTTTCCAAAGGATTGGAGAAGTGACCTGGTGGTGTCGGCGTATAATGAGGCGGAGCGGTATGCATGCGAGGTGGCTCCATGATCCGGGGCTGAACCGTTGTTTCGAGCGTCGTGATCCAGTTTTCCTCTAGCGGGTTACTTGTCCCGGCCCCGGGTGTATGGAAAAGGTTCCTAGGATCGAGAGTCAGAGGTAGACGTGACTGAGTTTTCTGATGCCTTCTCCTCATGACCTCGTTTGACGCGTTCAGATCCACTAACAACCGAAAGGTCTCTGCTTGAAGCTGCCGAGCACGGGCGTCCAACGCCGCCCGTTCTGCGGCCATCCTGACTTCTTCTGCTGCTAAATTGTCTTTGGCTTGTACCATCTCTTTGCATACCCGTGCAACCTCTGCGTCCGGTTCCACCACGGCGGTCAACAAAGTTGTCAGCTTATCCATGAGGTCCATTAGTATCTGAGCCGGAGGGTGCGCAGGGTCTCCTGACCCGGCCGCTGCCGACTCGATGGTTGTTGCTGCTGCAGCTGTAGAGTTCTGTCTGAGCTGAGTGCCTGCCATGAAGACTCCGGCTCGACTCGGCGGCTCAAAGGGGTCCGAAATACTGCTTCCATCGGAACACCCCCCTAGCATGCCATCCTGCAGCTGATACAAAGAGTTTGTCTCGCCCGTTCATGATGTAGCATCAGAATAGATGGTCGTCTCACTGCCATCCACCGACCATTTAGAGTACTCACCGCCATGGATGCAACCTACGAAGACATGCTTCATGACAGATTGACCTCGGGCGGACCTCGCGCGCTGAGCTGTTTCGACGAGGTTGGTGTGGACGTCCGGCTCTGGGCCCGATTCGCCGATCCGGCCGATGAAGACATGAATTCCGCCGAAGGGACCCGGTACCCATACTCAATTTAGCCGTCCTCGTGGCCCCAGCCTTTGTCGTTGATGTAGAGCTTTCCGCGATGACTCTTGGTCATCCGGCCCACAGTGTATCCCTTGAGACCTTAGAAGTTGCCCTTCAAGAACTCAAATCCACCGTGCGCTGGCCCCACGGTGGGCGCCAACTATCGTGGAATTGTCACGGCAGATGTCCTAGCAAAAGGACTTAGTCGTAGGGACATCGCAACTAGGAAGCTTAAAGGGGTTAATCCGGACAAACCACACGAGAGGTTTTATACTAGTTCGGCCCCTTACGATGAAGGTAAAAGCCTATGTCTAGTTGTGTTGATATTGCTGGGGTTTCGATCACCAAGAGGCTAGTTCGCCGGCTTGGTTATCAATCTCTTGTTTCTTGCCCTAAGCCGCCTCCGGGTCGTCCCCTTATATACACAGGTTGACGCCTAGCGGCCTACAGAGTCCCGGCCGGTTCATAAACGTGTCCGGCTCGGTGACCTCTTTACATGCCTTTCCTTACAAGTCTTTCTTTATGTATGGGGGTTTACAATATTGGGTCTTAACCCATCTCTGGGCTTTAGGCCTTCTACAAGTCTTAATAAACTATCGCCTTGAATATTACTGGGCTTCTTTTGTAATCCGCCATTGGGGCTGACCCGGCCCCTCCTGGGTTGGTCTTTATCTGTTAACTATATCCCCAACAGATATCATTATTATATCTTGTTTACTTTAATGCATCTATATACTTGGTAAAGGGTGGAAGGATCGGCATTTTTCCTGGTGTTTTGTTCCACTCTTGCCGCCCTAGTTTCCGTCATACCGGTGTTATGTTCCTTGATTTTGCGTTCCTTACGCGGTTGGGTGTTATGGGAACCCCTTGACAGTTCACCTTGAATAAAACTCCTCCAGCAAGGCCCAACCTTGGTTTTACCATTTGCCACCTAAGCATTTTTCCCTTGGGTTTCATGGACTCAAGGGTCATCTTTATTTTAAACCCCCCGGGCCAGTGCTCCTCTGAGTGTTGGTCCAAACTAGAACCCCTTGCAGCGCCACCTCGGGGAAACTTGAGGGTTGGTTTTAGTTGTACAGATTGCTTATCCCGTGTGCCCTAAGAATGAGATATGTGCAGCTCCTATCGGGATTTGTCGGCACATTTGGGTGGCTTTGCTGGTCTTGTTTTACCATTGTCGAAATGTCTTGTAACCGGGATTCCAAGTCTGATCGGGTCATCCTGGGAGAAGGAATATCCTTCTTGACCGTGAGAGCTAGTGATGGGCTAAGTTGGGATACCCCTGCAGGGTTTTAAACTTTCAAAAAAGCCATGCCCGCGGTTATGGGCAGATGGGAATTTTTTAATATCCGGTTGTAGAAAACCTGACGCTTAACTTATTTTAAAATGAATCAACCGTGTGTGTAGCCGTGATGGTCTCTTTTTTGCGGAGTCTGGGAAGAGAACACAGTCTCATGTTATGTTTGAACGTAAGTAGTTTCAGGATCACTTCTTGATCTTTATAGCATCTCGATCGTGCTTTGCTTCTCCTCTTGCTCTCATTTGCGTAAGTTAGCCACCATACATGCTAGTGCTTGCTACAGCTCCACCTCACTACCTTTTTCTACCCTTAAGCTTAAATAGTCTTGATCGCAAGGGCGTGAGATTGCTGAGTCCCTGTGACTCCCAGATTACTTCCAAAACCAGATGCAGGTGCCGATGATGCCAGTGCAGGGGACGCGACCGAACTCAAGTGGGAGTTCGACGAGGATTCGGGACATTACTATATGTCTTTTCCGGACGATCAGTAGAGGAGCCCAGTTGGGGCGATAGGGGATCTAGCATTTGGGGTTGTCTTTATTTATTTTGGTTCCATAGTCGGACCTTGATTGTATTCTGGATGATGTATGCTATATTTATGTATTGTGTGAAGTGGCGATTGTAAGCCAACTCTTTATCTTATTCAGTACATGGGATGTGTAAAGATTACCCCTCTTGCGACATGACTACCATGTGGTTATGCCTCTAAGTCGTGCTCCGACACGTGGGAGATATAGCCGCATCGTGGGTGTTACAAGTTGGTAATCAGAGCCTTCCCCGACATAGGAGTCCCCTACTTGATCGAATCGCTGACGTTGTTGAGTCTAGAAAAATGTTTTGAGTCTTATAGGATTATATATATTGGAGAGTAGGATTCTTTTTACTCCTCAGTCCCTTCGTTGCTCTGGTGAGGCCTCCTGACGTAGAGTTTTGACTCTTCTCTTCTCAAATTTCACGAAAAAAAAAATAGGATCACGCGGGTATCTTGGAATCGTTCCGATTGTTTTGTGATGTGAACATTGCTCTTGGTGCCTCCTGACATTTAGGGCTTGTGGCAGTGCCCCGGGGAGTTGAGCTCCGAGGTGTTGTCATCACAATTTTATCGTTGTAGTTCTGAAATACCTGAGTTCACCGACATCGAAAATCTCCTTGACGCAGTTGTTGGTGTAACCTCGATGCCACCCAGTACTGGGGCGGGAGTTCGGGAGTATTGCCATAACTCGTATAACAGATGCTTTTTCAAAGGTTGAGGTAAATGATTTCTGAAAGTTTCTTGGTTATGTGTTGAAGGATGGATACAGCTGGATGTAGGATCTGCTAGTTTTGGGTGAGATATTATGCTTCCCCTGTATCCCCAACACCCGATTGCATAACCAGAAAGTTTCGGGAGTTTTATAGGTGGGAATTCATGTAGCTCTAGTATTTCTTCCCGCAGATATTTGGTTTGTGATTGGGTAATCCTTACCAATTATTTGTTCATATCTTTACCATGTTGATTTATTCATCTATCTTTATCTAAGTAGCTTCTCAACTTATGGAAGTGTGATGATTTACTTTGGAATTCATTCGTTCATTCTTGTTCGAATGTTAAGGCAACATGTTGCAATTTCAATCCATTGATTCATCTTGAATATATGTCTTTCAATATGCTAACAGATGTCAACCTCTTCAGGATGGCTCCTCCAACGTGTCAGAATCCGGAACCTCCGCCACCACCTCCACCTCCGGAGGCATGGCAAGCTGTCATGGCCACCACCAACGCCAACACTCAGATGCTTTTGCAACTCTTCCAAGAGCGCAACCAAGGAAATCAAGGCCAAGGCAACAACCAACCTCAGTTCGCTACTCTCAATCAGTTCCTCGCAAACCAGCCGAAGTCCTTCAATAACTGTGTCGAGGCCACACACGCCAATGACTAGCTCATGGATATCTGCAAACATTTTGAGTGTAGTTATGTCAGGCCTGAGGACTTTGTCAAGTTTGCTTCGTTCCAACTCAAAGACCAAGCTGCTAAGTGGTATCAACAATACAGAGGTTCCAGAGGAGGTCATGTGATTACCTGGGATGATTTTCGCCGAGACTTCAAAGCTCACCACATTCCACAAAGTGTTGCTGAGAGTAAGCGCGAGGAGTTCCGCAATCTCAAAAAAGGCAGCATGTCTGTTTACCAATACAACATCCTGTTTCAGAGGCTCGCTCGCTTCGCTAAACAAGATGTCCCTAATGAGAAGAGCATGATTTATCAATTCAGAGGTGGCCTCAGAGAAGATCTACAACTAGCTCTCGTGCTTTTTGAGCCGACCAAGTATGATGAGTTCTACAACATGGCTCTAAAGCAAGAAGCCGCTCAGCTCAAGTGCGATGCATCAAAGAAGAGACTGAGTGATGCAACTCAATCGTCTTCTTCATCTCTAGTGGCAGCTAAGCAACATAAGTTTTGGTTGCCTCCTCCTCCGTTCCGTCAGCCTTATCAGCAAAAGAGTAAAGGTGGCAATGGATCTTCCCACCCACCCAACCCAGGCTATCAGAACAAAGCTCTGTCTCATGCTCCAAAGTCAAGTGCTCCGTATCACCATCCGCTCTCAGAGGTTACTTGCAACAAGTGTCAGCAGAAAGGGCACTATGCAAACAAATGCTTCAACCAAAGGCGCCTTCCGCCTCCTCCTCCTCCTATGAGATCTGCCAGCAATGCAGTGGTCAAGCATAATCCCAAGTTTGCAAAGGTCAACATGATGAACGCAGCTCAAGCAGAGGACTCTTCAGAAGTAATCATGGGTAATCTTCCTGTTAATGATATTACGGCAAAAGTTCTTTTTGATACTCGTGCATCGCATTCTTTCATTTCAAGACCTTTTGTGGCTATGCATGATTTGGTTACTCAAGTATTGCTGAGACCTTTGTCTATTGTTTCTCCGGTCCGACAGATGACTTCTCGAGTATTCGTTCCGGATTCCGTTATCAAGATGGGTGACTATAAGTTTTTTCCTCTCCAATTTTTCTTGGTAAATCGGATATTGATCTAATTCTCGGCATGGACTGTCTTTCTAAGAACAAGGCTCAGCTTGATTGTGCTGCCAGGTAGATTCAATTGACACACTCTTCTGAGGATGTGATCATCTTTGCTGCTCGGGATGATACTATTTGACTGTTTTCTCTCAATGAGAAGGGCGAGTTGCATGCCATCTCTCAGATTCCAGTCGTTTGTGAATATCAAGACGTCTTTCCAGAAGAGCTTACAGGAATGCCTCCTTACCGGCCAGTTGAATTCGTCATCGATCTTGAGCCTGGCACGGAACCTGTTTGCAAACGTCCTTACAAGCTTGGACCAGAAGAGTTGAAGGAGCTGAAGAAACAACTCGATGTACAAGAGCGTATGGGTCTGATCCGACCGAGTTCTTCTCCATGGGGTTGTGGTGTTCAATTTGTCAAGAAGAAGGATGGCACAGACCGACTTTGTGTCGACTACCGCCCATTGAACAAGAAAACAATAAAGAACAATTACCCACTTCGCAACATCAATGAGCTTTTCGAGCAACTTAAGGGTGCTCAAGTATTCTCCAAGCTTGACCTCTGTATGGGTTATCATCAGATTCGCATTAGTGAACAAGATATCCCCAAGACAGCATTCAGAACAAGTTATGGTTCTTATGAATATACTGTCATGTCTTTCGGCCTTGTCAATGCTCCTCCAATGTTCTCTCGCATGATGAACTTCATCTTCAACCCTTACACAAATGATCTCATCTTGGTGTATCTCGATGATATTTTGGTCTTTTCTAAGAACAAGGAGGATCATGCCAAGCACTTGATATTGGTGTTGGACAAACTCAGAGAACATCAGTTCTATGCGAAGTTTTCAAAGTGTGAGTTTTGGCTCGATGAGATTCTCTACCTTGGCCAAGGGCATTGCTGTAAATCCTGAGAAAGTGTCTGCAATTGTGAATTGGGAACCGCCTCAGAATGTAAAGCAGCTCTGCAGTTTCCTTGGGCTTGCAAGCTATTGTCGAAGATTCATTGAGAATTTCTCTAAGATTGCAAAGCCTCTTTCCAACCTCCTCCAGAAGCATGTGAAGTATGTTTGGTCACCTGAATCTGACATTGCCTTCAACACCCTCAAAGATAAGTTAGTCACAGCTCCAGTTTTGACTCCTCCTGATGAATCCAAACCATTCAAAGTTTTCTGTGATGCCTCCCTGCAAGGTCCCGGTGCTGTGTTAGTGCAAGAGAAGAAAGTTGTGGCCTATACCTATCGTCAGTTGAAGCCCATCGAAAAGAACTACCCCACTCACGACCTCGAGTTGGCGGCAGTTGTCCATGCCCTTTTTACTTGGAGGCATCTCTTGTTGGGAAGGAAAGTGGACATCTTCACTGATCATAAGAGCCTCAAGTACATCTTCACTCAGCCCAACCTCAACCTCAGACAGACTCGTTGGGTCGAAATGATTCAAGAGTATAATCTGAGTATTGAATATACTCCAGGCAAGGCCAATGTCATTGATGCCGCTTTGAGCAGGAAGGCTAACTACAACAGCTCTATTCTCAAACCCTTTCAACCAGACCTTTGTGAAGCTTTCCGTGAACTTAATCTCCAAGTTGTTTCTCAAGGATTTCTTGCCAACCTCCAAGTCTCTCCTACTTTGCAAGATCAAATTCGTGAGGCACAACTGCTTGATGCAATGGTGAATAAGGTGAAAAATGGGATCGCCAAGATCCAACCCAAGTACATGTGCTATCGCCTTGATGACAAAGATACTCTATTCTTCGAGGATCGAATTGTGGTTCCTAAGGGTGATCTACGTAAAGGCATTACAAACAAGGCTCACAATTCCCTCCTATACATTCATCCTGGAAGTACAAATATGTACCATGACCTCAAGAGTCGTATTGGTGGACGCGAATGAAGCGAGAAATTGCTTAGTTCGTGAATGAATGTGATGTCTGCAGAAGAGTGAAAGAGGAACACCAACGGCCAGCTGGTCTCCTCCAACCTCTTGCCATTCCAGAATGGAAGTTTGACCATATTGAGATGGACTTCGTGACTGGATTTCCCAAGTCCAAACGTGGAAATGATGCTATCTTTGTTGTCACCGACAAGCTTACAAAAGTGGCTCATTTCCTTCCTATCAAAGAATCTATCACAACAGCTCAGTTGGCAGAGCTATACACCTCCAGGATTGTCTCTTTGCACGACATTCCGCAATTGATATCTTCAGATCGTGGAAGCATGTTTACTTCTAAGTTCTGGGACTCCTTCCAGAAGGCCATGGGCACCAACATTCGCTTCAACACAACCTTCCATCCTCAAACTAGTGGCCAAGTCGAGCGACTAAATCAAATTCTTGAAGATATGCTCAGGGCTTGTGTCATTTCTTTCGGCATGAAGTGGGAAGATTGTCTTCCATATGCCGAGTTCTACTACAACAACAGCTTCCAAGCGAGTTCGGGCAAGGCCCCATTCGAGATTCTCTATGGCAGAAAGTGTTGTACTCCTCTTAATTGGTCAGAGACTGGTGAACACCAACTTCTTGGCAATGACTTAATCACAGAAGCTGAAGAAATGTGTAAAGTCATCCGTGAAAATCTCAAAGCCGCGCAATCGCGCCAGAAGAGTTACTATGATAGCAAGCATCGTGACTTGGCTTTTGAGATAGGAGACTGTGTCTACCTCTGCGTCTCTCCAATGAAAGGTACTCGTCATTGATACGTCTCCGTTGTATCTATAATTTTTGATT
Organism: Triticum dicoccoides; assembly: GCF_002162155.2. Lineage (NCBI taxonomy): Eukaryota > Viridiplantae > Streptophyta > Magnoliopsida > Poales > Poaceae > Triticum > Triticum dicoccoides. The sequence goes on from NC_041382.1 coordinate 119,594,112, forward strand.
GTTCCACGAAAATATTATTGAACTTTCATATACTTTTGGCAACTTTTTGTACTATTTTTGTTGACTAACATATTGATCCAGTGCCAGTTCCTATTTGTTGCATCTTTTTTGTTTCACAGAATATCCATATCAAACGGAGTCCAAACGGGATAAAAACTTACGCAGATTTTTTTGGAATATATATGATTTTTGGGAAGAAAAATCCACGCGGGACGGTGCCCGAGGTGGCCACAAGGCAGGGGGCGCGCCTGCCTCCCCTGGGCGCGCCCCTGACCCTCGTGGGCCACCCGTAAGGTGGTTGGTGCCCTTATTTCGCCGCAAGAAAGGTAATATCCGGATAGAGATCGTGTTAAAATTTCAGCCCAACTGGAGTTACAAATCTCCGAGAATATAAGAAACGATGAAAGGGTAGAATCTGGGAACGCAGAAACAGAGAGAGACAGATCCAATCTCGGAGGGGCTCTCGCCCCTCCCATGCCATGGAGGCCAAGGACCAGAGGGGAAACCCTTCTCCCATCTAGGGAGGAGGTCAAGGAAGAAGAAGAAGGAAGGGGGGCTCTCTCCCCCTCGCTTCCGGTGGCACCGGAGTGCCACCGGGGGCCATCATCATCATCGCGATCTACACCAACACCTCCGCCATCTTCACCAACATCTCCATCACCTTCCCCCCTCTATCTACAGTGTTCCAATCTCCCGCAACCCGCTGTACCCTCTACATGAACATGGTGCTTTATGCTTCATATTATTATCCAATGATGTGTTGCCATCCTATGATGTCTGAGTAGATTTTCGTTGTCCTATCGGTGGTTGATGAATTGCTATGATTGATTTAATTTTCTTGTGGTTATGTTGATGTCCTTTGGTGCCCATCATATGATTGCGCGCGTGGATCACACCCTAGGATTAGTTCTATGTTGATGGGACTATGTATTGGAGGGCAAGAGTGACATAAGCTTCAACCTAGCATAGAAATTGATGCATACAGGATTGAAGGGGGGCCAATATATCTTAATGCTATGGTTGTGTTTTACCTTAATGGACATTAGTAGTTGCGGATGCTTACTAATAGTTCCAATCATAAGTGCATAGAATTCCAAGTCAGGGATGACATGCTAGCAGTGGCCTCTCCCACATAAAACTTGCTATCGGTCTAGTAAAGTAGTCAATTGCTTACGGGCAATTTCGCAACTCCTACCACCACTTTTCCACACTCGCTATATTTACTTTATTGTTTATTTATCTAAACAGCCCCTACTTTTTATTTACGTACTCTTTATTATCCTGCAAACCTATCCAACAACACCTACAAAGTACTTCTAGTTTCATACTTGTTCTAGGTAAAGCGAACGTCAAGCATGCGTAGAGTTGTATCGGTTGTCGATATAACTTGAGGGAATATTTGTTCTACCTTTAGCTCCTCGCTGGGTTCGACACTCTTACTTATCGAAAACTGTAGTGATCCCCTATACTTGTGGGTTATCAAGACCTTTTTCTGGCGCCGTTGCCGGGGAGCAATAGCGTGGGGTGAATATTCTCATGTGTGCTTGTTTGCTTTATCACTAAGTAATTTTTATTTCCTGTTCTTAGTTGTTCTTTATCTTTAGTTATGGATATGGAACACGAAATACCAAAAAAATAGGTGTACTTTCTTCTCATGGAGATGGGAACCTCCTAAAACCCTCGATGCTGGTTATGTGAAAAATATTATGTACTACTTTAATAATCCTGAGAAAACCCCATTCAATTATGTAATGGGAGTAACATTGGATCAATGTGAATACTTTAGGGATTACCGCTTGACACAAAAAGGGAAACTATTATGGGATCAAATTCATATATTGAATTGGTATGCTAGGCAACTATGCTTGAGATATGATTATACTTGTTGCTCTAAGGTGAAGGCTCCACACCTTCCCTTTTCATGTGAATTTAATGATAATGAAACCTTAGCTTCTTATGCTAATGGTATATATGATTACTATGATGTGGAACAAATAAAAGAATTTGTTGCTTTTAAGGGTGCTTATGAAATTGAATCTTTGTTTGAAAAGCATGAAGCTTATGATGATGATGTTTATAGGCCTGAAAATTTAGCTATCTTAAAATATTGCTATGATAATTATGAATATAATTCCTATATTAATGCGCTTATTGAGAAAGTCTCCGTTGTCCAAGAAGAGACTAATATTTTGCAGGAGTATATGGAAGAAGAAATTGATGAAACTGTGAGCTCATTGGATGAAAAAGATGAGGAGGAGAGCGAAGAACAAAAGGAGGAAGAGCGGATTAGTTACCCATGCCCACCTGCTAATGAGAGTAACTCTTCAACTCATACATTGTTTAATTTCTCTTCGTGCTTACCGAAGGATGATTGCTATGATGATTGTTATGATCCCGTTGATTCTCTTGAAATATCCCTTTTTGATGATGCTTTTGGCCAAGATGCCAATATGAATTATGCTTATGGAGATGAACTTGCTATAGTTCCTTATGTTAAAAATGAAATTGTTTCTATTGTACCCACGCATGATAGTCCTATTATCTTTTTGAATTCTCCCAACTACACTATATCGGAGAAGTTTGCACTTATTATGGATTATATTGATGGGTTGCCTTTTACTACTACACATGATGATTCTGATGAATATAATATGCATGTGCTTGCTGCTCCTACTTGCAATTATTATGAGAGAGGAACTTTATCTCCACCTCTCTATGTTTCCAATATGATTAAATTGCAAGAAATTGTTTATACTATTAATTGGCCTTTACTTTGTGTGCATGAATTGTTCTTTTATGACATGCCGATGCATAGGAAGAGAGTTAGACTTCGTCATTACATGATATATGTTACCTTGTTCTCATCACTAAATTACAAATCATTGTTAATTAAAATTGGCTTTGATATACCTTGGGATCCGGGTGTATCCATTACTTGAGCACTATATGCCTAGCTTAATGGCTTTAAAGAAAGTGCTGCCAGGGAGACAACCCGGAAGTTTTAGAGAGTCATTTATTTCTGTTGAGTGCTTTTATATAGTTTAAAACAAAAAAATAAAGAGGGGAACCCAAAACTTTTTCAAAAAGGAAAGCGAAAGTGAGAAAGACAAGCATTGTTGAAGTGGGAGCTAGCCTTGAACTTTGTTCATGCTCATGGAAACTTTGTGAATCTTGATTATAGAAACTTTTCAATAAAAATAATTATCCCCTTGTACAATTCCATTGTATTATAAAATTAATGTGCCAAGGTTGCCTTTAGGATGTTTACATTTTCTTGATGGTCTGTACGGTGCAGGACAGAAACTTTGGCTATAGCGGGCGATTTTACATTTTTAGCTGGAAAGTCAAATGGTTCTGATTCTTTTTGCAATGTATTCCTATAATTGTTTTTTATTTTTCCTAACTTTCGTAGAATTTTTCAAGTATCAGGGGTATGGTGAATGTTAAGATTATTACAGACTGTTCTGTTTTAGACAGATTCTGTTTTTGATGCATAGTTTGCTTGTTTTGATGAAACTATCAAGTTATATTAGTGGATTAAGCCATGAAAAGGTTATATTAAAGTAGACACAATGAAAAAACAAAATATGAATTGGTTTTAAACAGTATTTAGAGTAGTGATTTGCTTTATTATACTAACGGATCTTACCGAGTTTTCTGTTGAAGTTTTGTGTGGATGAAGTGTTCGATGATCGAGAAGGTCTCGATGTGAGAAGAAGGAAGAGAGGCAAGAGCTCAAGCTTGGGGATGACCGAGGCAATCCAAGTAAATATTCAAGGAGACTCAAGCGTCTAATCTGGGCATCCCCTCTTTCTTCAACAAGTATCGGTATGTTCTCGTATTCATTTCGTTCATGCGATATGTGCAATCTTGGAGCGCCTTTTGCATTTAGTTTTCATTTTTCTTTTATGCACCATGCTGGTATGAGATAGTCCTTGGTTGATTTATAGAATTCTCATTTCACTTCACTAATATCTTTTGAGTATGGCTTTATAGAATGCTTCATGTGCTTCGGTTATATCATTTGAAGTTTGGATTGCCTGTTTCTCTTTACATAGAAAACCGCCATTTGTAGAATGCTCTTTTGCTTCACTTAGATTTGTTAGATCACGGGCATATCTTTTGTAGAAAGAATTAAACTCTCTTGCTTCACTTATATCTATTTAGAGAGATGAGAGGAACTGGTCATTCACATGGTTAGTCATAAAATCCTACATAAAACTTGTAGATCACTGAATATGATATGTTTGATTCCTTGCAATAGTTTTGAGATATAAAGGTGGTGATATTAGAGTCATGCTAGTGGGTAGTTGTGGATTGTAGAAATACTTGTGTTGAGGTTTGTGATTCCCGTGGCATGCACGTATGGTGAACTGTTATGTAACAAAGTCGGAGCATGATTTATTTATTGATTGTCTTCCTTATGAGTGGCGGTCGGGGACGAGCGATGGTCTTTTCCTACCAATATATCCCCCTAGGGGCATGCATAGTAGTACTTTGCTTCGAGGGCTCATAAACTTTTGCAATAAGTATGTGAGTTCATTATGACTAATGTTGAGTCCATGGATTATACGCACTCTCACCCTTCCACCATTGCTAGCCTCTCTAGTACCGCGCAACTTTCATCGGTACCATAAACCCACCATATACCTTCCTCAAAACAGCCACCATACCTACCTATCATGGCATTTCCATAGCCATTCCGAGATATATTGCCGTGCAACTTCCATCATCATCATATACATGACTTGAGCATCCATTGTCATATTGCTTTGCATGATCGTAAGATAGCTAGCATGATGTTTTTATGGCTTGTCCATTCTTTGATGTCATTGCTACGCTAGATAATTGCACATCCCGGTACACCGCCGGAGGCATTCATATAGATTCATATCTTTGTTCTAGATATCGAGTTGTCATATCGAGTTGTAAGTAAATAAAAGTGTGATGATCATAATTATTAGAGCATTGCCCCACTGAGGAAAGGATGATGGAGACTATGATTCCCCCATAAGTCGGGATGATACTCCAAACTTTACAAAAAAATAAAAGAGGCCAAAGAAGCCCAAACAAAAAAAAGAGGCCAAAGAAGCCCACCAAAAAAACAAAAAAAGAAAGAAAAAGAGAGAAGGGGCAATGTTAGTATCCTTTTACCACACTTGTGCTTCAAAGTAGCACCATGTTCTTCATATAGAGAGTCTCTTGAGTTATCACTTTCATATACTAGTGGGAATTTTCATTATAGAACTTGGCTTGTATATTACGATGATGGGCTTCCTCAAATGCCCGAGGTCTTCATGAGCAAGAAAGTTGGATGCACACCCACTTAGTTTCAGTTGGAGCTTTCATACACTTATAGCTCTAGTGCATCCGTTGCATGGCAATCCCTACTCACTCACATTGATATCTATTGATGGGCATCTCCATAGTCCATTGATACACCTAGTTGATATGAGACTATCTTCTCCTTTTTGTCTTCTCCACCATCATATTCTATTCCACCTATAGTGCTATATCCATGGCTCACGCTCATGTATTGCGTGAGGGTTGAAAAAGCTGAAGCGCGTTAAAAAGTATGAACCAATTGCTCGTCTTGTCATCGGGGTTGTGCATGATGTGAATATTTTGTGTGGTGAAGATGGAACATAGCCAGACTATATGATTTTGTAGGGATAACTTTCTTTGGCCTTGTTATTTTAAACGACATGATTGCTTTATCAGTGGGCTTGAAGTATTATTGTTTTTATGTCAAATGATAGACTAGTGCTTTGAATCACTCGTGTCTTAATATTCATGCCATGATTATATTACATGATCAAGATTATGCTAGGTAGCATTCCACATCAAAAATTATCTTTTTTTCATCATTTACCTACTCGAGGACGAGCAGGAATTAAGCTTGGGGATGCCGATACGTCTCCGTCGTATCTATAATTTTTCATTCTTCCATGCCAATATTATTGAACTTTCATATACTTTTGGCAACTTTTTATACTATTTTTGGGACTAACATATTGATCCAGTGCCCAGTGCCAGTTCCTGTTTGTTGCTTGTTTTTTGTTTCGCAGAATATCCATATCAAACGGAGTCCAAACGGGATAAAAACTGACGGAGATTTTTTTGGAATATATATGATTTTTGGGAAGAAAAATCCACGCGAGACGGTGCCCGAGGTAGCCACGAGGCAGGGGGGCATGCCTGCCACCCCTGGGCACGCCCCTGACCCTCGTGGGCCACCCGTAAGGTGGTTGGAGCCCTTCTTCCGCCACAAGAAAGCTAATATCCGGATAGAGACCGTGTTAAAATTTCAGCCCAATAGGAGTTAAAGATCTCCGGGAATATAAGAAACGGTGAAAGGGTAGAATCTGAGGACGCAGAAACAGAGAGAGACAGATCCAATCTCGGAGGGGATCTCGCCCCTCCCATGCCATGGAGGCCAAGGACCAGAGGGGAAACCCTTCTCCCATCTAGAGAGGAGGTCAAGGAAGAATAAGAAGGAGGGGGGCTCTCTCCCCCTCGCTTCCGGTGGCACCGGAGTGCCACCGGGGGCCATCATCATCACCGCGATCTACACCAACACCTCTGCCACCTTCACCAACATCTCCATCACCTTCCCCCCTCTATCTACAGTGGTCCACTCTCCCGCAACCCGTTGTACCATCTACTTGAACATGGTGCTTTATGCTTCATATTATTATCCCATGATGTGTTGCCATCCTACGATGTCTGAGTAGATTTTTGTTGTCCTATTGGTGGTTGATGAATTGCTATGATTGATTTAATTTGCTTGTGGTTATGTTGCTGTCCTTTGGTGCCCATCATATGATTGCGTGCGTGGATCACACCCTAGGGTTAGTTGTATGTTGATAGGACTATGCATTGGAGGGCAAGAGTAATAGAAGCTTCAACCTAGCATAGAAATTGATGCATACGGGGTTGAAGGGGGCCCAATATATCTTAATGCTATGGTTGGGTTTTACCTTAATGAAACTTAGTTGTTGCGGATGCTTGCTAATAGTTCCAATCATAAGTGCATAGAATTCCAAGTCAGGGATGACATGCTAGCAGTGGCCTCTCCCACATAAAACTTGCTATCGGTTTAGTAAAGTAGTCAATTGCTTAGGGGCAATTTCGCCACTCCTACCACCACTTTTACACACTCGCTATATTTACTTTATTGTTTCTTTATCTAAACAGACCCTACTTTTTATTTACATACTCTTTATTATCTTACAAACCTATCCAACAACACCTACAAAGTACTTCTAGTTTCATACTTGTTCTAGGTAAAGCGAATGTAAAGTGTGCGTAGAGTTGTATCGGTGGTCGATATAACTTGAGGGAATATTTGTTCTACCTTTAGCTCCTCGTTGGGTTCGGCACTCTTACTTATCGAAAACTGTTGCGATACCCTATACTTGTTGGTTATCAGTCGCTTCGGTATCAAAGGGAAGCTTGCCCCTAGATATGTGGGTCCTTTCAAGATCATTGGCAAAAGAGGCGACCTCGCCTATCAACTTGAGCTTCCGTCCAACTTCGCGAATCTTCACAACGTGTTTCACGTGTCACAGTTTTGCAAGTGCTTCAAGACTCCTGACCACACCATCAACTTCGGAGAGATTGATCTCCAGGAAGACCTATCTTAGCATGAGCATCTCGTTGCTATTCTCAAAGAAACTGAGCGCAAGACTCGCAACAAGTCTATCAAATTCCTGAAATTGAAGTGGTCACACCATTCTGACCGAGAAGCCACCTGGGAAGGCGAGGACCACCTTCGTTCTGAATATACAGAGTTCTTTCAGTCCTAGATCTCGGGACGAGATCCTTTCATAGTGGTGGAGTGTTGTAACGCCCCGGATGTAACTTACCATATTTGTACTCCGACTCTTGCCATTTTCGGCTCTAAGTTATGAGATTCCCTCGTGGTTGGGTTTTGTCTTCGTTTTGCATCTTCTTCATGTCATGCATAGCATATCATGTCATCATGTGCATTGCATTTGCATATGTGTTCGTCTCATGCATCCGAGCATTTTCCCCATTGTCCGTTTTGCAATCCGACACTCCTACGTCCTCCGACGCCCCCTTTTGCCTCTTTTCATGAGTGGTTATTAAACATTCTTGGAATGGACAGAGATTTGCCAAGCGGCCTTGGTACACCACCGGTAGACCGCCTGTCAAGTTTTGTTCCATTTGGAATCCGTTTCATACTCCAACAGTTAACCGGGGAACCGAAAAGGCCTCGTGTGTGTTGCAGCCCAACACCCCTACAAAGTGGCCCAATAACCCATCCAAAACCCCTCCATCATCTTGGCCGTTCGATCATGATCGCGTGGTCGAAAACTACACCTCATTTGGACAATCCCACCTCCTTCTATGTATATATATGTGATCCCTTCCAAATTTTTCGCAGTCCAACCCTAGCCCCGCTCCCTCTCCTCCGCCGGACGCGTCCGGTCCGGCCGTACAAAAATCGCGCCGCCGCCCCGCACATATCAACGCCTGCCACGTGTCCTCCCGCCGCCGTCCATCGTGCCGGCCCGCCAGGCCCGCGGCCGGACCCCGCGGGCCCAGCGCCTCTGCCGCCGCCCGTGTCCCTCGCGCCGCCCGGCTCCTCCCCGCGTCGCCGCTCTCCGCCCACGTTGGCTTCCGCCGCCTCGCCGGTCCCCGCGCCCGTGCCTGCCTGCCGCCGCCTCAACCGCTCCGGCAGTGCCGCTTCTTCCTCCGCCTGACGCCAGCCACCGCACGACGCCCCTCCTCCGACCGTCGCCGGCCAGGTCCGCATCTCTGGCGACCTCCACGCGCTCCGGCCGACGTCCCTGCCTATTCCGGCGAGATCGACTCCGGCGAACCTCGTGATCCGCGCCAAGAGCAAACCCTAGATCTCAAATCCGGAGGTCCAAATTTTCTCTAAGTCTTTGTCTCTGCTCATATTTTCATGCATTATTCATCATGCCATAACTTCCTGTGTGATGTCCCGTTTTGGGCGTGCAATATATCAAAATGTTCATAAGGATGTGCTCTTCATTATGTTCCATTGTGCCATGCTTGTTTGTGTCCATCTTGATGCCCAAATGACTAATGCAAGAGTGCTATAAAATGTTAGGTGCTGATTCTTATCAGAGTATGAGTATTTGTCATTTTTGCTACAACTGTTGTGTGCTGCATATGGACTTGAGCTCTACATGTGTTTTGGTCTATGCCATGCCATCTTTATAGGGGTGTATGCTATGTATTTTTGTGATCTTTGTGGTGACTAGCACAAGCATGAAAAGTAGCCTTCGGGATATTGCTGATTTTAGAAACTTAGAATTTCACAGTCATTGCTCTGATGTTATTTTTATGCCATGCATTCATGATGCTACAGTGAGATCCATGCTTCCTTTGAGTTGCTTCAGTAAGGATGATTTTGACATATGGTTATTCTCTATCCATCCATGCCCCTGTCTGCATTTATGGAGTGCCCTAGAATGACTTAATCTTGCTCTATGTTTGCTATTAAATGTTCCTGGCAGATTGTTTACATGTTAATAAATTTTGCCATGGTTGTTGTAGTTGGTCCATGCATGCTTTCAACTTGTTCTTGCCATGGTTAGCTTGTTGAACATTCCATCTTTCTGATGCTATGATTATCTTGTCATACAATGCCTTGTGTTGAGTGAATCGAGCTTGCAAAGATGCCTTCATAATTCTGTTTATGCCATGCCCATTTTTCTGCTAAGTCAGAATCTGTTAACGAAACTTGCTATGTTTACATGGGTGCCATCATATCTTCTGTGCCTTTTTCGCTCATGGTCAGTAAGGGACTTTTGTTCTATGTTTTGAGTAGATTCATGCCATGCCTTTGTTTGCTGTGTTATGTTCCTATAACATGTCGTTTGCTTGCTCTAAATATTGCTTCCTGATGTTAATTCCTGGCATGTTGATATTTTCACCAAGTCTGTGAAGCTGATATCTTTTGCTCTTTTTCCATGCTTGTTTGAACCTGCTCTTGTGTGATTTAGCCATAGCTCAGTGTTCATATTTTTTCAAGCATCTTGAGTAGATCACTGCAATATGGTTTGTTGATATGTTGCAATGCAGTAGCTTAGTTTCTTGTTGCATTCTAGATGGCATCATGCTGTTAATCGCAGAATTGTGCCATTCTTGTTTTGCTTGCCATTTGCAAACCGTGCATCCGGTTCCGGTGATCTTTATATCGATTTGGACCGAAATCAACTCATATTTCCAGCGGCGCTCTTGGTTTGCCAAGTTGATGCCTTGATCAATCTTTTCCTTCCAGGGAACGCATATGCATTGCATATCACATCCCGCATATCATGCCATGTTTTGCATCATGTTGCTTGCGCATTGCATCGTGGTTGATTGTTGTTTCCTTTGCTTATGCTATTGCTTTGGATAGAGCCGGGAGACGAGTACGTGATCGAGGAACCTGTTGAGTATGCTTACGAGGATCAAGCTTTTGTCAACTCGGAGAACTTTGCAGGCAAGATGACCATACCCTCGAAATCACTTCTATCTTTGCTTACTAGTTGTTCGCTCTATTGCTATGCCGTGATACCTACCACTTGCTATATCATGCCTCCCATATTGCAATGTCAAGCCTCTAACCCACCTCTCCTAGCAAACCGTTGTTTGGCTATGTTACCGCTTTGCTCAGCCCCTCCTATAGCGTTGCTAGTTGCAGGTGAAGATGGAGTTTGTTCCATGTTGGAACATGGATATTGTTGGGATATCATTATTATACCTTGTTTACTTTAATGCATCTATATACTTGGTATAGGGTGGAAGGCTCGGCATTTTTCCTGGTGTTTTGTTCCACTCTTGCCGCCCTAGTTTCCGTCATACCGGTGTTATGTTCCTTGATTTTGCGTTCCTTACGCGGTTGGGTGTTATGGGAACCCCTTGACAGTTCACCTTGAATAAAACTCCTCCAGCAAGGTCCAACCTTGGTTTTACCATTTTCCACCTAAGCATTTTTTCCTTGGGTTTCGTGGACTCAAGGGTCATCTTTATTTTAAACCCCCCCGGGTCAGTGCTCCTCTGAGTGTTGGTCCAAACTAGAACCCCTTGCAGTGCCACCTTGGGGAAACTTGAGGGTTGGTTTTAGTTGTACGGATTACTTATCCGGTGTGCCCTGAGAACGAGATATGTGCAGCTCCTATCGAGATTTGTTGGCACATTCGGGTGGCTTTGCTGGTCTTGTTTTACCATTGTCAAAATGTCTTTTAACCGGGATTCCGAGTCTGATCGGGTCGTCCTGGGAGAAGGAATATCCTTCGTTGGGCTAAGTTGGGACACCCCTGCAGGGTTTTGAACTTTCGAAAGCCATGCCCGCGGTTATGGGTAGATGGGAATTTGTTAATATCTGGTTGTAGAAAACCTGACACTTAACTTATTTTAAAATGAAGCAACCGCGTATGTACTAGTGATGGTCTCTTTTCGGCGGAGTCCAGGAAGAGAACACGGTCTCGTGTTATGTTTGAACGTAAGTAGTTTCAGGATCACTTCTTGATCTTTATAGCTTCTCGACTGTGCTTTGCTTCTCTTCTCACTCTCATTTGCGTAAGTTAGCCACCATACATGCTAGTGCATGCTGTAGATCCACCTCACTACCTTTTTCTACCCTTAAGCTTAAATAGTCTTGATCGCAAGGGTGTGAGATTGCTGAGTCCCCATGACTCACAGATTACTTGCAAAACCAAATGCAGGTGCCGATGATGCCAGTGCAGGGGACGCGACCGAACTCAAGTGGGAGTTCGACGAGGATTCGGGACATTACTATGTGTCTTTTCCGGACGATCAGTAGAGGAGCCTAGTTGGGGCGATAGGGGATCTAGCATTTGGGGTTGTCTTTATTTATTTTGGTTCTGTAGTCGGACCTTGATTGTATTCTGGATGATGTATGCTATATTTATGTATTGTGTGAAGTTGCGATTGTAAGCCAACTCTTTATCCCTTTCTTATTCAGTACATGGGATGTGTAAAGATTACCCCTCTTGCGACATGCCTACCATGCGGTTATGCCTCTAAGTCGTTCTCCGACACGTGGGAGATATAGCTGCATCGTGGGAGTTACAAGTTGGTAATCAGAGCCTTCCCCGACTTAGGAGCCCCCTACTTGATCGAACCGCTGACGTTGTTGAGTCTAGAAAAATGTTTCGAGTCTTATATGATTATATATATCGGAGAGTAGGATTCTTTTTACTCCTGAGTCCCTTTGTCGCTCTGGTGAGGCCTCCTGATGTAGAGTTTTGACTCTTCTCTTCTCAAATTTCATGAAAAAAAATTTAGGATCACACGGGTATCTTGGAATCATTCCGATGGTTTTGTGACAAGAACATTGTTCTTGGTGCCTGCTGACATTTAGGGCTTGTGGCAGTGTCCCGGGGAGTTGAGCTCCGAGGTGTTGTCGTCACAATTTTATTGTTGCAGTTCTGGAATACCTGAGTTCGCCGACATTGAAAATCTCCTTTATGCAGTTGTTGGTGTGATAACCTCGACGCCACCCAGTACTGGGCGGGAGTTCGGGAGTATTGCCATAACTCGTATAACTCGTATAAGTCCTTCAGTAACTGTGTCGAGTCCACACACGCCGATGACTGGCTCGTGGATATCTGCAAACATTTTGAGTGTAGTAATGTCACGCCTGAGGACTTTGTCAAGTTTGCTTCGTTCCAACTCAAAGACCAAGCTGCTAAGTGGTATCAACAATACAGAGGTTCCAGAGGAGGTCATGTGATTACCTGGGATGAATTCCGTCGAGACTTCAAAGCTCACCACATTCCACAAAGTGTTGCTGAGAGTAAGCGCAAGGAGTTCTGCAATCTCATGCAAGGAAGCATGTCTATTTACCAATACAACATTCTGTTTCAGAGGCTCGCTCGCTTCGCTAAACAAGACGTCCCTGATGAGAAGAGCATGATTTATCAATTCAGAGGTGGCCTCAGAGAAGATCTGCAACTAGCTCTCGTGCTTTTTGAGCCGACCAAGTATGATGAGTTCTACAACATGGCTCTAAAGCAAGAAGCCGCTCGGCTCAAGTGCGATGCATCTAAGAAGAGAGTCAGTGATGCCACTCAATCATCTTCTTCATCTCTAGTGGCAGCTAAGCAACAGAAGTTCTGGCTGCCTCCTCCTCCGTTCCGTCAGCCTTATCAGCAGAAGAGTAAAGGTGGCAATGGATCTTCCCACCCACCCAACCCAGGCTATCAGAACAAAGCTCCATCTCACGCTCCAAGGTCAAGTGCTCCGTATCACCGTCCGCTCTCAGAGGTTACTTGCAACAAGTGTCAGCAGAAAGGGCACTATGCAAACAAATGCTTCAACCAAAGGCGCTTTCCGCCTCCTCCTCCTGTGAGATCTGCCAGCAATGCAGTGGTCAAGCATAATCCCAAGTTTGCAAAGGTCAACATGATGAACGCAGGTCAAGCAGAGGACTCTTCAAAAGTAATCATGGGTAATCTTCCTGTTTATGATATTACGGCAAAAGTTCTTTTTGATACTGGTGCATCACATTCTTTCATTTCAAGACCTTTTGTGGCTATGCATGATTTGGTTACTTAAGTATTGCTGAGACCTTTGTCTATTGTTTCTCTGGCCCGACAGATGACTTCTCGAGTATTCGTTCCGGATTTCATTATCAAGATGGGTGACTATAAGTTTTTTCCTCTCCAATTGTTCTTGGTAACTCGGATAGTGATCTAATTCTCGGCATGCACTGGCTTTCTAAGCACAAGGCTCAACTTGATTGTGCTGCCAGGCAGATTCAATTGACACACTCTTCTGAGGATGTGATCATCTTTGCCACTCGGGATGATACCATTCGACTATTTTCTCTCAATGAGAAGGGTGAGTTGGATGCCATCTCTCAGATTCCAGTCGTTTGTGAATATCAAGACGTCTTTTTAGTAGAGCTTACAGTAAGGCCTCCTTACCGACCAGTTGAATTCGTCATCGATCTTGAGTCTGGCACGGAACCTATTTGCAAACGTCCGTACAAGCTTGGACCAGAAGATTCGAAGGAGCTGAAGAAACAACTCGATGTATAAGAGCGTATGGGTCTGATCCGATCGAGTTCTTCTCCATGGGGTTGTGGTGTTCTTTTTGTCAAGGAGATGGATGGCACGAACCGACTTTGTGTCGACTATCGCCCATTGAACAAGAAAACAATAAAGAACAAGTACCCACTTCCCAACATCAATGAGATTTTCGAGCAACTTAAGGGTGCTCAAGTATTCTCCAAGCTTGACCTACGTATGGGTTATCATCAGATTCGCATTCGTGAACAAGATATCCCCAAGACAGCATTCAGAACAAGCTATGGTTCTTATGAACATACTGTCATGTCTTTCGGCCTTTTCAATGCTCCTCCAACGTTCTCTCGCATGATGAACTTCATCTTCAACCCTTACACAAATGATTTCGTCTTGGTGTATCTCGATGATATTTTGGTCTTTTCTAAGAACAAGGAGGATCATGCCAAGCACTTGAGATTGGTGCTGGACAAACTCAGAGAACATCAGTTTTATGTGAAGTTTTCAAAGTGTGAGTTTTGGCTCGATGAGGTTCTTTACCTTCGCCATATCATCTCCGCCAAGGGCATTGCTGTTAATCCTGAGAAAGTGTCTGCAATTTTGAATTGGGAACCGCCTCAGAAGGTCAAGCAGCTCCGCAGTTTCCTTAGGCTTGCAAGCTATTGTCGAAGATTCGTTGAGAATTTCTCTAAGATTGCAAAGTCTCTTTCCAACCTCCTCCAGAAGCATGTGAAGTATGTCTGGACGCCTGAATGTGACATCGCCTTCAACACCCTCAAAGAGAAGTTAGTCGCAGCTCCAGTTTTGACTCCTCCTGATGAATCCAAACCATTCGAAATTTTCTGTGATGCCTCCCTGCAAGGTCTCCGTGCTGTGTTAATGCAAGAGAAGAAAGTTGTGGCCTATACCTCTCGTCGGTTGAAGCCCACCGAAAACAACTACCCCACTCACGACCTCGAGTTGGCGGCAGTTATCCATGCTCTTTTAACTTGGAGACATCTCTTGTTGGGAAGGAAAGTGGACATCTTCACTCATCATAAGAGCCTCAAGTACATCTTCACTTAGCCCAACCTCAACCTCAGACATACTCGTTGGGTCGAAATGATTCAAGAGTATAATCCGAGTATTGAATATACTTCAGGCAAGGCCAATTTCATTGCCGATGCTTTGAGCAGGAAGGCTTACTACAACAGCTCTATTCTCAAGCCCTTTCAACCGGACCTTTGTGAAGATTTCCGTAAACTTAATCTCCAAGTTGTTCCTCAAGGATTTCTTGCCAACCTCCAAGTCTCTCCTACTTTGGAAGATCAAATTCATGAGGCACAACTGCTTCATGCAATGGTGAAGAAGGTGAAAAATGGGATCACTAAGAGGCAACCCAAGTACAAGTGCTATCGCCTTGATAACAAAGATACTCTATTCTTCGAGGATCGAATTGTGGTTCCTAAGGGTGATCTACGTAAAGTCATTATGAATGAGGCTCACAATTCCCTCCTAGCCATTCTTCCTGGAAGTACAAAGATGTACCATGACCTCAAGCAGTCGTATTGGTGGACGCAAATGAAGCGAGAAATTGCTCAGTTCGTGAATGAATGTGATGTCTGCAGAAGAGTGAAAGTGGAACACCAATGACCAGCTGGTATTCTCCAACCTCTGGACATTCCAGAATGGAAGTTTCACCATATTGAGATGGACTTCGTGACTGGATTTCCCATGTCCAAACGTGGACATGATTCTATCTTTGTTGTCATCGACAAGCTTACAAAAGTGGCTCATTTCCTTCCTATCAAAGAATCTATCACAGCAGCTCAGTTGGCAGAGCTATACACCTCCAGGATTGTCTCTTTGCACGTCATTCCGCAATTGATATCTTCAGATCGTGGAGGCATCTTTACTTCTAAGTTCTGGGACTCCTTCTAGAAGGCCATGGGCACCAACATTCGCTTCAGCACAGCCTTTCATCCTCAAACTAGTGGCCAAGTCGAGCAAGTAAATCAAATTCTTGAAGATATGCTCAGGACTTGTGTCATTTCTTTCGGTATGAAGTGGGAAGATTGTCTTACATATGCCGATTTCTCCTACAACAACAGCTTCCAAGCGATTTTGGGCAAGGCCCCATTCGAGATTCTCAATGGCAGAAAGTGTCGTACTCCTTTTAATTGGTCAGAGACCGGTGAACGCCAACTTCTTGGCAATGACTTAATCATAGAAGGTGAAGAAATGTGTAAAGTCATCTGTGAAAATCTCAAAGCCGCGCAATCGCGCCAGAAGAGTTACTATGATAGCAAGCATCGTGACTTGGCTTTCGAGATAGGAGACCATGTCTACCTCCGCATCTCTCCAATGAAAGATACTCATCGCTTCGGTATCAAAGGGATGATTACCCTCATATACGTGGGTCCTTTCAAGATCATTGGCAAAAGAGGCGACCTCGCCTATCAACTTGAGCTTCCGCCCAACTTTGCGAATGTGCATGACGTGTTTCACGTGTCACAGCTTTGCAAGTGCTTCAAGACTCCTGAATGCACCATCAACTTTGAAGAGATTGATCTCCAAGAAGACATGTCTTATCATGATCATCCCGTTGCTATTCTCGAAGAAACTGAGCGCAAGACCCGCAACAAGTCAATCAAATTCCTGAAAGTGAAGTGGTCACACCATTACGACCGAGAAGCCACCTGGGAACGCGAGGACCACCTCCATTCTGAATATCCAGAGTTCTTTCAGTCCTAGATCTCGGGACGAGATCCTTTCGTAGTGGTGGAGTGTTGTAATGCCCCGGATGTAACTTACCATATTTGTACTCCGACACTTGCCATTTTCGGATCTAAGTTATGAGATTCCCCCGTGGTTGGGTTTTGTGTTTGTTTTGCATTTTGTTCATGTCATGCATAGCATATCATGTCATCATGTGCATCGCATTTGCATACGTGTTCGTCTCATGCATCCGAGCATTTTCCCCGTTCTCCGTTTTGCAATCTGACACTCCTACGTCCTCCAACGCCCCCTTTTGCCTCTTTTGTGAGCGGGTGTTAAACATTCTTGGAATGGACCGAGATTTGCCAAGCGGCCTTGGTACACCACCGGTAGACCGCCTGTCAAGTTTCGTGCCATTTGGAGTCCGTTTGATACTCCAACGGTTAACCAGGGAATCAGAAAGGCCTTGTGTGTGTTGCAGCCCAACACCCCTACAAAGTGGCCCAATAACCCATCCAAAACCCCTCCATCCTCTCGGCCGATCGATCACGATCGCGCGGTCGAAAACTACACCTCATTTGGACACTCCCACCTCTTCTATGTATATATATGTGATCCCTTCCAAATTTTTCGCAGTCCAACCCTAGCCCCGCCCCCTCTCCGTCGCCGAACGCGTCCGGTCCGGCCGTACAAAAATCGCGCCGCCGCCCCGCACCTATCGTCGCCTGCCACGTATTCTCCCGCCGCCATCCATCGCGCCCGGACCCCGTGGGCCCAGCGCCTCCGCCGCCGCCCGTGTCCCTCGCGCCGCCCGGCTCCTCCCCGCGCCGCCGCTCTCCAGCCACACCGGCGGTCGCCGCCTTGCAGGTCCCCGCGCACGCCGGCAGCCGCCTCAACCGCTTCGGCAACGCCGCTCCTTCCTCCTCCCGACACCGGCCACCATGCGGCGCCCCACCAGCGACCGTCGCCGGCCGGGTCTGCATCTCCGGCGACCTCCACGTGCTCCGGCCGCCGTCCCTGCCTATTCCGGCGAGATCGACTCCGACAAACCTCGGGATCCGTGCCAAGAGCAACCCCTAGATCTCAGATCCGGAGGTCCAAATTTTCTCTAAGTCTTTGTCTCTGCTCATATTTTCATGCATTATTCATCATGCCACGACTTCCTGTGTGATGTCCCGTTTTGGGCGTGCAACATATCAAAATGTTTATCAGGATGTGCTCTTCATTTTGTTCCATTGTGTCATTCTTGTTTGTGTCCATCTTGATGCCCAAATAACTGATGCAAGAGTGCTATAAAATGTTAGGTGTTGATTCTTATCAGAGTATGAGTATTTGTCTTTTTTGATACAACTGTTGTGTGCTGCATATGGACTTGAGCTCTACATGTGTTTTGGTCTATGCCATGCCATCTTTACAGGGGTGTATGCCATGTATTTTTGTGATCTTTGTGGTGACTAGAATAAGCATGCAAAGTAGCCTTCGGGATATTGCTGATTTCAGAGACTTAGAATTTCAATCATTGCTCTGCTGTTATTTTTATGCCATGTATTCATGTTGCTACAACGAGATCCATGCTTCTTTTGAGTTGCTTCAGTAAGGATAATTTTGACATATGGTTATGCTCTATCCATCGATGCCCCTGTTTGCATTTATGGAATGCCCTAGAATGACTTAATCTTGCTATACGTTTGCTATAAAATGTTTGTGGCAGATTGTTTACATGTTAATCAATTTTGCCATGGTTGTTGTAGTTGGTCCATGCATGCTTTGAAATTGTTCTTGCCATGGTTAGCTTCTTGAACATGCCATCTTGCTGATGCTATGATTATCTTGTCATGCAATGCCTTGTGTTGAGTGAATCGAGCTCGCAAAGATGCCTTCATAATTCTGTTAACGAAACTTGCTATGTTTAGATGGGTGCCATCATATCTTCTGTGCCTTTTTGGCTCATGCTCAGTGAGGGACTTTTATTCTATGTTTTGAGTAGATTCATTCCATGCCTTTGTTTGCTATGTTATATTCCTATAGTATGTCGTTTGCTTGCTCTAAACATTGCTTCCTGATGTTAATTCCTGGCATGTTGATATTTTCACTAAGTCTGTGAAGCTGATATCTTTTCCTCTTTTTCCATGCTTGTTTGAACCTGCTCTTGTGTGATTTAGCCGTAGCTCAGTGTTCATCTTTTGTCAAGAATCTTTAGTAGATCACTACCATATGCTTTGTTGATATGTTGGGGTGCAGTAGCTTAGTTTCTTGTTGCATTCTAGATGGCATCGTGCTGTTAATCGCATAATTGTGCCATTCTTGTTTTGCTTGCCATTTGCAAATCGTGCATCCGATTCCGGTGATCTTTATATCGATTTTGACCGAAATCAACTCATATTTCCAGCGGTGCACTTGGTTTGCCAAGTTGATGCTTTGATCAATCTTTCCTTCCGGGGCACGCATATGCATTGCATATCACATCCCGCGTATCATGCCATGTTTTGCATCATGTTGCTTGCGCATTGCACCGTGGTTGATTGTTGTTTCCTTTGCTTGTGCTATTGCTTCGGATAGAGCTGGGAGACGAGTACGTGATCGAGGAACCTGTTGAGTACGCTTACGAGGATCAAGCTTTCGTCAACTCGGAGAACTTTGCAGGCAAGATGACCATACCCTCGAAATCACTTCTATCTTTGCTTGCTAGTTTTTCGCTTTATTGCTATGCCGTGATACCTACCACTTGCTATATCATGCCTCCCATATTGCAATATCAAGCCTCTAACCCACCTCTCCTAGCAAACCATTGTTTGACTATGTTACCACTTTGCTCAGCCCCTCCTATAGCGTTGCTAGTTGCAGGTGAAGATGGAGTTTGTTTCGTGTTGGAACATGGATATTGTTGGGATATCATTATTATATCTTGTTTACTTTAATGCATCTATATACTTGGTAAAAGATGGAAGGCTCTGTCTTTTTCCTGGTGCTTTGTTCCACTCTTGCCGCCCTAGTTTCCGTCATACCGGTGTTATGCTCCTTGATTTTGCATTCCTTACATGGTTGGGTGTTATGGGAACCCCTTGATAGTTCGCCTTGAATAAAACTCCTATAGCAAGGCCCAACCTTAGTTTTACCATTTACCACCAAAGCATTTTTCACTTGGGTTCTGCGGACTCAAGGGTCATCTTTATTTTAAACTCCCCGGGCCAGTGCTCCTCTGAGTGTTGGTCCAAACTAGAACCCCTTGCAGTGCCACCTCGGGGAAACTTGAGGGTTGGTTTTAGTTGTATGGATTGCTTATCCGGTGTGCCCTGAGAATGAGATATGTGCAGCTCCTATCGGGATTTGTCGGCACATTCGAGTGGCTTTGCTGGTCTTATTTTACCATTTTCGAAATGTCCTGTAACCGGGATTCCGAGTCTGATCGGGTCGTCCTGGGAGAAGGAATATCCTTCGTTGATCGTGAGAGCTTGTGATGGGCTAAGTTGGGACAGCCCTGCAGGGTTTGAACTTTCGAAAGCCGTGCACGTGGTTATGGTAGATGGGAATTTGTTAATATCTGGTTGTAGAAAACCTGACACTTAACTTATTTTAAAATGAATCAACCGCGTATGTACTCGTGATGGTCGCTTTTCAGCGGAGTCCAGGAAGAGAACACGGTCTCATGTTATGTTTGAACGTAAGTAGTTTCAGGATCACTTCTTGATCTTTATAGCTTCTAGACCATGCCTTGCTTCTCTTCTCACTCTCATTTGCGTAAGTTAGCCACCATACATGCTAGTGCATGCTGCAGCTCCACCTCACTACCTTTTTCTACCCTTAAGCTTAAATAGTCTTGATCGCAAGGGTGTGAGGTTGATGAGTCCCCGTGACTCACAGATTACTTCCAAAACCAGATGCAGGTGCCGATGATGCCTGTGCAGGGGACGCGACCGAACTCAAGTGGGAGTTTGACGAGGATTCAGGACGTTACTATGTGTCTTTTCCAGACGATCGGTAGAGGAGCCCAGTTGGGGCGATAGGGGATCTAGCATTTGGGGTTGTCTTTATTTATTTTGGTTCCGTAGTCGGACCTTGATTGTATTCTGGATGATGTATGCTATATTTATATATTGTGTGAAGTGGCGATTGTAAGCCAACTCTTTATCCCTTTCTTATTCAGTACACGTGATGTGTAAAGATTACCCCTCTTGCAACATGCCTACCATGCGGTTATGCCTCTAATTCGTGCTCCAACATGTCGGAGATATGGCTGCATCGTGGGTGTTACAAGTTGGTAATCAGAGGCTTCCCCGACTTAGGAGCCCCTGCTTGATCGAATCGCTGACGTTGTTGAGTCTAACAAAATGTTTTGAGTCTTATAGGATTATATATAACGGAGAGTAGGATTCTTTTTACTCCTCAGTCCCTTTGTTGCTCTGGTGAGGCCTCCTGACGTAGAGTTTTGACTCTTCTCTTCTCAAATTTCACAAAAAAAATTTAGGATCACGCGGGTATCTTGGAATCATTCCGATGGTTTTGTGATGAGAACATTGTTGTTGGTGCCTCCTGACATTTAGGGGTTGTGGCAGTGTCCCCGGGACATGAGCTCCGAGGTGTTGTCATCACAATTTTATTGTTGCAGTTCTGGAATACCTGAGTTTGCCGACATCAAAAATCTCCTTTATGCAGTTGTTGGTGAGATAACCTCGACGCCACCCAGTACCGGGGCGGGAGTTCGGGAGTATTTCCATAACTCGTATAACAGATGCTTTTTCGAAGGTTGAGGTAAATGATTTCCAAAAGTTTCTTGGTTATGTGTTGAAGGATGGATACAGGTAGATGTAGGATCTGCTAGTTTTGGGTGAGATATTATGCTTCCCCTGTATCCCCAACACCCGATTGCATAACAAGAAAGTTTTGGGAGTTTTATAGGTGGGAATTCATGTAGCTCTAGTATTTCTTCCCACAGATATTTGGTTTGTGATTGGGTAATCCTTACCAATTATTTGTGCATATTCATACCTTGTTGATTTATTCATCTATCTTTATCTAAGTGGCTTCTCAACTTATGGAAGTGTGATGATTAACTTTGGAATTCATTCGTTCATTCTTGTTCGAATGTTAAGGCTACATGCTGCAATTTCAATCCATTGATTCAGCTTGAATATATGTCTTTCAAGATGCTAACGGATGTCAACCTCTTTAGGATGGTTCCTCCAACTCGTCATAATCCAGAACCTCCGCCACCACCTCCACCTCCGGAGGCATGGCAAGCTGTCATGGCCGCCACCAACGCCAACACTCATATGCTTTTGCAACTCTTGCAAGAGCGCAACCAAGGAAATCATGGCCAAGGCAACAACCAACCTCAGTTCGCTACTCTCAATCAGTTCCTCACAAACCAGCCAAAGTCCTTCAGTAACTGTGTTGAGGCCACAGACACCGATGACTGGCTCGTGGATATCTACAAAAAATTTGAGTGTAGAAATGTTAGGCCTGAGAACTTTGTCAAGTTTGCTTCGTTCCAACTCAAAGACCAAGCTGCTGAGTGGTATCAACAATGCAGAGGTTCCAGAGGAGGTCGTGTGATTACCTGGGATGATTTCCGCCGAGACTTCAAAGCTCACCACATTTCCACAAAGTGTTGCTGAGAGTAAGAGCGAGGAGTTCCGCAATCTCAAGCAAGGCAGCATGTCTGTTTACCAATACAACATCCTATTTCTGAGGCTCGCTCGCTTTGCTAAACAAGACGTCCCTGATGAGAAGAGCATGATTTATCAATTCAGAGGTGGCCTTAGAGAAGATCTGCAAATAGCTCTCGTGCTTTTTGAGCCAACCAAGTATGATGAGTTCTACAGCATGGCTCTAAAGCAACAAGCCGCTCAGCTCAAGTGCGATGCATCTAAGAAGAGAGTCAGTGATGCAACGCAATCGTCTTCTTCATCTCTAGTGGCAGCTAAGCAACATAAGTTCTGGTTGCCTCCTCCTCATCCGTTCTGTGAGCCTTATCAGCAGAAGAGTAAAGGTGGCAATGGATCTTCCCACCCACCCAACCCAGGCTATCAGAACAAAGCTCCATCTCATGATCCAAGGTCAAATGCTCCGTATCATCGTCCGCTATCAGAGGTTACTTGCAACAAGTGTCAGCAGAAAGGGCACTATGCAAACAAATGCTTCAACCAAAGGCGCCTTCCGCCTCCTCCACCCGTGAGATCTACCAGCAATGCAGTGATCAAGCATAATCCCAAGTTTGCAAAGGTCAACATGATGAACGCAGCTCAAGCAGAGGACTCTTCAGAAGTAATCATGGGTAATCTTCCTGTTAATGATATTCCAGTAAAATTTATTTTTGATACTGGTGCATCGCATTCTTTCATTTCAAGACCTTTTGTGGCTATGCATGATTAGGTTACTCAAGTATTGCCGAGACCTTTGTCTATTGTTTCTCCGGCCCAACAAATGACTTCTCGAGTATTCGTTCTAGATTCCGTTATCAAGATGGGTGACTATAAGTTTTTGTCCTCTCCAATTGTTCTTGGTAACTCGGATATTGATCTAATTCTCGGCATGGACAGGCTTTCTAAGCACATGCCTTCGCTTGATTATGCTGCCAGGCATATTCAGTTGACACACTCTTCTGAGGATGTGATCATCTTCGCCGCTCGGGATGATACCATTCGACTGTTTTCTCTCATTGAGAAGGGTGAGTTGGATGCCATCTCTCAGATTCCAGTCGATTGTGAATATCAAGACGTCTTTCTAGAAGAGCTTCCAGGAATGCCTCCTCACCAGCCAGTTGAATTTGTCATCGATCTTGAACCTGGCACGGAACCTGTTTGCAAACGTCCTTATAAGCTTGGACTAGAAGAGCTCAAGGAGCTGAAGAAACAACTCGATGTACAAGAGCGTATGGGTCTAATCCGACCGAGTTCTTCTCCATGGGGTTGTGGTGTTCTTTTTGTCAAGAAGAAGGATGGCACGAACCGACTTTGTGTCGACTATCACCCATTGAACAAGAAAACAATAAAGAACAAGTACCCACTTCCCAACATCAATGAGCTTTTTGAGCAACTTAAGGGTGCTCAAGTATTCTCCAAGCTTGACCTCCGTATGGGTTATCATCAGATTTGCGTTCGTGAACAAGATATCCCCAAGACAACATTCAGAACAAGCTATGTTTCTTATGAATATATTGTCATGTCTTTCGGCCTTGTCAATGCTCCTCCAATGTTCTCTCGCATGATGAACTTCATCTTCAACCCTTACACAAATGATTTCATCTTGGTGTATCTCGATGATATTTTGGTCTTTTCTAAGAACAAGGAGGATCATGCCAAGCACTTGAGATTGGTGCTGGACAAACTCAGAGAACATCAGTTCTATGCGAAGTTTTCAAAGTGTGAGTTTTGGCTCGATGAGGTTCTCTACCTTGGCCATATCATCTCCGCCAAGGGCATTGCTGTTAATCCTGAGAAAGTGTCTGGAATTGTGAATTGGGAACCGCCTCAGAATGTCAAGCAGCTCCGCAGTTTCCTTGGGCTTGCAAGCTATTGTCGAAGATTCATTGAGAATTTCTCTAAGATTGCAAAGCCTCTTTCCAACCTCCTCCAGAAGCATGTGAAGTATGTCTGGACGC
Organism: Triticum dicoccoides; assembly: GCF_002162155.2. Taxonomy (NCBI): domain Eukaryota; kingdom Viridiplantae; phylum Streptophyta; class Magnoliopsida; order Poales; family Poaceae; genus Triticum; species Triticum dicoccoides. The sequence continues at coordinate 119,618,442 of NC_041382.1, forward strand.
CTGAATGTGACATCGCCTTCAACACCCTCAAAGAGAAGTTAGTCACAGCTCCAGTTTTGACTCCTCCTGATGAATCCAAACCATTCGAAGTTTTCTGTGATGCCTCCCTGCAAGGTCTCCGTGTTGTGTTAATGCAAGAGAAGAAAGTTGTGGCCTATACCTCTCGTCAGTTGAAGCCCACCGAAAAGAACTACCACACTCACGACCTCGAGTTAGCGGCAGTTTTCCATGCTCTTTTAACTTGGAGACATCTCTTGTTGGGAAGGAAAGTGGACATCTTCACTCATCATAAGAGCCTCAAGTACATCTTCACTCAGCCCAACCTCAACCCCAGACTTACTCGTTGGGTCGAAATGATTCAAGAGTATAATCCGAGTATTGAATATACTTCAGGCAAGGCCAATGTCATTGCTGACTCTTTGAGCAGGAAGGCTTACTACAACAGCTTAATTCTCAAGCCCTTTCAACCGGACCTTTGTGAAGCTTTCCGTAAACTTAATCTCCAAGTTGTTCCTCAAGGATTTCTTGCCAACCTCCAAGTCTCTCCTACTTTGGAAGATCAAATTCGTGAGGCACAACTGCTTGATGCAATGGTGAAGAAGGTGAAAACTGGGATTGCCAAGAGGCAACCCAAGTATAAGTGCTATCGCCTTGATGACAAAGATACTCTATTCTTCGAGGATCGAATTGTGGTTCATAAGGGTGATCTATGTAAAGTCATTATGAACGAGGCTCACAATTCCCTCCTATCCATTCATCCTGAAAGTACAAAGATGTACCATGACCTCAGGCAGTCGTATTGGTGGACATGAATGAAGCGAAAAATTGCTCAGTTCGTGAATGAATGTTGTCGGGGATATACCCCACGGAGTAACCCGTCGGATGTTTGACCCGACTGGAGCATGGTGACTCACTGGTGACCCGCCTAGAGCTTGGCGATTCACAAATAACCCGCCCGATCTTGGCGACTCATTAGTAACTTGGCGGGCGGGTCAGATGGACAATAAGGCCCAAAGCATAGAAGGGCGCTCACGTTATGATGGGCCGGCTTAAGAGGAAAGGGATGACGAATATTTCGTTTACGAGGAAGCAAGACCCGGACTTGTATTCAACTTGTGGGAAAGGATAGACTAGTCCTAGTCCTACTAGGACTCCACATGTAACCCGCCCCTTCAACATATATAAGGAGGGGCAGGGCTCCCCAAAGGGGGACAGAAAATAATCTCTAGAGCTAGACACAAAGAGCCGGCTTATGCAGTGCCTTTCTCATGATCATAATGAGACCTAGCCACAAACAGCATATAGGATTATTACCGGATGATGTTTCCCGGAGCCCGAAGGTGTCTAAACCCTTGTCTTGTGTTGCGTTTCTCAATTCCGCTCAACCCCTCTCAAGCTACCACATAGATGCGTTGGCCTCGCGACTAAGTCCACACACTAAGGATATCTGCTGTGACAATTCCACGACAGTTGGCGCCCACCGTGGGGCCCGCGCACGACGGTGTTGAGTTCTTGAAGGAATCTACCAGGGATCGAGAAGTTCGTGATTTTACAGATGAAGAAGAGCCAACATTATAAAGAGTTTGCAAATTGATCATCAGAGAAATTATGGTTGCTGTTGAGCCGCCGCCACCGGCTGTGTAATCTGTCAAGTTGATGCGCCATACCCTGCTCTCCACGTCATCACAAAAAGAATAACCAAGCCATCTGCGGTTGCTGCGGGATGAGCACCCGCCGTCCGAAACTAGAAGTCGTAAGCTACGACAAGCCAAACAAACAAGCAGACAGTCCAACCACTCCATGTTCGATCTGATCCACAACGAAGATAAAATTGAAAAAGAAAAAAGAGTCAGATCGAAACACGACCCGAAGAAGAACTCAGCGTCAATGACCGCTTCAATTCGAGTTGTCACCGCGCGCCTCCGGAGCTGACCCGCCACGTCCCTCGCTCCAGCTGCGAGTCACCACTACTATGAGCCACCACTGTCCCGTGCTGCCAGTGTGCTGCAGGTGGAGCTTTGAGTCGCCGGCCGCTTCACCGTTTCTGAGCCGCTGCGGCCTGATCTTGAGCTGTCGCCGTAATCCATACTCCGTCTCACTTCTTGAAGCAGATTCTTCACCTTCTCTTTGAGCCGGCCTCCGCCGTCGCTGCTTCGGCCCCACTCTGAGTCGCCGAGAGGGCCTCTGCAGGAGTTGCTGTGTCCGCGGTAACGGACCGTCTCGTACCGTCCCCTCGGCCTCGCGACGAATCACAGTTTTTCTACGTCCGAGTCCGGCTCCGCCTCTGCTTGCGAGTCGACCCGCCGCGTCAAGTCGCCGGATCACTTTCGATGACCCCGTCGTTCCTCCCTGCGCTGCCCGGTCCTCGCATCCAGCAGCGGCATGAACCGCCTGACGCACCAAGCCGCCCCGGACTGGTGAGCCGCCGAGCTGGCCCGCCTTGTCCCATACTATGGCTGCTGGAGCTCATGGGGAAGGAGAGGTTGTGTTTGCTCGAGCTAAACCTGTAACTCACGGATGAGGGGAAGGGACTACAGGTGTGCCACATCACTGATTTTTTCTGCAGGACAATGTTCACGAGAGGACTCATGTAGTAGGCAACGACCTCAAAGCCAAACAACAGTTTCTTGGGTGATCTGTTCCCATCTACATATTAAAACACAAAAGCAGCAGCCAGTCAAACATTGCACGTCTTTGTATTAAATCCCAGGGCCCTCAGACACCGACAATTGCCTGTGCACAAGAGCAGGTAGTATTATGTGGATCAGAGCACACGGTATGGGTTTGAAAAAAGTGGTTTACTCACCGCATGTGAAGGATAAAAGAACAGATGAACCGTTGATGCTACTTACTCCACGCGAGATCAAGGATAATGTACACCTTGATTACTAGTGCTACTACTGTTGCTACAGAAGCATTAGTACTAGTTGACTGATCTGGCACTAGTCGCTGTGAACTATTACATCAACTGTATGATATTACCAGCCGGAGGATAATGGAGCAGTGCAGGCATGCATGTATGTGTTGGTTCGAGGACATCAACCCAGGCATGCGTAGACCGCCCTGTTCGACGCAGTGCCCCTACGTGCTACCCTGTTACTTACTGCCTGAAGAAAGAGGGGCGTGGTGCTGCAATTATTTGTTGTCGAGAAAGGGGGACGTTCATTTGTGTTGTGCCACTCAATAGAACCGGCCGTAGACGCGCCGTGCTGAGTCGCCTCTATCGTATTGAGCCATCGGAGACACCAGTCTGCCCGAACCACCGGGATTATATTGAGTCGCCGGTTTACCTGAGCCGTTTCTGTCGTGATAAATGGATCATTGGTCGATCGAGTAAATCGAGACCATTATCCCTTACAAAAAGGTGTCACAAAAGGGGCATGAGAAAATATTATGTTTGCACTAGCGCTCGTCCTGTGCAAGTTGTCATCCGCTACATCAACACATGCGGCTGACTCATGGTTCATGCCCATGGCCAACTCGCCCGTCCGCTCTCGCGGCCGGTTCACGCATCCATGCCGGCTTACAACGAGGATGACAACTTGCTCGTCCGCACCGGCTTACAACGCTGCGGACGACTCATCTGTCTGTTTACCGCGGCCGACTCGCCCGTGATTGATTTCAGCTTCACCAAGGTGATCATCAACTCCGCAGTGCATAATTTCTGGTTTAACATATCAGGTGAAATCCATCCAGTATATTTTTATATTATATATTGCTTTTCTTTAAAAGAGCAATTACTCTGGCTTGCAAGTTCTCTAATGCAGGACAGGTTATATCACTGAGTTGTTGACTGACTCATGCCGATTTATATCACGGTCAAATATGGAGAATCTCAAGACAACTCCTCGAGTCGTCTTAAGACTCGGGGGCTACAATGACATGACTCGGGAACTCCGGATTATTGGAGGGAATGATAACCCGCTTCTGGAGGACACCACCATATTGATGAATATTTAAAGGAAAATTGTCGGTTCAAAATAAAGATTCCGGTTTAAAATCCGGTTCAAGAGACATCTCTCTGCCGCAAAGCTTTGAAGCTCTCAAATCCGGTTCAAACATCCGGCTTAAGGTAAATTTGTCTCTTAAAAAGCTTTTAAGCTCTCAAATCCGGGTCAAAGTTCCCGTTCAAAAAGAATCAATCTCTCGCAAGATTCGAGTTCTCAGAAAAAAATTAAAGGTTGCCAAAGAGAGCTTGATGCCATGATGCGCGGTTCAAACATGGGTATCCTGCCTTACGGCTTATCTTATTATGGTCAATTAGGGGCTTCCTGCTTATCGAGCATAGCTGTCGGTACCCTCTTGATTGGCGCGATGCCAAAGTTTATATGGTCATTCAGGGGCTTTCTGTTCAAACATAGGTCGTATTCGAACCAAAGAGAACATAGCTGTCGGTACCCTCTTGATCGGCACAATGCCAAACTCACTAGGGGGCTTCTTGATCGTATTTGAATCATAGATTAACCCCTTTTGGGTCCGACTTGGATCATATTCGAATCAGGGTCGTTAAAAACCTCTCAAGGTCATTTGGGGCTTCCTGTTCAAACATAGGTCGTATTCGAACCAAAGAGAACATAGCTATCGGTACCCTCTTGATCGGCGCAACGCCAAAGCCACTGGGGGCTCCATGATCATATTTGAATCCTAGCTTAACCCCTTTGGAACGGTTTACTGATCGTAATTGAATCAGAAGCCTTGATTTTCTTTTTGTTTGGATTAAGTTTTTTGAAAGCAATCTTTTGGGTTTTGAGACTTTTTGCTCATATCTGAAGCATATATATGTGGTTTCTATTAACCCGCCCTGGCTTTTGACGAACAAGTCGCCAGCATATGACAATATTAATACTTGGAAGGTTTGACTTCTAAGTTTTGGGTTATCACCCTTACTACATAGTTATCATAAGCCGGCAGTACGATTCAATATCACAGGTATGATATTGTTTATACATGATTATGTTTAAAGCAACCCTGGCTATGGACTTTAAGCCACCGATATATTTTGAATTACGCCATTGGAATCATGCGCGTATCAAAGATTGGGTTATCACCCTTACTGTGCAGGTCACATAGACCAACAGTACAAATTCAATATCACAGGATAAGACTACATTTGGGTGGTTACTCGCCCTAGCTTTTGATATTAAGTCGCCAGGGCGTATGTTGTTTAAACTCTGTGCAGGATTTGCAGAACTGTGAATTATATAAATGCTTAAGTCCAAGATCATCATTAAAATTGATGATTCAGAATGATCATCCGTGCTGGATTTTCTCAAAGGCTATAAATATCCGGGTTGTAAAAATTCCGGCTTACGATGGAGACGTATTAAATCTCCATCGGCCAAGAGCCGCCGGGTATTTAAAACTCCTGATTTACTTGTCAACAGATAAGGTACTTGAATCTCTAAATAGCCAAACTTGGCTGGATTTGCATTATGATATTGAATGATTGAGGTTTTGAAACCGGGTTATATTATTCAAATCTTTAATAGCCAAAATGGCTGGATTTTTATTATGGTTATCAATAACCAATATTACGATTGAGGTTTTCAAAGTCGCTTCAGCGCAATGGATATTATTTTATCAATGGATATAATTTATTCTATAATGAAAGGAATAGTTCTGAGTTGCTGCAGGCTTACAACCCGACACTTGGGGGCTACATTATTCAAGTTGAGATTACTTTAAATATGCAAGTCCCATGTCACTGCCAGCATGCACCATGGAACTTGGGGGCTAATGCAAAGTCATTTTAACTGGCCTTATTGAAGACCCGACTCATCACACTGTAATGAGCCGGCCCTTGGGGGCTACCAATTGCTCCTGTCAACAATTCAAGGTACACAAGTTTTATTCCATTATATTGAAGGGTCCACTGCTCAGTTGGTAAAGCACAAAGCTCTTTACCTTGTGGACGTGGGTTCAAGCCCCATGATGGGGGTTACATCATATGATGTTCTTTTCAAAGAAGTACTTACAAAGTCCCTGCTCATTATTGCATAATGACCCGGCCCTTGGGGGCTACACTGGTTGAAATTTTTATGAGCATAAGGCAATTACAAGTCCCAGGTTGCTGCAAGCATGACAACCCGGCACTTGGGGGCTACAGGTGATATGCATATAAGGTAGGAATAATTTCAAATTCTCACTTTTGAGCAAATCGGGTATTATATTATTATCGGAGAAATTTGCAAAGTTTATGACCCGGTGTCATCATAAGATTAACCCGACATCAGCAACAATTACATGACCCAGCATCATTTGTTCATAACCCGACAATTTTGGCAATCATAAATCAGCAAATTCTACATCTTCGAGTCGGCTGACTATCAGATGAGTATTTCAAGACCAATATTTTTTTAAGCCGGCACTTTGGAAGCCGATTCAAGTCAATTATTGTTCACAATATTTCTCTAGGAGAAACCAATGTGAGCAAAATTGAGTATGAAACTGCCTTATTGACCCGAATTTTTTGGAGAAATGACAATTGGATTTAAGGATGATCAGGTCCCGGCTCGGGAGAATATTTAACCCGGAGCACAACCTGTCAAATTTGTTCTTCAGTTATTTTTCAGGATCAGTTTAACATGGATAAATCCAAATTAAACTAGGGGCTAATGTCGGGGATATACCCCGCGGTGTAACCCGCCGGATGTATGACCCGACTGGAGCGTGGTAACTCACTGGTGACCCGCCTGGAACTTGGCGATTCACAGATAACCCGCCCGATCTTGGCGACTCATTAGTAACCTGTCGGGCGGGTCAGATGGACAACAAGGCCCAAAGCCCAGAAGGCCGGCTCACGTTATGATGGGCCGGCTTAAGAGGAAAGGGATGACGAATATTTCCTTTATGAGGAAGCAAGACCCGGACTTGTATTCAACTTGTGAGAAAGGATAGACTAGTCCTAGTCCTACTAGGACTCCACATGTAACCCGCCCCTTCAACATATATAAGGAGGGGCAGGGCTCCCCAAAGGGGGACAGAAAATAATCTCTAGGGCTAGACACAAATAGCCGGCTTATGCGGCGCCTTTCTCATGATCATAATGAGACCTAGCCACAAATAGCATGTAGGGTTATTACCGGATGATGTTTCCCGGGGTTCGAAGCTGTCTAAACCCTTGTCTTGTGTTGCATCTCTCGATTCCTCTCTACCCCTCTCAAGCTACCACATATATGCGTTGGCCTCGCGACTAAGTCCACACACTAAGGACATCTGCCGTGACAATTCCACGACAATTGTGATGTCTGCAGAAGAGTGAAAGCAGAACACCAATGGCCAGCTGGTCTCCTCCAACCTCTTGCCATTCCAGAATGGAAATTTGACCATATTGAGATCGACTTCGTGACTGGATTTCCCAAGTCCAAACGTGGAAATGATGCTATCTTTGTTGTCATCGACAAGCTTACAAAAGTGGCTCATTTCCTTCCTATCAAAGAATCTATCACAGCAGCTCAGTTGGCACAGCTATACACCTCCATGATTGTCCCTTTGCACGGCATTCCGCAATTGATATCTTCATATCATGGAAGCATCTTTACTTCTAAGTTCTGGGACTCCTTCCAGAAGGCCATGGGCACTAACATTCGCTTCAGCACAGCCTTTCATCCTCAAACTAGTGGCCAAGTCGAGCGAGTAAATCAAATTCTTGAAGATATGCTCAGGGCTTGTGTCATTTCTTTCAGTATGAAGTGGGAAGATTGTCTTCCATATGCCGAGTTCTCCTACAACAACAGCTTCCAAGCGAGTTCGCGCAAGGCCCCATTTGAGATTCTCTATGGCAGAAAGTGTCGTACTCCTCTTAATTTGTCAGAGACCGGTGAACTCCAACTTCTTGGCAATGACTTAATCACGGAAGCTGAAGAAATGTGTAAAGTCATCCGTGAAAATCTCAAAGCAACGCAATCGCGCCAGAAGAGTTACTATGATAGCAAGCATCTTGACTTGGCTTTCGAGATAGGAGAGCATGTCTACCTCCGCGTCTCTCCAATGAAAGGTACTCATCCCTTCGGTATCAAAGGGAACCTTGCCCCTAGATATGTGGGTCCTTTCAAGATCATTGGCAAAAGAGGCGACCTCACCTATCAACTTGAGCTTCTGTCCAACTTCATGAATGTGGCCGGCGTGTTTCACGTGTCACAGCTTCGCAAGTGCTTCAAGACTCCTGACCGCACCATCAACTTCACAGATATTGATCTCCAGGAAGACCTGTCTTATCATGAGCATCCCGTTGCTATTCTCGAAGAAACTAAGCGCAAGACTCGCAACAAGTCTATCAAATTCAAGTGGTCACACCATTCCGACCAAGAAGCCACCTGGGAACGTGAGGACCACCTCCGTTCCGAATATCCAGAGTTCTTTCAGTCCTAGATCTCGAGACGAGATCCTTTCATAGTGGTGGAGTTTTGTAACGCCCCGGATGTAACTTACCATATTTGTACTCCGTCTCTTGCCATTTTTGGCTCTAAGTTATGGGATTCCCTCGTGGTTGGGTTTTGTCTTTATTTTGCATTTTGTTCATGTCATGCATAGCATATCATGTCATCATGTGCATCGCATTTGCATATGTGTTCGTCTCATGCATCCGAGCATTTTCCCCGTTGTCTGTTTTGCAATCCGACACTCCTACGTCCTCCGACGCCCCCTTTTGCCTCTTTTCGTGAGCGGGTGTTAATCATTCTCGGAATGGACCGAGATTTTCCAAGCGGCCTTGGTACACCACCGGTAGACCGCCTGTCAAGTTTCGTGCCATATGGAGTCCGTTTGATACTCCAACGGTTAACCGGGGAACCGGAAAGGCCTCATGTGTGTTGCAGCCCAACACCCCTACAAAGTGGCCCAATAACCCATCCAAAACCCCTCCATCCTCTCGGTCATTCAATCACGATCGCATGGTCGAAAACTACACCTCATTTGGACACTCCCACCTCCTTCTATGTATATATATGTGATCCCTTCCAAATTTTTCGCAGTCCAACCTTAGCCCCGCTCCCTCTCCGCCGTCGGACGCGTCCGGTCCGGCTGTACAAAAATCGCGCCGCCGCCCCGCACCTATCGCCGCCTGCCACGTGTCCTCCCGGCGCCGTCCACCACGCCGGCCCACCAGGCCCGCGCCCGGCCCCCGCAGGCCCCGCGCCTCCGCCGTCGCCCGTGTCCCTCGCGCCGCCGCTCTCCGCCCACACCAGCGTTCGCCGCCTTGCCGGTTCCCGCGCCCGCACCTGCCGGCCGCCGCCTCAACCGCTCCGGCAACACCGTTCCTTCCTCCGCCCAACTGGAATAAAGGATTTTGCCGTCTGCCAGTTCTTTGCCGTCCGCTAGCGGACGGCAAAGAAGGTCTTTGCCATCAGCTACCAAAAAGCAGACGGGAAAGAAGGACTTTGCCATCTGTCACTTCTTTGCGGTCAGCTGGCTGACGGCAAAGAGAGAGCTGGCCCCCACAAGTGAGCCGATTAGAAAAACTTAATGCCCCCTCCTCTTTGCCGTCCGCTAGAAGACGGCAAAGATAAAAAGCAAGCGGACGGCAAAGGTTCGGCGGACGGCAAAGGATAACTAACCTAACCTAACTAACGGCCGATCGAGCCCCCACCCCCGCCCCGTTAGTCTCTCCTCTCCCTCTCTCCTCCCCGAGGCCCGGCCGCCAC
>NC_041382.1:119629424-119646227 GCF_002162155.2 Triticum dicoccoides
GACCCCGAAACAGCACCCCGACACCGACATGACACCCCGACCCCCGATACCTCCCGAAAAGGTGCTCTTTGGTCTTCCAGGGGCAGACAGGGTCATATATTTGTGAATTATGAGTTAGGTCATATATTTTTCGATTTTGTTATGAAAAACATCATATATAATTGTGTTGATCGGGTAGATTTAAATGTGCAGTTGTTTCATCACTGCGAGGTTTGGTGTTCGACGACCTCGTCGTGCGTTTGACGAGCTCTGCCCCTTTGTTCGTGGGTGAGCACAAATGACATGTCCTCCTCCCCCATTAATTATTTGCTCTGTTCCGGTGTTCGTGCCGATGAAACTTGATAGCTAGCTATATATGTGGCTTCAATCATTAGTATGCGTAACCAATATGTGTCACCCGTTCGAAAGCGTTATAGTTATAAATATGCATGCATTTGCATATTTATAACCTTGATTCTTTTGAATTGTCCAACACTATCCATGGACATCCCGAGTATGTATAGATTGGGTTCATTTTCCCATATGCTTTGCTCCGGATCCGACGCATAAATTACGTCAATGCCTCCCCTATTGTTCTCTGGGTACACATCCTCTCTGTTTATTGCAGAGACGTGTATCTGGAGAACAGCGGGGAGGTGCTGCCGAAATTTTGTGTCGGATCCGGAGCATGGCATGGGAAAATGAACCCAATCTACACATACTCTGGTGGGATTAGGACCTATCATTACCTATTAGAGTGTAGGTTGCATGGACGTAATAAAATTGACAAAGTAGATCAAGTGATGAATATATACATGGTGAATTATATATATATATATATATATGTTGTGTGTCCAATAGCTATGAAAGTCAAGCTGAGTGATCGTGCATGGATGTATACCGGTCACACTGGTCAGAACAAATGGAGCACTGAATGGTTCACAAAAACCAAGGGGTTTGTGCAAGCCGCATTTGCAAATGGCCAGAGGAAAACCTGGTGCCCCTGTTTCCGGTGCGGCAATTGGGAAGAGAGGACAGAGGCTAAAATGGGCAAACACCTGCAGAAGAGTGGTTTTACGCCCGATTATACGGTGTGGACATATCATGGTGAGTCTGCCCAACGTGAACGATCTGAGGTGGATCGTGTCACACCGACGAGCATGGTACCGGGATGGAAAACATGGTGCAAGACTATGATGATGCTCGGGATTCGGACGAGGAGATGGAGGAATCTGCAAAGGCCTTTAATGAAATGTTGGAGTCTTCAAAACGTCCGCTCCACGAGCACACTGAGCTTTGTCAGTTGGATGCCATCTCACAAGTAATGGCTCTGAAAGCTCAGTTCAACTTAGGCAGAGAATGCTACGACGCAATGATGACAGTATTTGGATGCTTTCTACCCAAAGGCCATGCTGCAAACCTGTACCAGTCGGACAAAATCCTCCGTGCACTGAAGGTGCCCTATGAGAAGATACATGCCTGTGAGAAAGGATGTGCCTTATTTAGGCTTGACTATGCGGACTTGAACTATTGTCCTATTTGCATGTCTTCCAAGTATGTTGTGGTAGACAATGGTATGGGTGAGAAGACACAGACCAAAATTCCCGTTAGTGTTCTTCGGTATATGCCAATCGTACCAAGACTTCAACGTCTTTTCATGGTCGAAGAGACAGCCAGACAGATGACATGGCACAAAACAGGCAAAAGAACCGAACTAGATGCAGATGGGAATCTGATGATGGTACGCACATCAGATGGTGTTGCATGGAAAAAGCTTGATGAATTACATGCTGACAAAGCGGTAGATCCGAGGCATCCTCGAGTCGGCATCAGCACGGATGGGTTCAGTGTGTTTGGTATGACGGCAGCCCAATACAGTTGTTGGCCCGTATTTGTCTTTCCACTAAATCTCCCCCCGGACAGATTATGCAAAGAAAGAACATTTTCCTGCCGTTGATAATTCCAGGGCCCAACTATCCGGGGAAAAAATATGAATGTGTACATGCAGCCACTTAAGGACGAATTGTAAGAAGCCTGGGATAATGGGTTCAAGACATACAACGCCTATAGCAAACGGAACTTCATAATGCATGTCTGGTACATGTACTCGACGCATGACTTGTCGGCGTATGCGCTATTCGTTGGCTGGTGTGTGCATGGAAGGTTCCCATGCCCCACATGCAAGGGAGCTCTTGAGTTCCATTGGCTTCAGGCCGGTCACAAGTTTTCTTGCTTCGACATGCATAGATAGTTCCTGGATCCTCGCCAGAAGTTCAGGAAAGACAAGAAGAACTTCATCAGAGGTAGAGTTGTCAAAAACTCTGCACCACCTGCGTTGACATGCCAACACCCCCTGGATCAGTTAAACGCTATCGAGCCAGATCTAGAGCCTCCAGGGTACTTCAAGGGGTATAATTCTAAGCACGCCTGGACTCACGAGACATGCTTATGGGATCTCCCTTACTTCAAAGACCTCCTTTGCCCACACAACATCGACGTGATGCACACTGAGAAGAATATTGCTGAGCCACTTTTTGGTACATTGTTTGGCATAGATGGGAAGTCAAAGGATAATGCTAAGGCTAGAGTTGATCTGGAGGCGCTATGTGATAGGCCATTACAAAACATGAAAGAACCGAAAGGAAAGCAGAACTGGACGAAGCCAAAGGCACGGTTCAATCTTGGAAGGCCAGCTATGAGAGAAATTATCTTGTGGGTGAAAATGCAGTTGATGTTCCCTGATGGGTATGCAGCGAATCTAAAGAGGGGAGCGAGTCTTGAAAAATTGAAGATATTTGGTCTCAAGAGTCATGATTGGCACATATGGATTGAGTGGGTAATGCCGGTGATGTTGCGTGGCTTCATCCCTGAGGATGAATGGCTAGTACTGGCAGAACTCAGCTATTTCTTCCGTGTTCTTTGTGCGAAAGAACTATCGTCTGGCATGCTAGAAGAAATGGAAGAGTTGGCGCTGGAGTTGATCTGTAAGTTAGAGAAGATCTTTCCACCGGGCTTCTTTAATCCAATGCAGCATTTGATTTTGCATCTCCCGACCGAGGCAAGATTGGGGGGGCCGTGCAAAATCGTTGATGCTACCCAACTGAGAGGATGCAGAAGACGCTTCGAGAAAAATGTAAAAATAAACATAGAATTGAAGCATCGATGGCTGAGGCATTCATCACTGAGGAGGCGGCAAACTTCGTGACAGCACACTACGAAGCCAAAAATCGTCATTTGCATAATCCGAAGCCTCGGTACAATGCTGGCGACCCGAAAAAGGGTGGATCCAACCTCATTCTATTCAAAGGGAATCTCGCACCAGCTAGTGTTTCAAATCCAGTATCTTTGGATAACGAAGAATGGCAGACCATTTTGTTGTATATCTTTAACAACCTGATAGAAGTGCACCCGTACATCGAGTAAGTTCTCCGTACATTGTTTCACAACTTCTATTTCCTTTGAACTGCTCTTATTCTTGGATATTTCATACAGTCGATACGTCGCCATATTCTCGTATGGAGTGGTGATCCAAAAGGATTACGTTGAAGAGTATGATATTCTCGCAAAGAAAGGAGGCGTCTATCCCGGTTTCATCTCTTGGTTCAAACAAACGGTAATTTCTATTAGACAATTTCATTTCATTCGCTAATTTGTGCATAATGCAACAATCCTTTCGTATTAAATTTGTAGGCTAATTCAGAGTCTATGGACGCTGAATTGAGACAAGTCACTAATGGTTTTGACTATAAGGTCCGTCCATTTGAGAAATACGACATCAACGGGTATCGCTTTCGTACCTATGGCAAAGAGCTATCTATGGTCGACCGAAAGTCTACAAATTGTTGTGCATCTGCTATCGGCGAAGGAGGTACCGAGTATTATGGGAGAGTTGAAGCAATTTATGAACTTCTATTCCATGGTGAAAACCCACCGAATGTCGTAGTCTTCAAATGTTATTGGTTTTAGCTAAAGGAGACTAGAAGGACTCGTGAACATATAGGGCTAGTTGAAATCAACCAAAGCACCCATTTAGATGTTCCTGATGTCTATTTTATGGCTCAACAGGCGACCCAAGTATTCTATCTACCGTGGGCCTGCCAAACTAATCCAAATCTGAAAGGTTGGGATGTCGTTTATGAAGTGCCGCCACGTGCTAGACTATCTCCCCCAAAGTAAGAGGATTATGAACCTCACATTAACCCAGACACATATGAAGGAGAATTCTTCCAAGAGACACGTCTTTCCAATAAGCGTTTCAGGAACCACTATACTTCACCCCAAAACATTGAAGTAGACAGCGATAGTGAATCCGACATCACCCCAGAGGAGGAACAAGAAGAGCCGGAACAAGAAGAGGTTACTGCTGCAGATGACTTGTCAATGCTTGACCGATTACGTCAAGGTGGCCTTCCACATGTTGATGCCACTGAACCCTATGAGCCCGTCATTGATTATAGTGATGATGATGATTATGCATTTATTGATGATACTGATCGAGATTATTAGTAGTGTCAGGTATTCAATTTTTTATGTTGTACTTGATGATGATACACTTAAGTGATATACATATTATTATTCATGTCGGTATTTTTTTATGTTGTACTAATTTCGTTTACTCTTTGTCATGGCAGGTGTTGAAAGATGGTGGGCACTGGTCGGGAGCGCTCCGAGGCCCCTTCTTCGTCGGCGCATGGTGTGAGGACTTCCATTCCACATGCACCTCTCCGCCGAGCGTTGCTGGACAGTATGGTGACACAGCCGGGCCCTTCTTTGTCGACCGTGGTGCCTAGTAGGGGACAAGGTAAGAAGAAGAGAGGAGCTGGAGCACGTGGTCGCGGGAGAGGATGTACGGTGACTGCTAGGGCTCCTTCCTCGCCGCCACGCCCAGCTGTTTCACCCAAGGACGTGACTGCTAGGGTCGACTCGTCCGAGGAGGAGGCTACACAGACTCCGGTCCACGAGCCTCTGGTCCACGGGCCTTCGGCCCACGAGACCCCGGAGGAGCACACGTCTGGATGGGGTACCTGGCTGGATCAGCCTGAGGAGCCGAGTGGCCATGCTGATGAGGGCGGGGAGCCGACTGATATTGAGGAGGAGGGGGGCACCGTCTACCAGCGTGGTCGTACACGGCTCCCGTCCATGTTGGCGACCCGCGAGTAGAGGTGGTTCATTTTCCTTGATGGGGAGAGGTAAGTGCATTTAATCTTTGTGTACCTTCTGCATTCACGTTTCTTCAAATAACTAATGCGTTTGCCTTGTCATGCTGCAGGGGTTGGGACCACCATCATAGTGTCCGCCGGCCCAACTCCGTCCTTGGAGTTCTTTGTCGGCAAAACTTCCCGGGGTTTGTCACGTTGCCTGGTGAGGGTTGGCTTCCAGAGCTTGGATTGTGTTGGGAGCACTACTTGGCTGCCCCGACCCCGCCGGGTGAGATTATCGACGGTGTCTTGTGCAAGACGAGGGCAGACGTGGTGATCAAAAAGTTCAGGGTAATTTCTCCTTTACACAATTAAAAATCTTCAACTAGCTAGTTATTAATTGTACTAATAAATATTGTCTACTTTGATTGTAGACATTCTATAGGTGTGAGGAGGGATACGAGGAGGAAGCGGCAAATGTTACCGATAACGTCTGCAAGCGCCCACTACAGAACTTACGGCACGAGGCTCGGGTGCAGGCTGTTCGAGACTACTATGCCTCGCGTGGTATCAAGAAGACCAAGCCAGCATGTCGCGAGAAGTTCTTGAGTAAGGAGGAGTACATGAAGGTAATTCTTAAGGCCTTGTACTTACTTCCTTCATTTAGTAATTCATAGCCGTAGCGCTCAAGTTTCTATTTGCTAACTTAGGCCCATCCGAGATGGTGTGCGGATCGGATGGATTTTTGGGAGGTGTTGGCCAATGGGTGGTGCTCAAAAGAATGGCTAGCCCTCCACAACGAGGCTAAGGACAAACGTGCCCAAATGGATGGTGTGCCACACCATCAAGGCAACTCCAACTTATATCAGTTCGGGCGGAACTGGGTATGTGGTTTGCTTCATGATTCATGCAATTCATTCATCATGCTAGCTTTAGCCCTTTAATTACGAATTTACTTTGTTTCTCTCTTTCAGGCACGCTACAATAAGGCGGATAAGATGCCAGAGGTGTACGACCTGTATGCCATGACCCACACTGCCTCTTACAAGAAAGCCAAGGCATTCTCTCCGTCTGACCTCGATGACCCAAAGAACTTCACCAACATCTCCTCCCATGACAAGCTCGTGAAATATAGATATGAGGGGAAGGTGAGGAAAGGGGAGGACTTTAACCCGAGCCAGGGTCCCATTGATATAGAGATGTTGATGATATCTGGTGGTGGGAGGTCCCATGGCTCCATAGCCATGGGAGGGACTTATCCATTGTCCTAGCACTGTCTCGGAGATCAAGGCACACCACTCGAGCTCCGCTCCTGAGATAAGGCCTTGTGAACGGCCAGTCCAACTCGCCTTCAAGGTTAGTTATACGTACTCAGCTATCTTTCTCCATTACATTGTGTGCACTTCCATCAATGATTACATATGGTCATGTGAGTGGTGTTGCAGGCTGCTATACAGAGTGAGAGAGACAGAACGGAGAAACTTCTGGCGGAGGCGGCAGAGAGGCAGCGGGAGTTGGAGGAGAGGACGACAAAGATGTTGGAGGAGGAGAGGGCACGGAATGACATGCAGGCAAGGGCCATGTACGAGCTCCTTGTGGTATGTTTCTTCTGTAGATTAGCCAAAACAGTCATGTAGTGTCTCATTACTAACTAGTAAGACTGAGTTGTCAAAACCAAATGTGCAGTCTATGTGCGAGAAGTCCGGTCAGACCACTCCGCCGATGCCAGACAAGCATCGCACGATCCTTCTCCAGCTACCGGCACGAGCCAGCCCGCTCCTACACCTCCATGATCACGGTAAGTTTCTCTAGTGTTTTTCTTAACAAATGCATAAAGACCTAGTGAGGGAGTCCTGGATTAGGGGGTCTCCGGACAGCCGGACTATCTCCATTGGCCGGACTGTTAGACTATGAAGATACAAGATTGAAGACTTCGTCTCATGTCTGGATGGGACTCTACTTGGCGTGGAAGGCAAGCTAGGCAATACGGATATGGATATTTTCTCCTTTGTAACCGACCTTGTGTAACCCTAACCCTCTCCGGTGTGTATATAAACCGAAGGGTTTTAGTCCGTAGGACAATAACCATAACATACAATCATACCATAGGCTAGCTTCTAGGGTTTAGCCTCTCTGATCTCGTGGTAGATCTACTCTGTAATACCCATATCATCAATATCAATCAAGCAGGACGTAGGGTTTTACCTCCATCAAGAGGGCCCGAACCTGGGTAAAACATCATGTCCCCTGCCTACTGTTACCATCTAGCCTAGACGCACAGTTCGGGACCCCCTACCCGAGATCCACCGGTTTTGACACCGACATTGGTGCTTTCATTGAGAGTTCCTCTGTGTCGTCACAGTTAGGATTGATGGCTCCTACTATCATCGATAGCGATGCGGTCTAGGGTGAGAATTTTCTCCCCGGACAGATCTTCATATTCGGCGACTTTGCACTGCAGGCTAACTCGCTTGGCCATCTGGAGTAGATTGAAAGCTACACCCCTGGCCATCAGGTCAGATTTGGAAGTTTGAACTACACGGACGACATACACGGAGACTTGATCTTCGACGGATTCTAGCCACAGCCGAGCACGCCGCACTATCACGATGGGTATGACCTAGTTCTGCCGCCGAACAGTACCCCAGAGGCCGCGCCCGCATCAGCTCCGACCCTTAGTTCGGAGCCAACTGCGCCGGTCGAGGACGGGTGGTTAGACACCGCCTCAGGGGCTGCAGTCACAACGGCGATCGAGCCGAACACCAGCCTAACCCTCTGCGAAGCCCGTGACTCCAAGGTGCCAGACTCTTTTCCAGACTCCAAACCATCCGCGCCCCTACCAATCGAATCTGATTGGGCGCCGATCATGGAATTCACTGCCGGCGACATTCTGAATTCACTAAAGTCTCTCTCTTTGTCAGGAGAGCCCTGGCCAGATTATGGCCAACAGGATTGGGATGCGGACGACGAAGAAATTCGACGCCCACCCACCACCCACTTCGTAGCCACTGTCGATGATTTAACCGGCATGCTCGACTTTGACTCCAAAGACATAGACGGTATGGACGATGATGTAGGACACGAATATGAACTAGCACCTATAGGGCATTGGAAAGCCACCTCATCATATGACATATACATGGTGGATACACCCAAAGAAGGCAATGGCAACGGAATAGCAGAGGATGACCCCTCCAAGAAGCAACCCAAACGCCGACGTCAGCGGCGTCGCTCTAAGTCCCGCCAAAGCAAAAGTGGTGATACCGGCACAGGAGATAATAACACTCCGGATAGTGCCGAAGACAACAACAATCCCCTCCAGCAAGATTTAGAGCAGGAGAATGAAGGAGCCAGCTCTCCTGAGAGAGCGGCAGATAGAGAAGAGGAGGATGACAATTACCTCCCCCCTCTGAAGACGAGGCAAGCCTCGGTGATGATGAATTCGCCGTCCCAGAGGATCCCGTCGAACAAAAGCGCTTCAAGTGCCGGCTTATGGCCACGGCAAATAGCCTAAAGAAAAGGCAGCAGCAGCTTCAAGCTGATCAAGATCTGCTAGCTGACAAATGGACTAAAGTCCTCGCGGCCGAGGAATATAAACTCGAGCACCCCTCCAAGAGTTACCCAAGGCACATGCTACTACCCCGACTGGAGGAAGAAGCGTATGACACGGCTGATCGTCCACCTCGTGGCCGCGATAGAGAGGCATTTTAGCCAAAATCTCAGCCTCCACCCCAACGCCATTCTAATAAAAAGTCATGGGGAGATACGCCAGACCTGCGAGACATATTGGAGGACAAGGCAAAGCATTCAAGATCGATCTACGGATCACAATGGCGCACCACTCTGCGAGACGACAAACGTCACACTGCATATAGTAAAAGCAAATCCGGCCAGGCTGAACACAGCGGGCAAGACCCATTCGAGCTGCGTCGAGATATAGCCCAATATAGAGGCGCCGCACACCCCTTATGCTTCACAGACGAAGTAATGGAACATCAATTCCCAGAAGGTTTCAAACCTGTCAATATTGAATCATACGACGGCACAACAGATCCCGCATTATGGATTGAGGACTTCCTCCTCCACATCCACATGGTCCACGGTGATGACTTACACGCCATCAAATACCTCCCATTAAAGCTCAAAGGACTAGTGCGGCATTGGCTTAATAGCTTGCCAGCG
Source organism: Triticum dicoccoides (assembly GCF_002162155.2). Lineage (NCBI taxonomy): Eukaryota > Viridiplantae > Streptophyta > Magnoliopsida > Poales > Poaceae > Triticum > Triticum dicoccoides. Next base: position 119,638,724 of record NC_041382.1, read on the forward strand.
GACTCCATTAGCTGTTGGGAAGATCTAGAAGCCGCATTCCTCAACAACTTTCAGGGCATTTATGTGCGACCACCAGACGCCGGTGACTTGAGCCACATAATTCAGCAGCCAGAAGAATCGGCCAATCAATTCTGGACTCGGTTCCTTACAAAGAAAAATCAAATCATCGACTGTCCGGATGCGGAGGCCTTAGCGGCTTTCAAGCACAACATCCGAGACGAGTGGCTAGCCCGGCACCTTGGTCAGGAAAAGCCGAAATCTATGGCAGCTCTCACGATGCTTATGACCCGCTTTTGTGCGGGAGAAGACAGCTGGCTGGCTCGCAGTAATAACACATCAAAAAACCATGGTACCTCAGATACCAAGGACGGTAATAACAGGTCACGTCGCAACAAGCATAAGCGCCGCATTAACGGCGAAAATACTGAGGATACGGCAGTCAATGCCGGATTCAAAGGCTCTAAACCCGGTCAGCGGAAAAAGCCATTCAAACAAAGTACGCCGGGTCCGTCTAGCTTGGATCGTATACTCGATCGCTCGTGTCAAATACACGGCACCCCAGACAAGCCAGCCAATCACACCAATAGGGATTGTTGGGTGTTCAAGCAGGCCGGCAAGTTAATTGCCGAGAACAAGGACAAGGGGCCGCATAGCAATGATGAAGAGGAGCCCCGGCAGCTGCACACTGGAGGACAGAAGAGGTTTCCCCCGCAAGTGCGGACGGTGAACATGATATACGCAACCCACATCCCCAAGAGGGAGCGGAAGCGTGCGCTCAGGGACATATATGTGTTGGAGCCAGTCGCCCCAAAGTTAAACCCTTGCTCCTCCTGTCCTATCACCTTCGATCACAGGGACCACCCCACTAGTATCCGTCATGGCGGATTCGCCGGACTGGTCCTTGACCCAATCATCGACGGATTTCACCTCACTAGAGTCCTTATGGACGGCGGCAGTAGCCTGAACCTGCTTTACTAGGACACAGTGCACAAAATGGATATAGACCCCTCAAGGATCAAACCCACAAAAACGACCTTTAAGGGCGTCATTCCAGGCATAGAGACCCATTGCACATGCTCAATTACACTGGAAGTGGTCTTCGGATCCCCAGATAACTTCCGAAGCGAAGAGTTAACCTTCGATATAGTCCCGTTTCGCAGTGGTTATCACGCGCTGCTCGGGCGAACCACATTTGCTAGATTCAATGCGGTACCACATTATGCATACCTCAGGCTCAAGATGCTAGGACCTCGCGGAGTTATTATAGTCAATGGAAACACAGAGCGCTCTCTCTGAACAGAGGAGCACACCGCGGCCCTAGCAGCAGAAGCGCAAAGCAGCCTCTCAAGGCAGTCAACCAGTTCAGCGCTTCAAAGCCCGGACACCTTCAAGCGCGCTCGGGGAAATCGGCAAATAGACCGACTGGCGTGATCTGAGCTCGCGTAGCAATACGGCGGCTACCCCAATCCCAGCCCAACAGCGATATTCATGTCGCGCGTACATAATTACGCATTAAAAATACCATGGGCACACATGGAGAGGGGGGAACAACTGCGGCATGCCCCAAAATGCGGCCTACACCGCACTATGGGCTTCTCGTTTGGTTATTTTTCTTTTTCTTTTAGGACCTTAACCTCTGGAAACACTGGCCGGCAGCACTATTGCCGAACACATGATGCAGCAACCAAGGAGGCAGACAGCTACGTCATACCACGGAATTCCCAGGTTGATTACAGTAACGAGTGAAATATTCAATTTAATATCATTCCTCAGCTTGCCCTTGGAAGGGACATAGTCCCACTCTTTGCTTATTGCACTATCTGTATCACTCTGCTTTAAACGCAATTTTTTAATAAACAATGCATGACATTACGACTATTATTGCATTTTTGTTATATATATATATATATATATATATATATATATATATATATATGTGTGTGTGTGTGTGTGTGTGTGTGTTCATTAATGACACCTTGCAACCGTACACTCTGGTACGGCCAACACACCACGGGCTTACGTACCCCATAATGCGGTGTGAAAAGTCCGAACACTTTCACAAGTGCGGCACCCCGAACTTATAGCATTATATGCATCAGCTACGAATCATGTCTTTGGTCAAATGTTGGGTTTGCCCGGCTCCTATGTTTTGGTACCTTACGTTCCGCTCTATGGGCTAAGGTAGCGCTAGGAGAACTACGGCGATTGTGCCCCGGTTCTGCCGGACTGAGCACATCAGTAGAGAAAGCTAAAACTGACTGTCATGATAAGGCGAGAGACTGGTCGCTGTTCGGCGAGGTTTTTCGAGTCCCTAAAGACTTATGCCGCTTAGGGTGAGGGGTCGGCCCTGTCCGTCTTACAGGCGTGTATCGCGCCCCGAATTCGGCCTTCCGAATACCAGGGGCTTCGCCAAAATTTAAAATTATAGAATTCTATGGGTAAGTGAGAGTGATAAAGCATTATTAGTCCGTCTGCCTTGTTTGCTGTGCTGAGCACCTCCCTCGAAGGACCCAAATATGGGAACAAGAGTGCTCAGGTTTATCCCGAACACCCCAGCACTCGTGGCATGGGGGCAGAAGCCGAGGACTAGCCATCTCTCAGATTGGATAAACGGCCAAACAGAAGGTAATATTTTAAATCCACACAAGCGTTGCATAGCGCATATGAAACAAGTTTTCATCATACAGGATCACACAAGCAAGTTTATTCAAATATTACATCTTTTGAACACTCATCCGCGATAAGACGGGCACCCGGCAGAACACCCACATAGTACATCTCAGGATGGCGGTGCTCCTTGCCCTCCGGCGGCCCCTCCTTGATCAGCTTCACGGCGTCTAGCTTGACCCGCTGCAATTTCACACGGGCGAAAGCCCGACGTGCACCTTCAATGCAGACAGATCGCTCGACGACCTCTAGCCGTGGGCAGGTATCCACAAGCCCCCTCACTAGGCCGAAGAAGCTGTTCGGAAAGGGCGTCGCCAGGCCACAGCCGAACTATAAAGCTGTTCATGGCCTGATCGGCCGCCTTGTGTAGCTCGACCATCTGCTTCAGCTGGTCGCTCACGGGCACCGGATGTTCGGCCTCAGTATACTGAGACCAGAACAGCTTCTCCGTCGAGCTTCCGTCCTCGGCCTAGTAAAATTGTGCGGCATCAGACACACTATGGGGCAAATATGCGAATGCTCCTGAAGAGCTTCAGATATGGGTAAGTAATCAGTAATTTACTTTTACATGCTTGCTTTGCATATAGAAATCCTTACCCGCCGCTATCTTCTTCATTGTGTCGATCTCTTGGAGGGCCTTTTGGGCTTCGGCCTTAGCAGTTTTTACACTCTCGAGGGCCGCGGCAAGCTCAGACTCCCGCGTCTTAGAGTCAGGCTCCAACGCTTCGTGCTTCGTCACGAGAGCATGGAGCTCTTGCTGCACCTCGCCCACCCGAACCTCGTGCTTCTCTCGCTCGGTGTGCTCCTTGGCCGCTTTATCTTCGGCCTTGGTTAGCGCTTGCTTTAGGGTCGCCACCTCGATCGTGGCTCCTGGCAAACATACAATGGTCCTGTCATTTTGCAATCGCGTCCTTTTTTATACATATCTATAGACGGGGCATTACTTACCCTTGTTCTCCTTGAGCTGCCTCTTGGCAAGGCTGAGCTCTTTCCTGGACCCCTCGAGGTCCTGCTTCAGTATGACGACCTCTGTAGTTAGTGCGGCGGACGCCAGCAGCGAAGCCTGCATACGCATATTGGCATACTTATATTAGACTCCTGCGATATTATTTGATCCTCTGTTCGGCTTTTCTTTGTGAACACTGAACAGAGCATCAGGGGCTACTGTCTATGCGGTAATATTTCTACTAAATTTTAAAACACTTACCCCAAAGCCTATTAGAAGGCTGGCACAGGCTTTAGTCAATCCGCTCTTGGCGGACTGAACCTTCTGGATCACCGCACTCATGATAGTGCGGTGCTCCTCGTCGATGGAAGCACTGCGAAGCGCTTCCAGCAGATTGTCCGGCGCCTCTGGACGGACAGAGGTCACCGGCACAGGCGTCTTGCCCCTTTTAGAAGGAGGCCGCCTTCCCGAGCCCGGAACCACTGGAGGTTCCGGCGCGGTGTTCGGCTAGGGGCCGAACTCGGAGCTCTCAGGGGGCCCGTCCCCTTGACTCCCAGAGTCCGGAAGGTCGCCTTGAGGTGCCTCCGGGACTGTCTCCCCTTGATCCGGTGCCTCTCGAGACAACACCTCGGTGTCGTCGGCAGGATGAGGGGAGGTGGCGGTCAGGACTGGATCGCTATCCATGTCCGACAAGCCCAAGGAGCCGTCCGACGATATACTGATACTGGCTCGGGGCGGCCTGCATAATTGTGTTCGGCGTTAGGGAAAGCAGTGCGACAAAGGAATCTTATGGGTTACTTTGGTATCCGAATACTTACGATCTCCCTGGGGGCTTGGCCCTGGGCAACCACTCGTCTTCGCCTTCGTCGGCGGCGGTGGAGCTATCCGGAAGGAGAATCAGTATATCCTTCGGCCCCCCCAGTTTGGGCGGCCTTCCTTTCCCTGTCTCCCCTAGTCGGTGGGGGAAAATATTCTTCTTCTTCCTCGTCTTCGGGGGAAAAGTGCGCCATAGAATCATCAGATAGTGAGTCCGACAACGCCTGGCGTCGAGAACTCTTTCGAGTTCCCTTGGCCTTCTTGGTCTTCTCCAGCACCGTATAAGGGGCCGGAGTCAACATCTTCACCAGAAGAGGGTCCGCGGGGCCTTCGGGCAAAAGAGACGGACAGTCGATCTGTCCGGCCATCTTATGCCAGTCCTGTCAAAGGTACGGGAGTTTAGATCCCGCATAGAGTCAATATATATGAAAAAATAAAGTATCCTATTAAAGGTAAAGAAGCTTACTGCACTAGCTTGGCGCTCTGCGCTGAATCCGCGATCCTCTGTAATAGGGGGGGGGGGACCTCGGCGCTTTTGGACAGCACCCTCCAGGCGTCTTCATGAGTCGTGTCGAAGAGCCCGTTCAGAGGTCGGTGCTGTGCCGGATTGAACTCCCATAAGTTGAACTCCCGTTGTTGGCACGGGAGTATCCGGCGGATGAGCATAACTTGGACTATGTTGACAAGCTTGAGCTTCTTGTCCACCATGTTTTGAATACATGTTTGGAGTTCGGTCAGCTCTTTCAAATTACCCCAGGACAGGCCCTTCTCTTTCCAGGAGGTGAGCCGCGTGGGGATGCCAGATCGGAACTCGGGGGCCGCTGCCCATGCAGGGTCGCGCGGCTTGGTGATATAGAACCACCCCGATTGCCACCCCTTTATGGTTTCCACAAAGGGGCCCTCGAGCCATGTTATGTTGGGCATCCTACCCACCATGGCTCCTCCGCACTCCGCCTGGCGGCCGCCCATCACCTTCGGCTTGACATTGAAGGTCTTCAGCCATAAGCCGAAGTGGGGCTTGATGCGGAGGAAGGCCTCGCACACGACGATAAATGCCGAGATGTTGAGGACGAAGTTCGGGTCCAGATCGTGGAAATCCAGGCCGTAATAGAACATGAGCCCTCGGACGAATGGATGGAGAGGGAATCCCAGTCCATGGAGGAAATGGGTGAGGAATACTACCCTCTCATGGGGCCTGGGGGTGGGGATGAGCGGCCCCTCATCTGGGAGCCGGTGCACGATGTCATCGGGCAGGTATCTGGCTCTCCTCAGTTTCTTGATGTCTCCCTCCGTAATGGAGGAGACCATCCACTTGCCTCCCGCTCCGGACATGATTGGAGAAGGTCGAGGTGGGAAGTGCGGATTTGGGCGCTAGAGCTCGAGTGTGCGAAAACGGATGAGCAAAGAAGGAAGAAGGCGTGGATAGAAAGGTGAAGCCTTATCCCTTTATATGGGCGGATGAAACTAAACGTCCCCAATTGCCTGGTAAAACTCGCTTATCCCCCAAGCGCCGCAATTGATGGCGCGGTTCGGTTACGCACGCCCGTATTGATGAGAATCCCGTAATAAGGGGACACGATCTCTGCTTTGACAAGACGTGTCGAAAAACTGCCCCACGTTATGTACGGGGCTGGTTAAAGGAAACGGTTCCAATGATCACCGGGCCACGATGTAATGTCATGCTGCCAAAACAAGCCAGCAAATTAGATCTACGAAAATATTATTCTCTCTACAGTGGAATGTGGAACTTATTTTGCAGGGTCGAACACTATCCTCGTATTCAAATTTTTCTGTGATGTATTCAGAGAAGGAACCCGCCTTGCAATGCCGAAGACAATACTGCGCGTCGGACTCATCGTCATTTAAGCCTGGTTCAGGGGCTACTGAGGGAGTCCTGGATTAGGGGGTCTCTGGACAGCCGGACTATCTCCATTGGCCGGACTGTTAGACTATGAAGATACAAGATTGAAGACTTCGTCTCGTGTCCGGATGGGACTCTACTTGGCGTGGAAGGCAAGCTAGGCAATACGGATATGGATATTTTATCATTTGTAACCGACCTTGTGTAACCCTAACCCTCTCCGGTGTCTACATAAACCGAAGGGTTTTAGTCCGTAGGACAACAACCATAACATACAATCATACCATAGGCTAGCTTCTAGGGTTTAGCCTCTCTGATCTCGTGGTAGATATACTCTTGTAATACCCATATCATCAATATCAATCAAGCAGGACGTAGGGTTTTACCTCCATCAAGAGGGCCCGAACCTAGGTAAAACATCGTCTCCCCTGCCTCCTGTTACCATCCGGCCTAGACGCACAGTTCGGGACCCCCTACCCGAGATCCGCCGGTTTTGACACCGACACCTAGACTTAGATTTATTTCCTCCAATATGCTTACCATAATGACCTAGAGTTAGCTTCTTTTCCTCCAAAATGACTTAATAAGCTTACTGACCTCCAAAACCATCCATTTTACCTAAGTTAGCTCTAAAACGATATGCACTTAGCTTACTTATGTGAAAAATTGCATAATTAGCTTAGTTAGCTCATAAACGATCCATTTTACCTAAGTTAGCTCTAAAATGATCCATTTTACCTTAGTTAGCTTATAAATGATCCATTTTTTCCAAGTTAGCTCTAAAATGACCCATTTTACCTAGATTGGCTCCTAAATGATCCATTTTACCTACATTAGCTTTAAAATGACCCATTTCACCTAGGTTAGCTCCAAAATGAACCATCTTACCTAGGTTAGCTCCAAAATGACCCATCACACCTAGGTTAGCTCTAAAATGATTCTTTTTACTAAGTGAGCTCATAAACGATCCATTTCAACTAAGTTAGCTCATAAACGATCCATTTCACCTAAGTTAGCTCAAAAACGATCCATTTCACCTAAATTAGCTATTAAATGATCCATTTCACCTAAGTTAGCTCATAAACGATCCATTTCAACTAAGTTAGCTCATAAATGATCCATTTCACCTAAGTTAGGTAAAAACAATCATTTCACCATAGTTAGCTCATAAACGATCCATTTCACCTTAGTTAGCTCATAAATGATCCATTTCA
>NC_041382.1:119646460-119673216 GCF_002162155.2 Triticum dicoccoides
CTCATAAATGATCCATCTAAGTTAGCTCATAAACGTTCCATTTCACCTAAGTTAGCTCATAAAGGATCCATTTCACCTTAGTTAGCTCATAAACGATCCATTTCACCTAAGTTAGCTCATAAATGATCCATTTCACCTTAGTTAGCTCACAAACGATCCATTTCAACTAAGTTAGCTCATAAATGATCCATTTCAACTAAGTTAGCTCATAAACGATCCATTTCACCTAAGTTACCTCACAAATGATCCATTTCACCTTAGTTAGCTCATAAACAACCCATTTCAACTTAGCTAGCTCATATTTGATCCATTTCACCTAAGTTAGCTCATAAATGACATATACTTCTTGTTCTAGTCTTCTTCCTCTTCTTCTAGTCTTCTTCTTCTTGTCACCTTTTTCTAACTTTCTTATTTGCCATTTTGCAGATTTCATTCACTTCATGGGAGCTAGCTTGCTATGATGGAGTGCTTGTTTTTTCTTTCATTCTCTTCAAGTATTCTTCAAGCATGCTATGATGGAACTTGCTATCTTGAAGAAGCTTTGCATTGTAATATGTATGGATGGAATAATGTGTATGTGCAACTTGATGAAACTTGCTATGTATGAATGGATGGAACTATATATTTATGTACGATGAAACTTATGTGCTGGATATGTCATATGCTTGCTGTTAAATAGCCCTGTGAAATATATATATATATATGTCATATATATTTGTTGTCAAAATTGTTGCATTAAAAAACAGAAAAAATGAGGCAAAGCAGGATCTTTGCCGTCAGCCACTGATGGCAAAGCCACCTTTGCCGACAGGCACGGACGGCAAAGCAGCCACGCGGCGTCCACCTGTGCCTCCTGGGAACAGACCCATTTGGCCAGTTTGCCTACAGCGGCGGACGGCAAAGGTTTTGCCTACAGTGGATGACGGCAAAGAGTAAACAACTTTGCCTATAGCCGCGGACGGCAAAGGCGTGCCGTGTAGTGACGTCCAGCTGACATCATTCGGCGGACGGCAAAGGCCGGACAAATTTTGCCATCAGCGGCGGACGGCAAAGGCTGCCGTTAGCCACCTAACGGACTAACAGCGTAATTATTGCTGTCTGCTTTCTTTGTCGTCAGCTGCTGATGGCAAAGCCACCTTTGCCGTCAGTCACCGAAAGCAGACGACAAAGTAGCTCTTTGCCGATCCTTACTTTGCTGGAGCCTTTTGTCGTCCACGGCAGACGGCAAAGACCTTTGCCGTCCGCCGTTCCTGCCTTTGCCGTCTGCCGTGGCAGATGGCAAAGACCCCGCGGGCCCAGCGCTTTCGCCGCCGCCCGTGTCCCTCGCGCCGCCCAGCTCCTCCCCGCACCTCCGCTCTCCGCCCACGTCGGCGTTTGCCGCCTCGCCGGTCCCCACGCCAGCGCCCTCCGGCCACCACCTCAACCGCTCCGGCAACGCCACTCCTTCCTATGCCCAACATCGGCCACCACGCGGCGCACCACCTCCGACCATCGCCGGCCGGGTCCGCATCTCCGGCGACCTCCATGCGCTCCGGCCGCCGTCCCTGCCTATTAAGGCGAGATCCAATCCGGCGAACCTCGGTATCCGCGCCAAGAGCAAACCCTAGATCTCAGATCTGGAGGTCCAAATTTTCTCTAAGTCTTTGTCTCTGCTCATATTTTCATGCATTATTCATCATGCCATAACTTCCTGTGTGATGCCCCGTTTTGGGCGTGCAATGTATCAAAATGTTCATCAAGATGTGCTCTTCATTTTGTTCCATTGTGCCAGGCTTGTTTGAGTCCATCTTGATGCCCAAATGACTGATGCAAGAGTGCTATAAAATGTCATGTGCTAATTCTTATCAGAGTATGAGTATTTGTCATTTTTGCTACAATTGTTGTGTGCTGCATATGGACTTGAGCTCTACATGTGTTTTGGTCTATGCCATGCCATCTTTACAGGGGTGTATGCCATGTATTTTTGTGATCTTTGTGGTGACTAGCACAAGCATGCAAACTAGCCTTCGGGATATTGCTGATTTTAGAGACTTAGAATTTCAGTCATTGCTCTGCTGTTATTTTTATGCCATGTATTCAGGTTGCTATAGTGAGATCCATGCTTCTTTTGAGTTGCTTCAGTAAGGATGATTTTGACATATGGTTATGCTCTATCCATCCATGCCCCTGTTTGCATTTATGGAGTGCCCTAGAATGACTTAATCTTGCTCTACGTTTGCTATAAAATGTTTCTGGCAGATTGTTTACATGTTAATCAATTTTGCCATGGTTGTTGTAGTTGGTCCATGCATGCTTTGAACTTGTTCTTGCCATGGTTAGCTTCTTGAACATGCCATCTTGCTGATGACATGATTATCTTGTCATGCAATGCCTTGTGTTGAGTGAATCGAGCTCGCAAAGATGCCTTCATAATTCTGTTTATGCCATGCCCAGTTTTTTGCTAAGTCTGAATCTGTTAACGAAACTTGCTATGTTTACATGGGTGCCATCATATCTTCTGTGCCCTTTTGGCTCATGGTCAGTAAGGGACTTTTATTCTATGCTTTGAGTAGATTCATGCCATGCCTTTCTTTGCTATGTTATGTTCTTGTAGCATGTCGTTTGCTTGCTCTAAACATTGCTTCCTGATGTTAATTCCTGGCATGTTGATATTTTCACTAAGTCTGTGAAGCTGATATCTTTTGCTCTTTTGCCATGCTTGTTTGAACCTGCTCTTGTATGATTTAGCCGTAGCTCACCGTTCATCTTTGTTCAAGCATCTTAAGTCGATCACTGCCATATGCTTTGTTGATATGTTGGAGTGTAGTAGCTTAGTTTCTTGTTGCTTTCTAGATGGCATCGTGCTGATAATGCGCAGAATTGTGCCATTCTTGTTTTGCTTGCCATTTGCAAACCGTGCATCCGATTCCGGTGATCTTTATGTCGATTTCGACCAAAATCAACTCATCTTTCGAGCGACGAACTTGGTTTGCCAAGTTGATGCCTTGATCAATATTTTCCTTCCGGAGCATGCATATGCATTGCATATCACATCGGGCATATCATGCCATGTTTTGCATCATGTTGCTTGCGCATTGCACCGTGGTTGATTGTTGTTTCCATTGCCTGTGCTATTGCTTTGGGTAGAGCCGAGAGACTAGTACGTGATCGAGCAACTTGTTGAGTATGCTTACGAGGATCAAGCTTTCGTCAACTCGGAGAACTTTGCAGGCAAGATGACCATACCCTCGAAATCACTTCTATCTTTGCTTGCTAGTAGTTTGCTCTATTGCTATGCTGCAATACCTACCACTTGCTATATCATGCCTCCCATATTGCCATATCAAGCCCCTAACCCACCTCTCCTAGCAAACCATTGTTTGGCTATGTTACCGCTTTGCTCAGCCCCTCTTATAGTGTTGCTAGTTGCAGGTAAGGATGGAGTCTGTTCCGTGTTGGAACATGGATATTGTTGGGATATCATTATTATATCTTGTTTACTTTAATGCATCTATATACTTGGTAAAGGCTGGAAGGCTCAGCCTTTTGCCTGGTGCTTTGTTCCACTCTTGCCGCCCTAGTTTCCGTCATACCGGTGTTATGCTACTTGATTTTGCATTCCTTACGCGGTTGGGTGTTATGGGAACCCCTTGACAGTTTGCCTTGAATAACCCCCCCCCCCCGGCCAGTGCTCCTCTTAGTGTTGGTCCAAACTAGAACCCCTTGCAGCGCCACCTCGGGGAAACTTGAGGGTTGGTTTTAGTTGTACGGATTGCTTATCCGGTGTGCCCTGAGAACGAGATATGTGCAGCTCCTATCGGGATTTGTCGACACATTCGGGTGGCTTTGCTGGTCTTGTTTTACCATTGTCGAAATGTCTTGTAACCGGGATTCCGAGTCTGATCAGGTCGTCCTGGGAGAAGGAATATCCTTCGTTGACCGTGAGAGCTTGTGATGGGCTAAGTTGGGACACCCTGCAGGGTTTTGAACTTTCAAAAGCCGTGCCCGCGGTTATGGGCAGATGGGAATGTGTTAATATCCGGTTGTAGAAAACCTGACACTTAACTTATTTTAAAATGAATCAACCGCATCTGTAGCCGTGATGGTATCTTTTCGGCGGAGTCCGGGAAGAGAACACGGTCTCGTGTTATGTTCGAACGTAAGTAGTTTCAGCATCACTTCTTGATCTTTATAGCTTCTCGACCGTGCTTTGCTTCTCTTCTCACTCTCATTTGCGCAAGTTAGCCACCATACATGCTAGTGCTTGCTGCAACTCCACCTCACTACCTTTTTCTGCACTTAAGCTTAAATAGTCTTGATCGCAAGGGTGTGAGATTGTTGAGTCCCTGTGACTCACAGATTACTTCCAAAACCAGATGCAGGTGCAGATGATGCCAGTGTAGGGGACGCGACCAAACTCAAGTGGGAGTTCGATGAGGATTCAGGATGTTACTATGTGTCTTTTCCGGATGATCAGTAGAGGAGCCCAGTTGGGGCGATAGGGTGATACGTCCATTTTGCATCATGCTTTTATATCAATATTTATTGCATTATGGGCTGTTATTACACATTATGTCACAGTACTTATGCCTATTCTCTCATATTTTACAAGATTTACATAAAGAGGGAGAATGCCCGCAGCTGGGATTCTGGCTGGAAAAGGAGCAAATATTAGAGACCTATTCTGCACAGCTCCAAAAGTCCTGAAACTTCACGGATGATGTTTTCCCAATATATAAAAAACATTGAGCGCAAGAACTTCACCAGGGGGGCCACACCCTGCCCACGAGGGTGGGGGCACGCCCTACCCCCTGGGTGTGCCCCTACCTCATGGGCCCCCTGGTGGCCCTCCGGTGACCATCTTCTGCTATATGGACTCTTTCGATGGGAAAAATCATAAGCCATCTTCTCGGACAAAACTCCGCTGCCACAAGGCGGAACCTTGGCGGAACCAATCTAGGGTTCTGGCGTGGCTGTTCCGTCGGGGAAACTTCCCTCCCGGAGGGGGAAATCATCGCCATCGTCATCACCAACGCTCCTCTCATAGGGAGAGGGCAATCTCCATCAACATCTTCATCAGCACCATGTCATCTCAAAACCCTACTTCATCTCTTGTATCCAATTCCTGTCTCCAAGTCCGGGATTGGTGCTAGTAGGTTGCTAGTAGTGTTAATTACTCCTTGTAGTTGATGCTAGTTGGTTTAATTGGTGGAAGATCATATGTTCAGATCCTATATGCACATTAATACCCCTCTGATTATGAACATGTTTATGCTTTGTGAGTAGTTACTTTTGTTCCTGAGGACATGGGAGAAGTCTTGCTATTAGTAGTCATGTGAATTTGGTATTCGTTCGATATTTTGATGAGATGTATGTTGTCTCTCCTCTAGTGGTGTTATGTGAACGTCGACTACATGACACTTCACCATTGTTTGGGCCTAGAGGAAGGCATTGGGAAGTAATAAGTAGATGATGGGTTGCTAGAGTGACAGAAGCTTAAACCCTAGTTTATGCGTTGCTTCATAAGGGGCTGATTTGGATCCATATGTTTCATTCTATGGTTAGGTTTACCTTAATACTTTTATTGTATTTGTGGATGCTTGCAATAGAGGTTAATCATACGTGGGATGCTTGTCCAAGTAAGGGCAGAACCCAAGCACCGTTCCACCCACATACCAAATTATCAAAGTACCGAACGCGAATCATATGAACGTGATGGAAACTAGCTTGACGATATTCCCATGTGTCCTCGGGAGCACTTTACATCATATAAGAGTTTGTCCAGGCTTGTCCTTTGCTACAAAAAGGATTGGGCCACCTTGCTGCACTTTATTTACTTTTGTTACTTGTTGCTCGTTACAAATTATCCTATCACAAAACTATCTGTTACCACTTATTTCAGTACTTGCAGAGAATACCTTGCTGGAAACCGCTTATCATTTCCTTCTGCTCCTCGTTGGGTTCGACACTCTTACTTATTGAAAGGACTACGATAGATCCCCTATGCTTGTGGGTCATCAAGACTCTTTTCTGGTGCCGTTGCCGGGGAGTGAAGCGCCTTTGGTAGGTGGAATTTGGTAAGGAAAAATTTGTATAGTGTGCTGAAATTTACTGTCACTTATTACTATGGAAAGTAATCCTCTGAGGGGCTTGTTCGGGGTATCTTCACCCCGACCAGTAGAGCAAAGAGTTTCTCCTCAACCTATTGAACCTACTGAAAATGAAAATTCTTGCTTTGAAATTCCTTTGGGTATGGTAGAAAAACTGCTAGCTAATCCTTTTTTAGGAGATGGAACAAAACATCCTGATGAGCATCTAATATATGTGGATGAAGTTTGTGGATTATTTAAGCTTGCAGGTGTACCCACAGATGTTGTTAAGAATAAAGTATTCCCTTTATCTTTGAGGGGAGATGCATCGACATGGTATAGGCTATGTGATGATATGGAGTCTTGGAACTACAAACGATTGAAATTGGAATTTCATCAAAAGTTTTATCCTATGCATCTTGTTCATCGTGATCGCAATTATATATATAATTTTTGGCCTGGCGAAGGAGAAAGCATCGCTCAAGCTTGGGGGAGGCTTAAATCAATGTTATATGCATGCCCCAATCATGAGTTCTCAAGAGAAATGATTATTCAAAAAATTTGTGCTCAGCTTTCTGGTAACAATCGCACCATGCTTGATACTTCTTGTGCTGGCTCTTTTATGATGAAGACTATTGAATTCAAATGGGATTTATTGGAAAGAATTAAACGCAACTCCGAAGATTGGAACCTCGACAATGGTAAGGAGTCAGGTATGACACCTAATTTTGATTGTGTTAAATCTTTTACGGATACCGATATTTTTCGTAAATTTAGCACTAAATATGGACTTGACTCTTAAATAGTAGCTTCTTTCTGTGAATCTTTTGCTGCTTATGTTGATCTCCACAAGGAGAAGTGGTTTAAATATCATCCTCCCATAGAAGAAAAGTAGATGCACCTATTAAAGTTGAAGAAGAGACTATTACTTATAATGATCCTATTGTTCCTACTTCTTATGTTGAGAAACCACCTTTCCCTGTTAGGATAAAGGATCATGCTAAAGCTTCAACTGTGGTTCGTAAAAGCAATATTAACACATATACACCTCCTGAGCAAGTTAAAGTTGTACCTAATATTGCTATTGTTAAAGATCTCTTGTCTGATAATATAGATGGGCATGTTATTTATTTCTGTAATGAAACTGCTAGAATTGCTAAACCCAGTGATACAGATAAACCTAGACCTGTGGTAGGCATGCGTGTTATTTCTGTTAAAATAGGAGATCATTGTTATCATGGCTTATGTGATATGGGTGCTAGTGCTAGTGCAATACCCTATTCCATATATGAAGAAGTTATGCATGATATTGCACCTGCTGAGATGGAAGAAATTGATGTCACAATTGAACTTGCTAATAGAGATACTATTTCACCAATGGGAATTGTCAGAGATGTCGAAGTCTTGTGTGGGAAAACTAAATATCCTGCTGATTTCCTTGTTCTTGGTTCCCCACAAGATAGCTTTTGTCCCATTATATTTGGTAGACCCTTCTTAAATACTGTTAATGCTACCATAGATTGCACAAGGGATGTTGTTACTATCGGTTTAGATGATATGACTCATGAATTTAATTTTTCTAAATTTAGTAGACAACACCGTGAACAAGAATTACCTAGTAAGGATGAAATTATTGGTCTTGCTTCTATTGCCGTACCTCCTAGTGATCCTTTAGAACAATACTTGCTAGACCATGAAAATGATATGTTTATGAATGAAAGAAGGGAATTAGATGAAGTATTCTTTAAATAGGAACCTATTCTGAAACACAATTTACCTGTTGAATGTTGGGGAACATAGTAATTTCAAAAAAATTCCTACTCACATGCAAGATCATGGTGATGCATAGCAATGAGAGGGGAGAGTGTTGTCCACGTACCCTCGTAGACCGAAAGCGGAAGCGTTAGAACAACGCGGTTGATGTAGTCGTATGTCTTCACTATCCAACCGATCAAGTACCGAACGCACGGCACCTCCGACTTCTTCACACATTCAGCCCGATGACGTCCCTCGAACTCCGATCCAGCCGAGTGTTGAGGGAGAGTTTCGTCAGCACAACGGTGTGGTGACGATGTTGATGTTCTACCGACGCAGGGCTTCGCCTAAGCACCGCTACAGTAATATTGAGGTGGACTATGGTGGAGGGGGGGACCGCACACGGCTAAAAGATCAAACGATCAATTGTTGTGTCTTTGGGTTGCCCCCTGCCCTCGTATATAAAGGAGTGGAGGAGGGGGAGGGACGGCCCTCTCTATGGCGCGCCCTAGGGGATTCCTACTCCCACCAGGAGTAGGATTCCCCCTTTCCTAGTAGAACTAGGAGCCCTTCCAAGTAGTAGGAGTAGGAGGGAAGGAAAGGGAAGGGAAAAGGAGAAGGAAGAAAGGGGGCGCCCCCTCTCCCTAGTCCAATTCATACCAGCCCATGGGGAGGGATGTGGCCACCCTTTGAGTCCTTTCTCTCCTTTCTCGTATGGCCCATTAAGGCCCAATACGAATTCCCATAACTCCCCGGTACTCCCGAAAATACCCGAATCACTCGGAACCTTTCCGATGTCCGAATATAGTCGTCCAATATATCGATCTTTATGTCTCAACCATTTCGAGACTCCTCGTCATGTCCCCAGTCTCACCCGGGACTCCAAACTCCTTTGGTACATCAAAACACATAAACTCATAATATAACCGTCGTCGAACTTTAAGCGTGTGGACCCTACGGCTTCGAGAACTATGTAGACATGACCGAGACACGTCTCCGGTCAATAACCAATAGCGGAACCTGGATGCTCATATTGGATCCTACATATTCTACGAAGATCTTTATCGGTCAAACCGCATAACAACATACGTTGTCCCCTTCGTCATCGGTATGTTACTTGCCCGAGATTCGATCGTCGGCATCTCAACACATAGTTCAATCTCGTTACCGGCAAGTCTCTTTACTCGTTCCGTAACACATCTTCCCGCAACTAACTCATTAGTTGCAATGCTTGCAAGGCTTTAAGTGATGTGCATTACCGAGTGGGCCCAGAGACACCTCTCCGATAATCGGAGTGACAAATCCTAATCTCGAAATACGCAAACCCAACAAGGACCTTCGGAGGCACCTGTAGAGCACCTTTATAATCACCCAGTTACATTGTGACGTTTGGTGGCACACAAAGTGTTCCTCCGATAAACGGGAGTTGCATAATCTCATGGTCATAGGAACATGTATAAGTCATGAAGAAAGCAATAGCAACAAACTAAATGATCAAGTGCTAAGCTAACGGAATGGGTCAAGTCAATCACATCATTTTACCAATGATGTGATCCCATTAATCAAATGACAACTCATGTCTATGGTTACAAAACATGACCATCTTTGATCAACGAGCTAGTCAAGTAGAGGCATACTAGTGACACTCTATTTGTCTATGTATTCACACATGTATTATGTTTCCGGTTAATACAATTCTAGCATGAATAATAAAAATTTATCATGATATAAGGAAATAAATAATAACTTTATTATTGCCTCTAGGGCATATTTCCTTCAGTCTCCCACTTGCACTAGAGTCAATAATCTAGTTCACATCGTCATGTGACCTAATACCAATAGTTCACATCACCATGTGATTAACACCCATAGTTCACATCACCATGTGATTAACACTGATAGTTCACATCGACATGTGACCAACACCCAAAGGGTTTACTAGAGTCAATAATCTAGTTCGCATCGCTATGTGATTAATACCCAAAGAGTACTAAGGTGTGATCATGTTTTGCTTGTGAGAGAAGTTTAGTCAACGGGTCGGCCACATTCAGATCCGTAAGTATTTTGCAAATTTCTATGTCAACAATGCTCTGCACGGAGCTACTCTAGCTAATTGCTCCCACTTTCAATATGTATCCAGATTGAGATTTAGAGTCATCTGGATCAGTGTCAAAATTTGCATTGACGTAACCCTTTACAACGAACCTTTTTGTCACCTCCATAAATGAGAAACATATCCTTATTCCACTAAGGATAATTTTGACCAATGTCCGGTGATCTACTCCTAGATCACTACTGTACTCCCTTGCCAAACTCAGGGCAGGGTATACAATAGGTCTAGTACACAACATGACATACTTTATAGAACCTATGGCTGAGGCATAGGAAATGACTTTCATTCTCTCTCTATCTTCTGCCGTGGTCGGGTTTTGAGTCTTACTCAACTTCACACCTTGTAACACAGGCAAGAACTCCTTCTTTGACTGTTCCATTTGAACTACTTCAAAATTTTGTCAAGGTATGTACTCATTGAAAAACTTATCAAGCATCTTGATCTATCTCTATAGATCTTGATGCTCAATATGTAAGCAGCTTCACCGAGGTGTTTCTTTGAAACACTCCTTTCAAACATTCCTTTATGCTTTGCAGAATAATTCTACATTATCTCCGAACAACAATATGTCATTCACATATACTTATCAGAAATGTTGTAGTGCTCCCACTCACTTTCTTGTAAATACAGGCTTCCCCGCAAGTCTGTATAAAAATATATGCTTTGATCAACTTATCAAAGCGTATATTCCAACTCTGAGATGCTTGCACCAGTCCATAGATGGATTGCTGGAGCTTGCGTATTTTGTTAGCACCATTAGGATTGACAAAACTTTCTTGTTGCATCATATACAACTCTTCTTTAATAAATCCATTAAGGAGTGTAGTTTTGTTTATCCATTTGCCAGATTTCATAAAATGCGGCAATTGCTAACATGATTCGGACAGACTTAAGCATAGATACGAGTGAGAAACTCTCATTGTAGTCAACACCTTGAACTTGTCGAAAACCTTTTTGCGACAATTCTAGCTTTGTATATAGTAACACTACTATCAGCGTCCATCTTCCTCTTGAAGATCCATTTAATCTCAATGGCTCACCGATCATTGGGAAAGTCAATCAAAGTCCATACTTTGTTCTCATACATGGATCTCATCTCAGATTTCATGGCATCAAACCATTTTGCAGAATCTCGGCTCATCATCGCTTCCTCATAGTTCATAGGTCCATCATGGTCAAGTAACATGACCTCTAGAACAGGATTACTGTACCACTCTGGTGCGGATCTCACTCTGGTTTACCTACGAGGTTCGGTAGTAACTTGATCTGAAGTTACATGATCATCATCATTAGCTTCCTCACTAATTGGTGTAGTAGTCACAGGAACCGATTTCTGTGATGAACTACTTTCCAGTAAGGGAGCAGGTACAGTTACATCATCAAGTTCTACTTTCCTCCCACTCACTTCTTTCGAGAGAAACTCCTTCTCTAGAAAGGATCTATTCTCAGCAACAAATTTGCCTTCGGATCTGTGATAGAAGGTGTACCCAACAATTTCATTTGGGTATCCTATGAAGATGCACTTCTCCAATTTGGGTTCAAGCTTTTCAGTTTGAATCTTTTTCACATAAGCATTGCCGCCCCAAACTTTAAGAAACGACAACTTTGGTTTCTTGCCAAACCATAGTTCATAAGGCGTCGTCTCAATAGATTTCGATGGTTCCCTATTTAACGTGAATGTAGCTGTCTCTAATGCATAACCCCAAAACGATAGTGGTAAATCGGTAAGAGACATCATAGACCGCACCATATCTAATAAAGTACGGTTACGACGTTCGGACACACCATTACACTTTGGTGTTCTAGGTGGCGTGAGTAGTGAAACTATTTCACATTGTTTTAACTGAAGGTCAAACTCATAACTCAAATATTTTACTTCTGCGGTCATATCGTAGAAACTTTTATTTTTGCTACGATGATTCTCCACTTCACTCTGAAATTCTTTGTACTTTTCAAATGTTTCAGACTTGTGTTTCATCAAGTAGATATACTCATATCTGCTCAAATAATTTGTGAAGATCAGAAAATAATGATACCTGCCGCGAGCCTCAATATTCATCGGACCACATACATCAGTATGTATGATTTCCAACAAATCTGTTGCTCGCTCCATTGTTCCAGAGAATGGAGTCTTAGTCATCTTGCCCATGAGGCATGGTTCGCAAGCATCAACTGATTCATAATCAAGTGATTCCAAAAGCCCATCAGCATGGATTTTCTTCTTGCGCTTTACACCAATATGACCTAAATGGGAGTGCCACAAATAAGTTGCACTATCATTATTAACTTTGCATCTTTTGGCTTCAATATTATGAAAATGTGTATCACCACGATCGAGATCCAACAAACCATTTTCATTGGGTGTATGACCATAGAAGGTTTTATTCATGTAAACAGAACAACAATTATTCTCTAACTTACATGAATAACCGTATTGCAATAAACATGATCCAATCATATTTATGCTCAACGCAAACACTAAATAACATTTATTTTAGGTTTAACACTAATCCCGAAAGTATAGAGAGTGTGCGATGATGATCATATCAATCTTGGAACCATTTCCAATACACATCGTCACTTTACCCTTAACTAGTCTATGTTCATTCTGCAACTCCCGTTTCGAGTTACTATTCTTAGCAACTGAACTAGCATCAAATACTGCGGGGTTGCTATAAACACTAGTAAAGTACACATAAATAGCATGTATATCAAATATACCTATGTCCACTTTTCCATCCTTCTTATCCGCCAATTACTTGGGGTAGTTCCGCTTCCAATGACCAGTCCCTTTGCAGTAGAAGCACTCAGTTTCAGGCTTAGGTCCAGACTTGGGTTTTTTCACTTGAGCAGCAACTTGTTTGCCGTTCTTCTTGAAGTTCCTCTTTCTTCCCTTTGTCCCTTTACTTGAAACTAGTGGTTTTGTTTACCATCAACTCTTGATGCTTTTCTTGATTTCTACCTTCGTCGATTTCAGCATCACGAAGAGCTTGGGAATCATTTCCGTTATCCCTTGCATATTATAGTTCATCACGAAGTTCTACTAACTTGGTGATGGTGACTAGAGAATTATGTCAATCACTATTTTATCTGGAAGATTAACTCCCACTTGATTCAAGCGATTGTAGTACCCAGACAATCTGAGCACATGCTCACTGCTTGAGCTATTCTCCTCCATCTTTTAGCTATAGAACTTGTTGGAGACTTCATATCTCTCAACTCGGGTATTTGCTTGAAATATTAACTTCAACTCCTGGAACATCTCATATCGTCCATGACGTTGAAAAAGTCTTTGAAGTCCCGATTCTAAGCCGTTTAAGCATGGTGCACTAAACTATCAAGTAGTCATCATATTGAGCTAGCCAAACGTTCATAACATCTGCATCTGCTCCTGCAATAGGTTTTTCACCTAGCCAGTGGCGGAGCCAGCCCAGCGGGCCGCCCCGGGCCCTCTTCGTGTACTGTAGCGATGTGCACAGTAATTCGCTCCAATCTAGGATGAAATTGGGCCTCACGCCCTGGGCCTAGGGCCTGTATCCGCCACTGCACCTAGCGGTGCATCAAGGACATAATTCTTCTATGCAGTGATGTCTACTACACAACCTTCTTCTTGTAGACGTTGTTGGGCCTCTAAGTGCAGAGGTTTGTAGGACAGTAGAAAATTTCCCTCAAGTGGATGACCTAAGGTTTATCAATCCGTAGGAGGCGTAGGATGAAGGTGGTCTCTCTCAAGCAACCCTGCAACCAAATAACAAAGAGTCTCTTGTGTCCCCAACACACCTAATACAATGGTAAATTGTATAGGTGCACTAGTTCAGCGAAGAGATGGTGATACAAGTGGTATATGGATAGTAGATAAATGTATTTGTAATCTGAAATTATAAAAACAGCAAGGTAACGAATGATAAAAGTGAGCGTAAATGGTATTGCAATGATAGGAAACAAGGCCTAGGGTTCATACTTTCGCTAGTGTAAGTTCCCTCAACAATGATAACATAATTGGATCACATAACTATCCCTCAACATGCAACAAAGAGTCACTCCAAAGTCACTAATAGCGGAGAACGAACGAAGAGATTATGGTAGGGTACGAAACCACCTCAAAGTTATTCTTTCCAATCAATCCGTTGGGCTATTCCTATAAGTGTCACAAACAGCCCTAGAGTTCGTACTAGAATAACACCTTAAGACACAAATCAACACAAACCCTAATGTCACCTAGATACTCCAATGTCACCTCAAGTATCCGTGGGTATGATTATACGATATGCGTCACACAATCTCAGATTCATCTATTCAACCAACACAAAGGACCTCAGAGAGTGCCCCAAAGTTCTACCGGAGAATCACGACGAAAACGTGTGCCAACACCTATGCATCGGTTCATGGTTGGAACCCGCGAGTTGATCACCAAAACATACATCAAGTGAATCACGTGGTATCCCATTGTCACCACAGATATGCACGGCAAGACATACATCAAGTGTTCTCACATCTTTAAAGACTCAATCTGATAAGATTACTTCATGGGGAAAACTCAATTCATTACAAGAGAGTAGAGGGGGAGGAGAAAGATAAGATCCAACTATAATAGCAAAGCTCGAGATACATCAAGATCGTACCATCTCAAGAACACGAGAGAGAGAGAGATCAAACACATAGCTACTGGTACATACCCTCGGCCCCGTGGGAGAACTACTCCCTCCTCGTCATGGACATCACTAGGATGATGAAGATGGCCACCGGAGATGGATTGCCCCCTCCGGCAGGGTGCCGGAACGGGTCTAGATTGGTTTTCGGTGGCTACGGAGGCTTCTGGCAGCGGAACTCCCGATCTATTGTCTATTTTGGAAGGTTTAGGGTACGCGAGTATATATGGGTGCAGGAAGTACGTCGGTGGAGCTTCGGGGGGCCCCACGAGGCAGGGGGCGCGCCCCCACCCTCGTAAGCTCCTCCCTTGGATCCTGACGTGGGGTCCAAGTCCATATGGTAGCTTTCCTTCCAAAAATAACTTCCCCAGTTGACTTCGTTCTGTTTCGACTCCGTTTGATATTCCTTTTCTTTGAAACACTGAAATAGGCAAAAAAACAGCAATTCTGGGCTAGGCCTCCGGTTAATAGGTTAGTCCCAAAAATAATATAAAAGTGGATAATAAAGCCCAATATTGCCCAAAACAGTAGATAACATAGCATGGAGCAATCAAAAATTATATATACGTTGGAGAAGTATCAAGCATCCCCAAACTTAATTCCTGCTTGTCCTCGAGTAGGTAAATGATAAAAACAGAATTTTTGATGCGGAGTGCTACTTGGCATAATTTCAATTTAATTCTTCTTAATTGTGGCATGAATATTCAGATCCGATAGATTCAAGACAAAAGTTCATATTGACATAAAAATGATAATACTTCTAGCATACTAACTAAGCAATTATGTATTCTCAAAATAACATGGCCAAAGAAAGTTCATCCCTACAAAATCATATAGTTTAGTCATGTTTCATTTTCGTCACACAAGAATGCTCTCATCATGCACAACCCCGATGACAAGTCAAGCAATTGTTTCATACTTTAATAATCTCAAACCTATAAAGTTTCACGCGATACATGAGCGCGAGCCATGGACATAGCACTATGGGCGGAATAGAATAATGAGGGGGTTATGTGGAGAAGAAAAAAAGGAGAAAGTCTCGCATCAACGAGGCTAATCAATGGGCTATGGAGATGCCCCCTGATTGATGTTAATTCAAGGAGTAGGGATTGCCATGCAACGGATGCACTAGAGCTATAAATGTATGAAAGCTCAACAAAAGAAACTAGTGGGTGTGCATCCAACTTGCTTGCTCATGAAGACCTAGGGAACTTGAGGAGGCCCATTGTTGGAATATACAAGCCAAGTTCTATAATGAAAAATTCCCACTAGTATATGAAAGTGATAACATGAGACACTCTCTACTATGAAGATCATGGTGCTAATTTGAAGCACAAGTGTGGTAAAAGGATAGTTACATTGTCCCTTCTCTCTTTTTCTCTCTTTTTTGGGCCTTCTCCTTTTATGGCCTTTCTCTCTTTTTTTATTCCTCACTTGGGACAATGCTCTAATAATGATGATCATCACAGTTCTATTTATTTACAACTCCATGATTACAACTCGATACTAGAACAAAGTATGACTCTATATGAATGCCTCCGGTGGTGTACCGGGATGTGCAACGATTCATGAGTGACATGTATGAAAGAATTATGAACGGTGGCTTTGCCACAAATACGATGTCAACTACATGATCATGCAAAGCAATATAACAATGATGATGTGTGTCATAATAAACAGAACGGTGGAAAGTTGCATGGCAATATATCTCGGAATGGCTATGGAAATGCCATAATAGGTAGGTATGGTGGATGTTTTGAGGAAGATATAAGGAGGTTTATGTGTGACAGAGTGTATCATATCACGGGGTTTGGATGCACCGGCGAAGTTTGCGCCAACTCTCAAGGTGAGAAAGGGCAATGCACGGTACCGAAGAGGCTAGCAAGGATGGAAGGGTGAGAGTGCGTATAATCCATGGACTCAGCATTAGTCATAAAGAACTCACATACTAATTGCAAAAATCTACAAGTCATCAAAAACCTCGGCACTATGCGCATGCTCCTAGGGGGATAGATTGGTAGGAAAAGACCATCGCTCGTCCCCGACCGCCACTCATAAGGAGGACAATCAAATAACGCCTCATGTTTCAAATTTGTTACACAACGTTTACCATACGTGCATGCTACGGGACTTGCAAACTTCAACACAAGAATTTCTCAAATTCACAACTACTCAACTAGCACGACTTTGATATTATTACCTCCATATCTCAAAACAATCATCAAGCATCAAACTTCTCTTAGTATTCAATACTCTATATGAAAGTTTTTACTAATCTTGTATACCTAGCATATTAGGATTTTAATCAAATTACCATGCTATTTAAGACTCTCAAAATAATCTAAGTGAAGCATGAGAGTTCATATATTTCTTCAAAATAAAACTACCACCATGCCCTAAAAGATATAAGTGACGCACTAGAGCAAAAGACAAACTACTCCGAAAGATATAAGTGAAGATCCATGAGTAGTCGAATAATTATGCAACTATGTGAAAACTCTCTAACATTTAATAATTTCAGATCCTGGTATTCTATTCAAACAGCAAGCAAAGAAAAATAAAATGACATTCTAAGAATGGCAAACATCATGTGAAGAAGCAAAAACTTAGGATCAACCGATACTAACCGTTAGTTGTTGAAGAAGAAAGGTGGGATGCCAACCGGGGCATCCCCAAGCTTAGACGCTTGAGACTTCTTGAAATATTATCTTGGGATTCCTTGGGCATCCCAAGCTTGAGCTTTTGTGTCTCCTAAATTCCTCTCATATCACGGTCTCCCTAAATCTTAAAAGCTTCATCCACACAAAACTCAACAAGGACTCGTGAGATAAGTTAGTATAAACCATTGCCAAAACCTTATCATACTATACTGTAGCAAATCACTAAAATTATTATTAAACATTGCATACTAAATGCCTCTGCATATTTAATAGTCCTATCCTCAAATAGAATCATTAAAGAAGCAAACATATGCAAACAATGCAAACATAACAGCAATCTGCCTAAACAGGATAGTCTGTAAAGAATGCTGAAACATCCATACTTCCCTAGATCCAAAAATTATGAAAGAAAATTCCACTTTAGTAAATTTATAAGATCTTAATATGCAAAAGGTTTCAAAATTTTATCACATTCTGACTTTTCTAGGGAATTATTGCAACAGCGGTAAACTTTCTGTTTTCAAACAGCAACATGTATACTTGTAACATAGGCATAGTGGAGGCTATCAATGCCACTTTTATTGAAATAAAAGATGCAAAACATTGTTCTAAATAACAGAAATCAAATCGTAACAAAATAAATTGATGCTCCAAGCAAAACACATATCATGTGCCGAATAAAAATATAGGTCCAAGTAAAGTTACCGATGAACAAAGACGAAAGAGGGGATGCCTTCCGGGGCATCCCCAAGCTTAGGCTTTTGGTTGTCCTTGAATATTACCTTGGGGTGCCTTGGTCATCCCCAATCTTAGGCTCTTTACACTCCTTATTCCATAGTCCATCGAATCTTTACCCAAAACTTGAAAACTTCACAACACAAAACTTAACAGAAAACTCGTAAGCTCCGTTAGCGAAAGAAAACAAAACACCACTTCAAGGTACTGTAATGAACTCATTATTTATTTATATTGGTTTTAAAACTACTGTATTCCAACTTCTCTATGGTTTATAAACTCTTTTACTAGCCATAGATTCATTAAAATAAGCAAACAACACACGAAAAACAGAATCTATCAAAAACAGAACAGTCTGTAGTAATCTGTAACTAACGCAAACTTCTCGAACCCCAAAAATTCTAAATAAATTGCTGGACCTGAGGAATTTATCTATTAATCATATTCAAAAATAATTAATTAAATAGCACTCTCCAAATAAAAATGGCAGAAATTATCGTGAGTGCTAAAGTTTCTGTTTTTTTACAGCATGATCAACAAGACTTTCCCCAAGTCTTCCCAGCAGTTCTACTTGGCACAAACACTAATTAAAACATAAAAACACAATAATAATAGAGTATAGATGAATTAATTATTAATAAACTGGAACAAAAGGCAAGGAACAAAAATAAAATTGGGTTGCCTCCCAACAAGCGCTATCGTTTAACGCCCCTAGCTAGGCATAATGATTTCAATGATGCTCACATAAAGGATAAGAATTGTAACATAAAGAGAGCATCATGAAGAATATGAATAGCACATTTAAGTCTAAACCACTTCCTATGCATAGGGATTTTGTGAGCAAACAACTTGTGGGAACAATAATCAACTAGCATAGGAGGGTAAAACAAGCATAACTTCAAAACTTTAAGCACATATAGAGGAAACTTGATATTATTGCAATTCCTACAAGCATATGTTCCTCCCTCATAATAATTTTCACTAGCATCATGAATGAATTCAACATATAACCAGCACATAAAGCATTCTTTTCATGGTCTACAAGCATAGAAATTTTATTACACTCCACATAAGCAACATGAATAATAGTGGGAGCAAACTCAACAAAATAACTATCATGTGATTGAAAATTGAAATCAAGACGACAAGTTTCATTGTTATCATTATTCTTTAAAGCATACATGTCATCACAATAATCATCATAGATAGGAGGCATGCTTTCATCATAGAAATTTGCTCATCAAAACTTGGGGGACAAAAAATATCATCTTCATCAAACATAGCATCCCCAAGCTTGTGGCTTTGCATATCATTAGCATCATGGATATTCAAGGAATTTATACTAACAACATTGTAATCATGCTCATCATTCAAATATTTAGTGCCAAACATTCTAATGCATTCTTCTTCTAGCACTTGAGCACAATTATCGGAATCCTTATTCTCACGATAGATATTAAAAAGATAGAGCATATGAGGCAAACTTAACTCCATTTTTTTATAGTTTTCTTTTATAAACTAAACTAGTGATAAAAAAAGAAACTAAAATACTCGATTGCAAGATCTAAAGATATACCTTGAAGAACTCACCTCCCCGGCAACGACACCAGAAAAGAGCTTGATGTCTACTACACAACCTTCTCCTTGTAGACGTTGTTGGGCCTCCAAGTGTAGAGGTTTGTAGGACAGTAGCAAATTTCCCTCAAGTGGATGACCTAAGGTTTATCAATCCGTAGGAGGCGTAGGATGAAGATGGTCTCTCTCAAGAAACCCTGCAACCAAATAGCAAAGAGTCTCTTGTGTCCCCAACACACCCAATACAATGGTAAATTGTATAGGTGCACTAGTTCGGCGAAGAGATGGCGATACAAGTGGTATATGGATAGTAGATAAAGGTATTTGTAATCTGAAATTATAAAAACAGCAAGGTAACGAATGATAAACGTGAGCGTAAACGGTATTGCAATGATAGGAAACAAGGCCTAGGGTTCATACTTTCGCTAGTGTAAGTTCCCTCAACAATGATAACATAATTGGATCACATAACTATCCCTCAACATGCAACAAAGAGTCACTCCAAAGTCACTAATAGCGGAGAACGAACGAAGAGATTATGGTAGGGTACGAAACCACCTCAAAGTTATTCTTTCCAATCAATCCGTTGGGCTATTCCTATAAGTGTCACAAACAGCATGAGAGTTCGTACTAGAATAACACCTTAAGACACAAATCTACCAAAACCCTAATGTCACCTAGATACTCCAATGTCACCTCAAGTATCCGTGGGTATGATTATACGATATGCATCACACAATCTCAGATTCATCTATTCAGCCAACACAAAGGACCTCAAAGAGTGCCCCAAAGTTCTACCGGAGAATCACGACGAAAACATGTGGCTACCCCTATGCATGGGTTCATGGGCGGAACCCGCAAGTTGATCACCAAAACATACATCAAGTGAATCACGTGGTATCGCATTGTCACCACAGATACGCACGGCAAGACATACATCAAGTGTTCTGAAATCTTTAAAGACTCAATCCGATAAGATTACTTCAAGGGGAAAACTCAATTCATTACAAGAGAGTAGAGGGGGAGGAGAAACATAAGATCCAACTATAATACCAAAGCTTGCGATACATCAAGATCGTACCATCTCAAGAAGACGAGAGAGAGAGAGAGAGAGAGAGAGAGAGAGAGAGATAGAGAGATCAAACACATAGCTACTGGTACATACCCTCAGCCCCGAGGGAGAACTACTCCCTCCTCGTCATGGAGAGCACCGGGATGATGGAGATGGCCACCGGAGATGGATTGCCCCCTCCGGCAGGGTGCCGGAATGGGTCTAGATTGGTTTTTGGTGGCTACGGAGGCTTCTGGCGGCGGAACTCCCGATCTATCGTCTGTTCTGGAAGTTTTAGGGTACGTGAGTATATATGGGTGCAGGAAGTACGTCGGTGGAGCTTCGGGGGCCCCACGAGGCAGGGGCGCGCCCTAGGGGGGGCGCCCCCACCCTCATGAGGTCCTCCCTTGGCTCCTGACGTGGGGTCCAAGTCCATCAGGTAGCTTTCCTTCCAAAAATAACTTCTCTAGTTGATTTCGTTCCATTTCGACTATGTTTGATATTCCTTTTCTTCGAAACACTAAAATAGGCAAAAAAACAGCAATTCTGGGATGGGCCTTTGGTTAATAGGTTAGTCCCAAAAATAATATAAAAGTGGATAATAAAGCCCAATATTGCCCAAAACAGTAGATAACATAGCATGGAGCAATAAAAAATTATAGATACATTGGAGACGTATCGTGGAGCAATGACAATAAACCTCGGATCACGGATCCAATCCGCATCATTGCTACTAACATCTTTCAACTTAGTTTTCTCTAGGAACATATCAAAAATAAAACAGGGGAGCTAAACGCGAGCTATTGATCTACAACATAGATATGCTAATACTACCATGACTAAGTTCATGATAAATTTAAGTTCAATTAATCATATTACTTAAGAACTCCCACTTAGATAGACATCCCTCTAATCCTCTAAGTGATCACGTGATCCATATCAACTAAACCATGTCCGATCATCATGTGAGATGGAGTAGTTTCAATGGTGAACATCACTATGTTGATCATATCTACTATAAGATTCACGCTCGACCTTTCGGTCTCCGTGTTCCGAGGCCATATCTGTTATATGCTAGGCTCGTCAAATTTAACCTGAGTATTCCGCATGTGCAACTGTTTTGCACCCGTTGCATTTGAACGTAGAGCCTATCACACCCGATCATCACGTGGTGTCTCAGGACGAAGAACTTTCACAACGGTGCATACTTAGGGAGAACACTTATACTTTGATAATTTAGTGAGGGATCATCTTATAATGCTACCGTCAATCAAAGCAAGATAAGATGCATAAAAGATAAACATCACATGCAATCAATATAAGTGATATGATATGGCCATCATCATCTTGTGCTTGTGACCTCCATCTCTGAAGCACCGTCATGATCACCATCATCACTGGCGCGACACCTTGATCTCCATCGTAGCATCGTTGTCGTCTCGCCAATCTTATGCTTCTACGACTATCGCTACCGCTTACTGATAAAGTAAAGCATTACAGGGCGATGGCATTGCATACAATAAAGCGACAACCATATGGCTCCTGCCAGTTGCCGATAACTCGGTTACAAAACATGATCATCTCATACAATAAAATTTAGCATCATGTCTTGATCATATCACATCACAACATGCCCTACAAAAACAAGTTAGACGTCCTCTACTTTGTTGTTGCAAGTTTTACGTGGCTGCTACGGGCTTTAGCAAGAACCGTTCTTACCTACGCATCAAAACCACAACGATAGTTTGTCAAGTTGATGCTGTTTTAACCTTCGCAAGGACCGGGCGTAGCCACACTCGGTTCAACTAAAGTTGGAGAAACTAACACCCGCCAGCCACCTGTGTGCAAAGCACGTCGGTAGAATCAGTCTCGTGTAAGCGTACGTGTAATGTCGCTCCGGGCCGCTTCATCCAACAATACCGCCGAACCAAAGTGTGACATGCTGGTAAGCAGTATGACTTGTATCGTCCACAACTCACTTGTGTTCTACTCGTGCATATAACATCTACGCATAAACCTGGCTCGGATGCCACTGTTGGGGAATGTAGTAATTTCAAAAAAATTCCTATGCACACGCAAGATCATGGTGATGCATAGCAACAAGAGGGGAGAGTGTTGTCCACGTACCCTTGTAAACCGAAAGAGGAAGCGTTAGCACAACGCGTATGATGTAGTCGTACGTCTTCACGATCCAACCGATCAAGTACCAAACGCAAGGCACCTCCGAGTTCTGCACACGTTCAGCCCGATGACGTCCCTCGAACTCCGATCTAGCCGAGTGTTGAGGGAGAGTTTCTTCAGCATGACGGTGTGGTGACGATGTTGATGTTCTACTGACGCAGGGCTTCGCCTAAGCACCGCTACAGTAATATCAAGGTGGACTATGGTGGAGGGGGGCACCGCACACGGCTAACAGATCAAACGATCAATCGTTGTGTCTTTGGGGTGCCCCCTGCTCCCGTATATAAAGGAGTGGAGGAAGCGGAGGGTCAGCCCTCTCTATGGCGCGCCCTAGGGGAGTCCTACTCCCACCGGGAGTAGGATTCTCCCTTTCCTAGTAGAACTAGGAGCCCTTCCATGTAGTAGGAGTAGGAGGGAAGGAAAGGGAAGGGAAAAGGAGAAGGAAGGAAGGGGGCGCCCCCCTCCCTAGTCCAATTCAGACCAGCCCATGGGGAGGGGTGCGTCCACCCTTTGAGGTCTTTCTCTCCTTTCCCGTATGGCCCATTAAGGCCCAATACGAATTCCCATAACTCCCCGGTACTCCCGAAAATACCCGAATCGCTCGGAACCTTTCCGATGTCCGAATATAGTCGTCCAATATATCAATATTTACGTATCGACCATTTCGAGACTCCTCGTCATGTCCCCGATCTCATCCGGGACTCCGAACTCCTTCTGTACATCAAAACACATAAACTCATAATATAACCGTCATCGAACTTTAAGCATGCGGACCCTACTGGTTCGAGAACTATGTAGACATGACCGAGACACATCTCCGGTCAATAACCAATAGCGGAACCTGGATGCTCATATTGGCTCCTACATGTTCTACCAAGATCTCTATCGGTCAAACCACATAACAACATACATTGTTCCCTTTGTCATCGGTATGTTACTTGCCCGGGATTCGATCGTCGGTATCTCAATACATAGTTCAATCTCGTTACCGGCAAGTCTCTTTACTCGTTCCGTAACACATCATCCCGCAACTAACTCATTAGTTGCAATGCTTGCAAGGCTTTAAGTGATGTGCATTACCGAGTGGGCCTAGAGATACCTCTCCGACAATCGGAGTGACAAATCCTAATCTCGAAATACGCAAACCCAACAAGTACCTTCGGAGACACCTGTAGAGCACCTTTATAATCACCCAGTTACATTGTGATGTTTGGTGGCACACAAAGTGTTCCTCCCGTAAACGGGAGTTGCATAATCTCATGGTCATAGGAACATGTATAAGTCATGAAGAAAGCAATAGCAACAAACTAAATGATCAAGTGCTAAGCTAACGGAATGGGTCAAGTCAATCACATCATTCTCCTAATGATGTGATCCCATTAATCAAATGACAACTCATGTCTATGGTTACAAAACATAAACATCTTTGATCAACGAGCTAGTCAAGTACAGGCATACTAGTGACACTCTGTTTGTCTATGTATTCACACATGTATTATGTTTCCGGTTAATACAATTCTAGCATGAATAATAAACATTTATCATGATATAAGGAAATAAATAATAACTTTATTATTGCCTCTAGGGCATATTTCCTTCATTGAAATCCTAGGGGATCCTCCTCCATCCAAGGGTGATCCCGTGTTTGAGCTTAAATCATTACCTGATACTCTTAAATATGCTTATCTTGATGAGAAAAAGATATATCCTGTTATTATTAGTGCTAACCTTTCAGAACATGAAGAAGAGAGATTATTGAAAACTCCGAAGAAGCACCGTACTGCTATTGGGTATACTGTTGATGATCTTAAGGGCATTACTCCCACTCTATGTCAACATAAAATTAATTTGGAAGAAGATGCTAAACCAGTTTGTGATCATCAACGCTGTCAGTGTCAAAACCAGCGGATCTCGGGTAGGGGGTCCCGAACTGTGCGTCTAGGCCGGATGGTAACAGGAGGCAGGGGACATGATGTTTTACCCAGGTTCGGACACTCTTGATGAAGGTAAAACCCTACATCCTGCTTGATTGATATTGATGATATGGGTATTACAAGAGTAGATCTACCACGAGATCAGAAAGGCTAAACCCTAGAAGCTAGCCTATGGTATGATTGTATGTTATGGTTGTTGTCCTACGGACTAAAACCCTTCGGTTTATATAGATACCAGAGAGTGTTAGGGTTACACAAGGTCGGTTACAAAGGAGGAGATATCCATATTCGCATTTCCTAGCTTGCCTTCCACGCCAAGTAGAGTCCCATCCGGACACGAGATGAAGTCTTCAATCTTGTATCTTCATAGTCTAACAGTCCGGCCAATGGAGATAGTCCGGCTGTTCGGAGACCCCCTAATCCAGGACTCCCTCAGTAGCCCCTGAACCAGGCTTCAATGATGATGAGTCCGGTGCGCAGTATTGTCTTCAGAATTGCAAGGCGGGTTCCTTCTCCGAATACATCACAGAAGAATTTGAGTACGAGGATAGTGTCTGACCCTGCAAAATAAGTTCCACATTCCACCGTAGAGAGAATAATATTTTCGCAGATCTAATTTGTTGGCTTGTTTTGGCAGCATGAAATTACGTCATGGCCTGGTGATTATTTGAACCGTTTCTCGACACATAACGCGAGGAGGTTTCTTGACACGTCTTGCCGAAGCGGAGATCGTGTTCCCCCAATTACGGGATTCTCATTAATGCAGTCGTCGGTAACCCAACCGTGTCTAGGATTCCTAGATTATAGGCAAGTCCATAACGGCTACGGAAAGGACACTTGATATTCACCCTCTTTTATAAAGGGACAAGGTTTTCGCTTTTTCCTTCTCGTGCTCAATCGAACCCTTCCCCCGCCTTGAGTTCTAACACCCAAAGCCCAGGTTAGGTGCTCCGGATCTTCAATCATGTCCGGATCCAGCCTTCAAGGCCGATGGATGCCCTCCTCCGTTACGGAAGAGGACATTAAGAAGTTGAGGGAGGCCAGATACCTGACCGCCGAGGTTTTGCATTGGCTGCCTGCTCGAGGGAAGATCGTCCCTTCTCCCGAACCCAACGAGAACATCGTGTTCGTCTCCCACTTCCTCCGAGGTCTAGGCCTCACTCTGGATCCCTTCGTTAGGGGTTTGATGTTCTATTACGGGCTAGACTTCCACGATCTAGCTCCGTACTCCTTTCTCCACATCTCGACATTTATCGTCGTGTGTGAGGCCTCCCTCCGCATTACCCCTCACTTCATCCTGTGGCTCAAGACCTTTTAAGTGAAGCCGAAGATGATCGAGGGGCAACAGGCAGCGTGCGGAGGTGCATCAATAGGCAAGATGGAAGGAGCTCTATGGCCAAAAGTTTCCTTTCCAGAGGTGTCTGAATTATGGCAACGGGAGTAGTTTTACATCAAGGCTCCCAGAAGTGCCAAGTGGGCAGCCGCCCCCGCTTTCCGCTCGGGCCCCCCACCACAACTGATGTCATGTATTAGCAGAGGTCTGAGTTGGGGTCCAGCCAAGGACGTGCCTATACTACAAAGCCGCATTCGAGATCTCTTCGAGGGAGATTTTGATTTGGTTGCAGTAATACAAGTTATGCTGGTTCGTCAAGTCCAGCCTTGCAAACGCCGGTCCCTTCGCTTGTGGGAGTTCAATCCAGAGGGACCGCGTGCCATTCAAAGTTTCCTCGGCCTGACGCATGAGGAGATGTACAAGTCATTCTTCGGACTTCAAGTAGAGTGTCCGGATATTACCGAGGACGTGGGCCTGAGCAGTAACCGCGCCGCCGAACAAGTAAGAAATCCTCTGTCCGAACACACTATCTTTTATTCATTACGAAGTTATTTCCGAGAGGTTGCTTTTTGACCAGGACTGGCTTACAAAGGCGAAGATGATTCGGTGTTCGGCCCCCCTCCCTGGGGGTTTGGAAAATCCGGTATTTGAAAAGATGCTCGAGGTTGCACCTTGCCCGGAGACCTCGAAGGAAGATACGGG
>NC_041382.1:119673551-119685630 GCF_002162155.2 Triticum dicoccoides
AGGGAATGAGTGTCTCCATGAAGGAATAAAACCGGGGGAGGAAAAGGACTGCTTCCGAGGATCCCGAAGCCGAGGCCTCCAAACGGGAGAAGAAGTCTCCCACAGAGGGTCCTGCCTCGGGGGTGCTTTTGCCGCACAAAGTCCGCGGGGGGATCAGCCCTCCAACGAGTCATAAGTGATCCAAAATACTTTAACAGTAAAGGTATGCTATATATTTTTTCCGAGAGAATAACCACTGCATATATCTTGCAGTTCGGGCCTTAGCCCCTCTCAGCTAAGCTCGTCTTCGGGGGATCTTCTTCCAGTGATGATGGAAAGCGAAACGCCTCCCCCAGACTCCTCCGTTCAAGGAGCGGGCGACCTCGAAGTGTCGTCACGGAGGGCCTCTCCGGATCCGGTGAGGCCAGAAGATAATCCCATAGACCCCCGAAGTTCCCAGCATCCGGCTCCAGAAGAGAGCAGACAAAAGAGTCCGGCACCGTCTGGTCTGTGGTCGGACGTTCTGAGGGAGTTGGTGGGGCGATCGGCCATCTCAGAAGAACACCGTATGCTGATGAGTATGGTGATGGAGAGAATCTCATCCGCTGAAAGCGGATTGCATGAAGCTTTTATGAGTCTACTGACAGGCTTTGAGGTACGTGAGATAATATGTGATAGTACTGCACATGTTAGGTGTGCCCTGTGTAGATAATAGCCCCTGAGACTCTGGTTGTCGTCGAGAACAGCGTCGAACAGAGGATCATATTCCCAGGTAATAACCATGCTGCCCCTATGTGCAGGTGGTGGAAGCTCCGGTGGCTAGCCGGACTAGTGAGTTTGCCAAATTAAAATGGCAACTGGATGCGGCAGACACCGACATCGAGCTTGTTAACAAGAGGCTTGACGAGGCACAGGGTAAGTGTTATTATCTGGTGAATGCCACATAGTAAGAGCAGCCTGATGCCAGTATCTTTAATATGTTGTGACTGCAGATGGAGCTGCCACCGTGGAAGCCTTGCAGGCAGAACTTGCCCGAGCCAAGGAACAAGCGAGGATTAGTAATGCGGCTGCTTTCAAGGCGGCCGAAGAGTTGAAAGCCGAGAAGGCCGCACATTGTGAGATCCAAGAGAAGATGGCCAAGATGGCCGTAGAATTAAAAGACACTGCCGACCGTTGTCGGGTCCTCGAAAAAGAAAACCAGGCGAAGGCAACGGACCTTGAGAAGGCCACAACGGCTGATAATGACACCCGTTCTGCTATGAGAGCGAAGAAGGAGGAGCTGCGGGAAGCCGGGGATATTGCGGTTGGGAAACCCTTTATGTTATAGAGGAAGTTCGGAGATCCACGGTATGCCCCTCTGGATCGGCTGTGTTGTTCAGCAGATGCGTATATGGATTTGGCGGCGAGAGCTGCCGATGCGGCCGAGTACTTCCAAGGTCAGACAGATCATGAAGTGGACAAGCTGTTCTGGTCGCAATTCCACGTTCCAGAGCGTCCGCTTTCATTGACTGACCAGCTAGCCAAATGGGCCGAACTGAATAGGTTGTCCGGACTCGCCAAGAGGTCTATTGTGGATTAGCTATGGCCCGAAAAGCCAAAGCCGAACATCTATTTTAGCTTAGTGCAGCAGTTCCTTGGTGCGGTGCCGCGCATTAATGCGATGAAGAGGTCGGCATGCATAGAAGGCTCGCGGATGGCCCTTGCCCATGTTAAAGCATACTGGGCGGAGATGGACACTACCACTGTTGCAGCGCAGGGTTCGGCCATAGGTCGAGTGGCTGCCGAGCATTATTTCGAGGAGGTTCTCGAGGGTGCTCGTTTGATAGAGGCCCAGTGCTCGAAAAATATTATGTTTGAGTGATATGTATTCTCATTGTAAACACAATGCTTTTATGAAGTTTTTATAAGGCTATGTTTATACTTTTGTCTGAAAGTAGTATGATGCCTCCTGTGCAGCCGTTTATGTATACATGTGTATAACCTGAAAGATTGCAGCCGTCGGCTTCAACCCTCGCGCATATAATGCGGAGGTGCTCACAAAAAACGCGTGTTCACACTTAACCTAACGTCTTGGTCCTATTAAGGAGGTGATAGCGTAGCGAACGAGGCAACCGGACTATAGTGCTTTAACACTTTCACTTAGCCATAGAGTTTGACAGTGGGGCTACTAAATAGCCCCTAGTGGCTCCGCACTCTCCCGATCGCGGGGTGCGTACATGCCTGGCCGGAAAACGGCCCTTCGTTAAGGCGGAGGAATTCTAACATTCTGATAGGTCATCGAGTGGTTGACCAGTCTCACGCTTATATCATGACAGTCAGTTTTCGGCTTTCTCTACTGAGATGCTCGTCTGGATGAACCAGGGCACAATCGCAGTAGTTCTCCTGGTGTTACCTTAGCCGGTAAAGAGGAATGTAAGGCACCAAAACACAGGAGCCGGGCAAACCCAACATTTGACCAAAGACAATGATTCAGAGCTGATGCATATAAGGCCAAACTCGCAACGCCGAACACTCCCTAAGGTATTCGGTCTTTATGGTATAAACCAGGCCTAAATACTGCCCTTTGTAAGAAGCCCCTTTTGTCCAGGTATGTGCATTGCTCTGACGTGGCCACATGCCAAGACGTCAGTATCCTTCTCAACTGTGTTGAGAATTCGGTGGATGTGTATCAACAAGAGACAGTAAGAAAGGTTTACGCAGGGTCTTAATCTAAAAAGAATCCTTGGAGCGGGTCCCTGCTGCACGTCTGCGCCTGTGTCTCCATTGTGCCGTATCCTGGACGGGTGTAGCACGATGATCATCTGTAAAAGAGAGGAACTTAGGTGAAAAAGTTGTCGTGCAAAAAGATAGTTTTTAAAGAAACCATGTATAATTCAAGATGAGTATAGGTTGCCACTTGTCTGTGCATGTTGAGCCCCTTGTATTTGTAAATAGGGGTGTGACCATTGATCCGGTATGAATTACATATAGCTCTGCCGGACTCGTCTAACCGTGTCCGAGGTCTTGACGACCTGATGAATGCTTTAGTTGGTCAGGCCGTTTTTAGTGTGCGGCTGACAAGGCAGCCGCACTCTCTTCGGCGCGCAAAGATCGCTTAATACTTCCGTTCATTGTAATGATGCCACGTGGGTCAGGCATCTTGAGTGTGAGGGATGCATAGTGCGGTATTGCATTAAAGCGAGCGAAAGCTTCGTGTCCGAGTAGTGCTTGATAGCCACTTTGGAACGGAGCGATGTGGAAGGTTAAATGTTCTCTACGGAAGTTATCGGGGAAGCCGAATATAACTTTTAGTAGCAGGGAGCCCGTACAATGAGCCCCTGGGCCTGGCGTTACTCCTTTAAAGGTAGTATTGCTATGGCAAATTTTTGTTGGGTCTATCCCCATTTCGCAGATTGTATCCTGATATATCAGGTTTAGATTGCTGCCACTGTCCATCAGGACTCGTGCGAATTGGTATCCGTCAATTATTGGGTCTAATACCAGGGCAGCCCATCCTGCACGCCGGATACTTGCTGAGTAATCACGATGGTCGAAAGTGATCGGTTGAGACGACCAGTGGCAGGATTCCGTGGTGATAGGCCCTTGGGCATATTTTTCTGGGAGTGCCGTTTTGTTTCTTCCCTTGATCACGTGTAACACGTTTATTGTTTTGACTTCTGGTGGAAATTTCTTTTGTTCCCCAGTGTCTTGCTTGAGAGGCTCATCCTCGTCTTCGCTTGGTGTATCCTCCCCCTTGTGTACGGCGTTGAGCTTGCCGGACTACTTGAAGACCCAACATTCTCTATGGGTATGGTTAGCAGGTTTACCAGGGGTGCTATGGATCTGACATATTTGGTCCAGAATTTTGTTTAGGCTGGACAGTTCATCTTTGGCGCCTTTAGAGGGCGGCTTTTGCTGACCTGGCCGAGAGCTTTTGAATTCGACATTTATTGTCGTGCCCTTCGTGCTGTCTTCTTTATTCCAGCGTTTGTTATTGCTATTGCGCCGTGATTTCCCATTTCCATCTCTAACTTCGGACGTACTGGGGTCGCTGGTGCTGCATCTGGCTAGCCAGCTGTCCTCACCCGCGCAAAAGCGGGTCATGAGGCTTGTTAATGCTGCCATTGTTCTCGGCTTTTCTTGGCCGAGGTGTCTGGCAAGCCATTAGTCACGGACGCTATGCTTAAAAGCTGCCAAGGCTTCGGCGTCCTGACAGTCGACAATTTGGTTCTTTTTAGTAAGAAACTTGTTCCAAAGTTTTTGGGCTGACTCTCCGGGTTGTTGAGTTATATGACTCAAATCGTCCGCGTCCGGAGGTCGGACATAAGTCCCTTGAAAATTTTCCCGAAAAGCGTCTTCGAGCTCTGCCCAGCTTCCAATGGAGTTTTCAGGGAGGCTTTTAAGCCAGTGGCGAGCTGGCCCTTTGAGCTTGAGGGTAAGTACTTGATGGCATGGAGATCATCTACTCGAGCCATATGGATATGGAGGATATAGTCCTCAATCCAGACCCCAGGGTCTGTTGTTCCGTCGTATGCCTCTATGTTTATGGGTTTGAATCCCTCTGGAAATTCATGGTCCAGCACCTCGTCGGTGCAACATAGGGGGTGTGCGGCACCCCTGTATCTGGGTCTACCGCATTGCTCGGATGTTTGTTGTGTTACATCGTATGCTGGGGCGTGCTTGCGTGGTCCATAGATGGATCTGGTTGCGCCGTCCTTTTGGTGCGAGCCCTCGCGTGTATCGCGTATTGGCTTGTGAGTGGCATTGTTTGCCGCTCGATGTTGGCCGTGAGGTCGTCTATCCGGCCAGGTGGCTGTTTTGATTTTTGGTTGTGGGGGGTCTGAGGCCTCCTCATCGAATTCAGGTAGCAACTTCCTCTTTGGGTAGCTCTTGGTGGGGCGATTGTCTCCGTACTTCGCTGCTGGGTTGAGTACTTTACTCCATCTGATTTGGAGTGTGTCCTGCGCAGCCTTGAGCCTTTGCTTCTGCTTTTTCAGACTCCTTGCGGTGGCAACAAGCCTTTGACAGGCATTATGCTGCTCCGGGTGCCTGTCCGGCATTATGTCGTCCGGACTATTATCTTTGACAGAATTAGTTTGTTCGGTTTGATTCTCCATATTGTCGCAGTACGGCAGTGGTTCGCCCTGCTCCAACGCTGGGTCTTTATGATTGTTATTTCTGCCGAGGCGGCATTTGGGGCGGCGCTTGCGCCGCCGCCTTGACTGCTTCTCGAGGGAGCAAGCCTTCGGTGCGTCTTTCCGTTCGTCGTCGTCGTCTTCTTTTGGTGTGTCTACCATGTATACGTCATATGATGAGGTGGCTTTCCAGTGCCCTATAGGCGCTGGTTCATATTCGTCTCCTACATCGTCGTCCATGCCGTCGATGTCTTCGGAGTCGAAGTCGAGCATGTCGGTTAAATCATCGACAGTGGCTACGAAGTGGGTGGTGGGTGGGCTTCGAATTTCTTCGTCTTCCACATCCCAATCCTGTTGGCCGTAGTCCGGCCAGGGCTCTCCTGACAAAGAGAGAGACTTTAGTGAATTCAGAATGTCCCCGAAGGGTGAGTGCTGAAAGATATCCGCGGCGGTGAATTCCATGATCGGCGCCCAATCGGATTCGATTGGCAGGGGCGCGGAAGGTTCGGAGTCAGAAGAAGAGTCCGGCACCTTGGAGTCACAGGCTGCGTAGAGGATTATGCTGGTGTTTGGCTCGATCACCGTTGAGACTGCAGCCCCTGAGGCGGTGTCTAGCCACCCGTCCTCGATTGGCGTAGTTGGCTCCGAGCTAAGGGTCGGAGCTGATGCGGGTGCGGCCTCTGGGGTACTGTTCGGCGGCAGAGCTAGGTCATACCCATCGCAACAGTGTGGCGCGCTCGACTGTGGCTCGAATCTGACAAAGATCAAGTCTCCCCGGATGTCGGCCATGTAGTTCAAACTTCCAAATCTGACCTAATGGCCAGGGGCGTAGCTTTCAATCTGCTCCAGACGGCCAAGCGAATTAGCCCGCAGTGCAAAGCCGCCGAATACAAAGATCTGTCCGGGGAGAAAAGCCTCACCCTGGACCGCATCGCTATCGATGATAGTAGGAGCCATCATGCCTAACGGCGACGACACAGAGGAACTCTCAATGAAAGCACCAATGTCAGTGTCAAAACCGGCGGATCTCGGGTAGGGGGTCCCGAACTGAGCGTCTAGGCCGGATGGTAACAGGAGGCAGGGGACACGATGTTTTACCCAGGTTCGGGCCCTCTTGATGAAGGTAAAACCCTACGTCCTGCTTGATTGATATTGATGATATGGGTATTACAAGAGTAGATCTACCACAAGATCAGAAAGGCTATACCCTAGAAGCTAGCCTATGGTATGATTGTATGTTATGGTTGTTGTCCTACGGACTAAAACCCTTCGGTTTATATAGATACCGGAGAGGGTTAGGGTTACACAAGGTTGGTTACAAAGGAGGAGATATCCATATTCGCATTGCCTAGCTTGCCTTCCATGCCAAAGTAGAGTCCCATTCGGACACGAGACGAAGTCTTCAATCTTGTATCTACGTAGTCTAACAGTCCGGCCAATGGAGATAGTCCAGCTGTCCGGAGACCCCCTAATCCAGGACTCCCTCAAACGCCGTCTGAATCCTAAAATTAAAGAAGTGGTAAGAAAGGAGATACTAAAGCTCCTTGAGGCAGGTATAATTTATCCCGTCGCTGATAGTCAGTGGGTAAGCCATGTCCATTGTGTCCCTAAGAAGGGAGGTATTATTGTTGTTCCTAATGATAAAGATGAATTGATTCCTCAAAGAATTATTACTGGTTATAGGATGGTAATTGATTTCCGCAAATTAAATAAGGCTACGAAAAAGATCATTACCCCTTACCTTTTATCGATCAAATGGTAGAAAGATTATCCAAACTTACACATTTTTGCTTTCTAGATTGTTATTCTGGTTTCTCTCAAATACCCGTGTCAGCCAAAGATCAATCAAAGACTACTTTTACATGCCCTTTTTGTACTTTTGCTTATAGACGTATGTCTTTTGGTTTATGTAATGCACCTTCTACCTTTCAAAAATGCATGATGGCTATATTCTCTGACTTTTGTGAAAAGATTTGTGAGGTTATCATGGACGACTTTTCCGTCTATGGATCCTCTTTTGATGATTGCTTGAGCAACCTTGATCGAGTTTTGCAGAGATGTGAAGAAACTAATCTTGTCTTGAATTGGGAAAAGTGCCACTTTATGGTTAATGAAGGTATTGTCTTGGGGCATAAAGTTTCTGAAAGAGGTATTGAAGTCGATAAAGCCAAGGTTGATGCTATTGAAAAGATGCCATGTCCCAAGGACATCAAAGGTATAAGATGTTTCCTTGGTCATGCCGGTTTTTATAGGAGGTTCATTAAGGACTTCTCAAAAATCTCTCGGCCTCTGACTAATTTATTATAGAAAGATATATCGTTTGTTTTTGATGATGATTGTGTAGAAGCATTTGAAATACTTAAGAAAGCATTGATCTCTGCACCTATTGTTCAGCCACCTGATTGGAATTTATCCTTTGAAATTATGTGTGATGCTAGTGATTATGCTGTAGGTGCTGTTCTAGGACAAAGAGTTGATAAGAAACTAAATGTTATTCAATATGCTAGTAAAACTCTAGACAATGCTCAAAGAAATAATGCCACTACTGAAAAAGAATTCTTAGCAGTTGTATTTGCTTGTAATAAGTTTAGACCTTATATTGTTGATTCTAAAGTAACTATTCACACCGATCATGCTGCTATTAAATATCTTATGGAAAAGAAAGATGCTAAACCTAGACTTATTAGATGGGTTCTCTTGCTACAAGAATTTGATTTGCATATTGTTGATAGAAAAGGAGCTGAGAACCCCGTTGCAGACAGCTTGTCTAGGTTAGAAAATGTGCTTGATGACCCACTACCTATTGATGATAGCTTTCCTGATGAGCAATTAAATGTCATAAATGCTTCTCATACTACTCCATGGTATGCTGATTATGCTAATTACATTGTTGCTAAGTTTATACCACCTAGTTTCACATACCAGCAAAAGAAAAAGTTATTCTATGATTTGAGGCATTACTTTTGGGATGACCCACATCTTTATAAAGAAGGAGTAGATGGTGCTATTAGACGTTGTGTACCTGAGCATGAACATGAACAGATCCTACGCAAGTGTCACTCCGAAGTTTATGGAGGACACCATGCTGGAGATAGGACTACGCATAAGGTATTACAATCTGGTTTTTATTGGCCTACTCTCTTCAAGGATGCACATAAGTTTGTCTTATCTTGTGATGAATGCCAATGAATTTGTAATATTAGTAGATGTCAAGAAATGCCTATGAATTATTCACTTGTTATTGAACCATTTGATGTTTGGGGCTTTGACTATATGGGACCTTTTCCTTCCTCTAATGGTTATACTCATATTTTAGTTGCTGTTGATTACGTTACTAAGTGGGTAGAAGCTATTCCAACTAGTAGTGCTGATCATAACACTTCTATTAAAATTCTTAAAGAAGTTATCTTCCCAAGGTTTGGAGTCCCTAGATATTTAATGACTGATGGTGGTTCACATTTTATTCATGGTGTTTTCCGTAAAGTGCTTGCTAAATATGATGTTAATCATAGAATTGCATCTCCTTATCATCCTTAGTCTAGTGGTCAAGTAGAATTGAGTAATATATAACTCAAATTAATTTTGCAAAAGATTGTTAATAGGTCCAGAAAGAATTGGTCCAAGAAACTTGATGATGCATTATGGGCCTATAGAACTGCATATAAAAACCCTATAGGTATCTCTCCGTATAAAATGGTCTATGGAAAAGCATGTCACTTACCTCTCGAACTAGAACACAAGGCTTATTGGGCTATTAAAGAACTTAATTATGATTTTAAACTTGCCGGTGAGAAGATGTTATTTGATATTAGCTCACTTGATGAATGGAGAACCCATGCCTATGAAAATGCCAAGTTGTTTAAAGAAAAAGTTAAAAGATGGCATGACAAAAGGATACAAAAGCGTGAGTTTAATGTAGGTGATTATGTATTGCTATACAACTCTCGTTTAAGATTTTTTGGAGGAAAACTTCTCTCTAAATCGGAAGGTCCTTATGTTATCGAGGAGGTCTACCGTTCCGGTGCCATAAAAATCAACAACTTCGAAGGCACAAATCCGAAGGTGGTTAACGGTCAAAGAATCAAACACTATATCTCAGGTAATACCATAAATGTTGAAACCAATGTTATTGAAACCGTAACCCAGAGGAATAAATAAAGGACACTTTACGGAACGTTTCAGACTCTGAAAAGGAATAGGTATGTGGTACGGTAAGTGAACCGACTCCAAAATAGTTTTTAAGGCAATATTTCTCCATTTTGGAATATTTAGAAAAATAGAAAAATAAGCAGCAGACCGGAAAGGACACGAGGGCTCCATGAGGGTGGAGGGCGCGCCCTACCCCCCTGGGCGTGCCCCC
Organism: Triticum dicoccoides; assembly: GCF_002162155.2. Classification (NCBI taxonomy): domain Eukaryota; kingdom Viridiplantae; phylum Streptophyta; class Magnoliopsida; order Poales; family Poaceae; genus Triticum; species Triticum dicoccoides. The sequence goes on from NC_041382.1 coordinate 119,683,005, forward strand.
CTACCTCGTGGGCACCTCGTGTGCTCTCCGGACTCCGTTTTCTTACAGGATACGTATTTTGGTCGGTAAAAATTCATTATATAACCTCCCGGGGGTTTTGACTCCCTTATCACGCAAAAAAATCTCTTGTCTTTGTTTTGAGTTGTCCTGCTGTAGATAGAGCAACATGTCATCCCAGGATTCAGAAGGAGAAAGCTATGTGGCTGATTACCTAGCAGACCCTAAGGTCTATGGGGATGTGGAGCATTATGGTTGGACTACGGAAGAAGAAGAAGACTATGAACCTAAAGGAAAGGAGGAGACGAGCTCAGATGAAGATGAAGTCCCACTACCTCAACCTGGGGACATGCATGTGGAGTTCAAAAAGTCAAGCCTCCCAGATAGAGTAAAGGAACCTAAGATCGAGTTTACCCCTTTTCGCCTCTTGCGCGAAAACAAGCAGGAACTATGCAAAAAGATACTGAGCTTGGAACAGAAAATTGAGGACCTAAGGGACCAAAATTATGTCCTCAGACGCAAATTAAGGAAGAAGCCTATGCCATCAACAAAATCACAACTGTCTCCACCAACAAAGAAGAATTGAGTATCTGGTATGGGCACTCCACTTGGCAACCGCCAAGCTTGGGGGAGTGCCCCGGTATCATATCACCATCACTTTTATCTTTACCGTTTTTCTTAGTTCGATCCTTTTGATAATATTTTGATCTAGTAGAATAAAAGTTCTTAGTATGATCTAGTCGTGAGTTTTGCTTTATTATCCTTCTATGTAATCGAGTCCGTGAGCTATATAATAAAGATTAGTGTTGAGTCAAGGGCTTGCTTATTTTTGCCATGATCCCAAGTGAATAAAAGAAAGGAAAATAGAAAGAAATAAAAAGAAACAAAGAGATCATGTGACTCTTATGGAGAGTAATGAGCTCACATAAAAAGAATATGATGAATAAAAGTTATTGAGGGTTGACAAACATAGTTTTGGTCATTGTTGCAATTAATAGGAAGTAATAAAGAAAGAGAGGTCTTCACATATAAATATACATGTGATTGTGAGCCCTCATGAAAATATGACATGCTAAAGAGTTGACATTGGACAAGGAAGACAACATAATGGGTTGTGTTTCCTTACATCTGAGATAAATTATATTGTCTTGGATCCTCCAACATGTTGAGCTTGCCTTTCTCCCTCATGCTAGCCAAATTCATTGCACCAAGTAGAGATACTACTTGTGCTTCCAAATATCCTTAAACCAGTTATGCCATGAGAGTCCACCATACCTACCTATGGATTGAGTAAGATCCATCATGTAAGTTGTCATCGGTGCAAGCAATAAAAATTGCTCTCTAAATATGTATGATTGATTGGTGTGGTAGAAATAAGCTTTATACGATCGTGTGATATGGAAGTAATAAAAGCGATAGACTGCATAATAAAGGTCCATATCACAAGTGGCAATATAAAGTGACGTTCTTTCGCATTAGGATTTTGTACATCCAACCACAAAAGCGCATGACAACCTCTGCTTCCCTCTGCGAAGGGCCCATCTTTTACTTTTATCTCCTACATTGCATAAGAGTCATGGTGATATTCACCCTTCCTTTTTACTTTTTATCTTTTGGCAAGCACAATATGTTGGAAAGATGCTGGTATATATAGCTAATTGGATGTGAGTTTTCATGAACTATTACTGTTGACATTACCCTTGAGGTAAAACGTTGGGAGGCAAAACTATAAGCCCCTATCTTTGTCTGTGTCCGATTAAAACTCCATACCCATAAATATTGTGTGAGTGTCAGCAATTGTGAAAGGTTATATGATAGTTGAGTATGTGGACTTGCTGAAAAGCTCTTATACATTGACTCTTTCCTATGTTATGATCAATTGCAATTGCTTCAATGACTGAGATTATAGTTTGTTAGTTTTCAATGAAGTTTACGATTCATACTTGATATTGTGATTGAACTATTACTCTAGCATAAGATATCATATGAAAAGAATTATATAAGTTGTTGTTCTAAGAATGATCATGAAGCCCTCATGTCCGTATTTTATTTTTATCGACACCTTCATCTCTAAACACGTGGACATATTTTTTGATTTCGGCTTTTCGCTTGAGGACAAGCGAGGTCTAAGCTTGGGGGAGTTGATACGTCCATTTTGGATCATGCTTTTATATCAATATTTATTGCATTATGGGCTGTTATTACACATTATGTCACAATACTTATGCCTATTCTCTCTTATTTTACAAGATTTACATAAAGAGGGAGAATGCCAGCAGCTGGGATTCTGGCTGGAAAAGGAGCAAATATTAGAGACCTATTCTGCACAGCTCCAAAAGTCCTGAAACTTCACGGATGATATTTTCCCAATATATAAAAAACATTGAGCGCAAGAACTTCACCAGGGGGCCACACCCTGCCTACGAGGGTGGGGGAGCGCCCTACCCCCTGGGCGCGCCCCCCTATCTTGTGGGCCCCCTGGTGGCCCTCCGGTGACCATCTTCTGCTATATGGACTCTTTCGATGGGAAAAAAAATCATAAGCCATCTTCTCGGACGAAACTCTGCCGCCACGAGGCGGAACCTTGGCGGAACCAATCTAGGGTTCTGGCGGGGCGGTTCTGCCGGGG
>NC_041382.1:119686020-119721212 GCF_002162155.2 Triticum dicoccoides
ATTGGGAGAGGGCAATCTCCATCAACATCTTCATTGGCACCATCTCATCTCAAAACCCTAGTTCATCTCTTGTATCCAATTCTTGTCTCCAAGTTCAGGATTGGTGCTAGTAGGTTGCTAGTAGTGTTAATTACTCCTTGTAGTTGATGCTAGTTGGTGTAATTGGTGGAAGACCGTATGTTCAGAACCTATATGCACATTAATACCCCTCTGATTATGAACATGTTTATGCTTTGTGAGTAGTTACTTTTGTTCCTGTGGACATGGGAGAAGTCTTGCTATTAGTAGTCATGTGAATTTGATATTCGTTCGATATTTTGATGAGATGTATGTTGTCTCTCCTCTAGTGGTGTTATGTGAACGTCGACTACATGACACTTCACCATTATTTGGGCCTAGAGGAAGGAATTGGGAAGTAATAAGTAGATGATGGGTTGCTAGAGTGACAGAAGCTTAAACCCTAGTTTATGCGTTGCTTCGTAAGGGGCTGATTTGGATCCATATGTTTCATGCTATGGTTAGGTTTAACTTAATACTTTTGTTGTATTTGCGGATGCTTGCAATAGAGGTTAATCATAAGTGGGATGCTTGTCCAAGTAAGGGCAGCACCCAAGCACCGGTCCACCCACATACCAAATTATGAAAGTACCGAACGCGAATCATATGAACGTGATGAAAACTAGCTTGACGATATTCCCATGTGTCCTTGGGAGCGCTTTACATCATATAAGAGTTTGTCCAGGTTTGTCCTTTGCTACAAAAAGGATTGGGCCACCTTGCTGAAATTTATTTACTTTTGTTACTTGTTGCTCGTTACAAATTATCCTATCACAAAACTATTTGTTACCTATTATTTCAGTGCTTGCAGAGAATACCTTGCTGGAAACCGCTTATCATTTCCTTCGGCTCCTCGCTGGGTTCGACACTCTTACTTATCGAAAGGACTACAATAGATCCCCTATACTTGTAGGTCATTATAGGGGATCTAGCATTTGGGGTTGTCTTTATTTATTTTGGTTCCGTAGTCGGACCTTGATTGTATTCTGGATGATGTATGCTATATTTATGTATTGTGTGAAGTGGAGATTGTAAGCCAACTCTTTATCCCTTACTTATTCAATACATGGGATGTGTAAAGATTACCCCTCTTGCGACATGCCTACCATGCGGTTATGCCTCTAAGTCGTGCTCCGACACGTGGGAGATATAGCCGCATCATGGGTGTTACACTATTGCTTCTATGACTATCGCTACCGTTTGGTGATAAAGTTTAGCAATTACATGGCGATTGCATTTCATACAATAAAGTGACAACCATATGGCTCTTGCCAGTTGCCAATAAATGTGTAACAAAACATGATCATCTTATACAATAAAATTTAGCATCATGTCTTGACCATATCACATCACAACATGCCCTGCAAAAACAAGTTAGACGTCCTCTACTTTGTTGTTGCAAGTTTTACATGGCTGCTATGGGCTGAGCAAGAACCATTCTTACCTATGCATCAAAAACCACAACGCGGTATAGTGATTGATTTTTTATCTTCAGAAAGAACCCTGTTCATTGAATCCAATTCAACTAAAGTTGGAGAAACTGACACCCACCAGCCACCTGTGTGCAAAGCACGTTGGTAGAACCAATCTCGCGTAAGCATACGCGTAATGTCTATCTGGGCCGTTTCATCCAACAATACTGTCGAATCAAGAATCAACTAGTGACGGCAAGCAATATGTATATACCCATGCTCGCAACTCCTTTGTGTTCTACTCGTGCATATAACATCTACGCATAAACTTGGCTCGGATGCCACTGTTGGGGAACATAGTAATTTCAAAATTTTCCTATGCACACGCAAGATCATGGTGATGCATAGCAACGAGAGGGGAAGAGTGTTGTCCACGTACCCTCGTAGACCGTAAGCAATAGCGTTATGACAACGCGGTTGATGTAGTCGTACATCTTCACGATCGACCGATCCTAGTATCGAAGGTACGGCGCCTCCATGATCTGCACACGTTTGCCTCGGTGACGTCCCACGAACTCACGATCCATTAGAGTGTTGAGGGAGAGCTTCGTCAGCATGATGGCGTGATGATGGTGATGATGATGCTACTGGAACAGGGCTTTGCCTAAACACCGCTACGATATGACCGAGGTGGATTATGGTGGAGGGGAGACCACACATGGCTAAAAGATCAATGATCAACTTGTGTGTCTATAGGGTGCCCCCTCCCCGTATATAAAGGAGTGGAGGAGGGGGAGGGCCGACCCTCTACTATGGCACACCCTGGGGAGTCCTACTCCCAATGGGAGTAGGATTCCCCCCTTTCCATGTAGTTGGAGTAGGAGAGTAGGAAAGGGAAGAGAGAAGAGAAGGAAGGAGGGCACGCCGCCCCTCCCCCCTAGTCCAATTCGGACTAGGCCTTGGGGGGCGCGCGGCCTGCCATAGGCAGCCCCTCCCTCTCTCCCCTAAAGTCCATTAGGGCCCATATACTCCCCGGGGGTTCCGGTAACCCCCCCCCCCCACGGTACTCCGGTTAATGTCCGAATTCACCTAGAACCATTATGATGTCCAAACATAGTCATTCAATATAACGATCTTTATTTATCGACCATTTCGAGACTCCTCGTCATGCCCGTGATCACATCCGAGACTCCGAACAACCTTCGGTTGATCAAAACACATAAACTCATAATACCGATCGTCACCGAACGTTAAGTGTGCGGACCCTACGGGTTGGATAACTATGTAGACATGACCAAGACATGTCTCCGGTCAATAACCAATAGCGGAACTTGGATGTTCATATTGGCTCCCACATATTCTATGAAGATCTGTATCGGTCAAACCGCATAACGATATACGTTGTTCCCTTTGTCATCGGTATGTTACTTGCCCGAGATTCGATCGTCGGTATCTCAATACCTAGTACAATCACGTTACCGGAAAGTCTCTTTACTCGTTATGTAATGCTACATCCCGTAACTAACTCATTAGATACATTGCTTGCAAGGCTTATATTGATGTGCATTACCGAGAGGGCCCAGAGATACCTCTCTGACAATCGGAGTGACAAATTCTAATCTCGATCTATGCCAACTCAACAAACACCATCGGAGACACCTATAGAGCACCTTTATAATCACCCAGTTACGTTGTGACGTTTGGTAGCACACAAAGTGTTCCTCCGGTATTCGGGAGTTGCATGATCTCATAGTCATAGGAATATGTATAAGTTATGGAGAAAGCAATAGCAACAAACTAAACGATCATCGTGCTAAGCTAACGGATGGGTCAAGTCAATCACATAATTCTCTAATGATGTGATCCCGTTAATCAAATGACAACTCATGTCTATGGTTAGGAAACATAACCATCATTGATTCAACGAGCTAGTCAAGTAGAGGCAAACTAGTGACACTCTATTTGTCTATCTATTCACACATGTACCAAGTTTCCGGTTAACACAATTCTAGCATGAATAATAAGCATTTATCATGATATAAGCAAATATAAATAACAACTTTATTATTGCCTATAGGGCATATTTCCTTCAGTCTCCCACTTGGACTCGTTTTGAAGCTATGGAAAAACTCCAGGTCCTCACATAGAGAACCACCAAAGATAAACCAAGATGGAGGGTGCAAAGTATGCGAAGGTTAGATCATATATTTTGGGAAACTATTTGGCTTTGGCTTCTCTTTGGTATATAGAATATGAGTGGAATTGTGTATAGTGTTGGGGAACGTAGTAATTTCAAAATATTCCTACGCACATGCAAGATCATGGTGATGCATAGCAATGAGAGGGGAAGAGTGTTGTCCACATACCCTCGTAGACTGTAAGAGTAAGCGTTATGACAACATGGTTGATGTAGTTGTACGTCTTCACAATCGACCGATCCTAGTACCGAAGGTATGGCACCTCCGTGATCTGCAGACGTTCGGCTCGGTGACGTCCCATGAACTCATGATCCAGCAGAGTGTCGAGGGAGAGCTTCGTCAGCACGACGGCGTGATGACTATGATGACGATGCTACCGGAACAGGGCTTCGCCTAAGCACCACTATGATATGACCGAGGTGGATTATGGTGGAGGGGGGCACCGCACACGGCTAAAAGATCAATGATCAACTTGTGTGTCTATGGGGTGCCACCTCCCCATATATAAAGGAGTGGAGGAGGGGGAGGGCCAACCCTCTACTATGGTGCGCCCTGGGGATTCCTACTCCCAACGGGAGTAGGATCCCCCCTTTCCATGTAGTAGGAGTAGGAGAGTAGGAAAGGGAAGAGAGAAGGGAAGGAAGGAGGGGGCGCCACCCCTCCCCCTAGTCCAATTCGTACAAGGCCTTGGGGGCGCGCGGCCTGCCCTAGGCAGCCCCTCCCTCTCTCCCCTAAAGCCCATTAGTGCCCATATACTCCCCGGGGGGTTTCCGATAACCCCCCGGTACTCCGCTTAATGTCTGAATTCACCAGGAACCATTCCGATGTCCAAACATAGTCATCCAATATATCGATCTTTATGTCTTGACCATTTCGAGACTCCTCGTCATGCCCCTGATCACAACTAGGACTCTGAACAACCTTCGGTTCATCAAAACACATAAAGTCATAATATCGACCGTCACCTAACGTTAAGCATGCGGACCCTACGGGTTCGAGAACTATGTAAACATGACCGAGACATGTCTCTGATCAATAACCAATAGCGGAACCTGGATGTTCATATTGGCTCCCACATATTCTACGAAGATATTTATCGATCAAACCGCATAACGATATATGTTGTTCCCGTTGTCATCGGTACGTTACTTGCCCGAGATTCGATCGTCGGTATCTCAATACCTAGTTCAATCTCATTACCGGCAAGTCTCTTTACTCATTCTGCAATGCTACATCCCGTAACTAACTCATTAGCTACATTGCTTGCAAAGCTTATATTGATGTGCATCACCGAGAGGGCCCAGAGATACCTCTTCGACAATCGGAGTGACAAATTGTAATCTCGATCTATGCCAACTCAACAAACACCATCAGAGACACCTATAGAGCACCTTTATAATAACCCAGTTACGTTGTGACGTTTGGTAGCACACAAAGTGTTCCTCCGGTATTCGGGAGTTGCATGATTTCATAGTCATTGGAATATGAATAAGTTATGGACAAAGCAATAGCAACAAACTAAACGATCATCGTGCTAAGCTAACGGATGGGTCAAGTCAATCACATCATTCTCTAATGATGTGATCCCGTTAATCAAATGACAACTCATGTCTATGCTTAGGAAACATAACCATCATTGATTCAACGAGCTAGTCAAGTAGAGGCAAACTAGTGACACTCTGTTTGTCTATCTATTCACACATGTACCAAGTTTCCGGTTAATAGAATTCTAGCATGAATAATAAACATTTATCATGATATAATAAAATGTAAATAACAACTTTATTATTGCCTCTAGGGCATATTTCCTTCAGTCTCCCACTTGCACTAGAGTCAATAATCTAGATTACATTGTAATGATTCTAACACCCATGGAATCTTGGTGCTGATCATGTTTTGCTCGTGAGAGAGGCTTAGTCAACGGGTCTGCAACATTCAAATCCATATGTATCTTGTAAATCTCTATGTCTCCCTCCTTGACGTGATCGTAGATGGAATTGCAGCGTCTCTTGATGTGGTTGGTTCTCTTGTGAAATCTGGATTCCTTTGCTAAGGCAATTGCACCAGTATTCTCACAAAACATTTTCATTGGACCCGATGCACTAGGTATGACACCTAGATCAGATATGAACTCTGATACGTCTCCAACGTATCTATAATTTTTAATTGTTCCATGCTATTATATTATCTGTTTTGGATGTTTATGGGCTTTATTAAACACTTTTATATTATTTTTGGGACTAACCTATTAACCCAGGGCCCAGTGCCAGTTTCTGTTTTTTTGCCTATTTTAGGGTTCTGAAGAAAAGGAAAATCAAATGGAGTCCAATTGACCTGAAACTTCACGGAACTTATTTTTGGAAGGAAAGTAACCCGGAAGACTTGGAGTCCACGTCAAGGGAGCTTCGAGGAAGCCACGAGGTAGGGGTGCGCCCACCCCCCTGGGCGCGCCCTCCACCCTCGTGGGCCCCTCGTGGCCCCCCTGACGTACTTCTTCTGCCGATATATCTCCATATACCCTAAAACTACCGGGGAGCACAATAGATCGAGAGTTCCGCCGCCAGAAGCCTCCGTAGCCATCGAAAGCCAATCTAGACCCGTTCCGGCACCTTGCCGGAGGGGAAATCCCTCTCTGGTGGCTATCTTCATATCCCGGCGCTCTCCATGACGAGGAGGGAGTAGTCCACCCTCAGGGCTGAGGGTATGTACCAGTAGCTATGTGTTTGATCTCTCTCTCTCTCTCGTGTTCTTGATTTGGCACGATCTTGATGTATCGCGAGCTTTGCTATTATAGTTGGATCTTATGTTTCTCCTCCCCCTCTACTCTCTTGTAATGGATTGAGTTTCCCCTTTGAAGTTATCCTATCGGATTGAGTCTTTAAAGATTTGAGAACACTTGATGTATGTCTTACCGTGCGTATATGTGGTGACAATGGGATATCACGTGATTCACTTGATGTATGTTTTGGTGACCAACTTGCGGGTTCCGCCCATGAACCTATGCATAGGGGTTGGCACACGTTTTCGTCGTGATTCTCCGGTAGAAACTTTGCGGCACTCTTTGAGGTTTTATGTGTTGGAGGAATAGATGAATCTGAGATTGTGTGATGCATATCGTATAATCATACCCACGGATACTTGAGGTGACATTGGAGTATCTAGGTGACAGTAGGGTTTTGGTTGATTTGTGTCTTAAGGTGTTATTCTAGTACGAACTCTAGGGCTGTTTGTGACACTTATAGGAATAGCCCAACGGATTGATTGGAAAGAATAACTTTGAGGTAGTTTCGTACCCTACCATAATCTCTTTGTTCGTTCTCCGCTATTAGTGACTTTGGAGTGACTCTTTGTTGCATGTTGAGGGATAGTTATATGATCCAATTATGTTAATATTGTTGAGGGAACTTGCACTAGCGAAAGTATGAACCCTAGGCCTTATTTCCACGCATTGCAATACCATTTACGCTCACTTTTATCATTAGTTACCTGGCTGTTTTTATAATTTCAGTTTACAAAAACCTTTATCAACTATCCATATACCACTTGTATCACCATCTCTTCGCCGAACTACTGCACCTATACAATTTACCATTGTATTGGGTGTGTTGGGGACACAAGATACTCTTTGTTATTTGGTTGCAAGGTTGCTTGAGAGAGACCATCTTCATCCTACGCCTCCCACGGATTGATAAACCTTAGGTCATCCACTTGAGGTAAATTTGCTACTGTCCTACAAACCTCTGCACTTGGAGGCCCAACAACGTCTACAAGAAGAAGGTTGTGTAGTAGACATCAAGCTCTTTTCTAGCGCCGTTGCCGGGGAGGTGAGTGCTTGAAGGCATATCTTTAGATCTTGCAATCGAGTCTTTTAGTTTCTTGTTTTATCACTAGTTTAGTTTATAAAAGAAAACTACAAAAAAATAGAATTAAGGATGCCTCATATGCTTCATCTTTTTAATATCTATCATGAAAATAAGGATTTCGATAATTGTGCTCAAGTGCTAGAGGAAGAATGCATTAGAATGTTTGGCACTAAATCTTTGAATGATGAGTATGATTGTGATGTTGTTAGTATGAATTCCTTGAATATCCGTGTTGCTAATGATATGCAAAGCCACAAGCTTGGGGAAGTTATGTTTTATGAAGGTGATATTTTCCCCCAAGTTTTGATGAGCAAATTTATTATGATGAAAGCGTGCCTCCTATTTATGATGACTATATTCATGAAAGTGGATTTGGAGAGGTCATGACTTTATTTTGTGATGAATCCACTATTCCGGAAGAGGTTCCAATTGATTATGAGAAAAAAGTTCCTATCTATGATGATTATTGTGATGACTTGTATGCTATAAAGAATAATGATATCCATGAAACTTGTCATCATGATTTTAGTTTTCAATTGGATTATGCCTCACATGATAATTATTTTGTTGAGTTTGCTCCCACTATTATTCATGAGAAGAATTTTGCTTGTGTGGAGAGTAATAAAATTTCTATGCTTGTAGATCATGAAAAGAATGCTTTATGTGATGGTTATATTTTTGAATTCATTCATGATGCTACTGAAAATTATTATGAGGGAGGAACATATGCTTGTAGGAATTGCAATAATATCAAGTTTCCTCTCTATGTGCTTAAAATCTTGAAGTTATGCTTGATTTGCTTTCCTATGCAAGTTGATTATTGCTCCCATAAGTTGTTTAATCACATAATCCTTGTGCATAGGAAGAGGGTTAGACTTAAATGTTCTAGTAATATTCTTCAATATGCTCTCTTTATGTTACAATTCTTATCCTTTATCTGAGCATCATTGAAATCATCATGCCTAGCTAGGGGCGTTAAACGATAGCGCTTGTTGGGAGGCAACCCAATTTTATTTTAGTTTCTTGCTTTTTGGTTCTGTTTAGTTATAAATAATTCATCTAGCCTCTGTTTAGATGTGGTTTTATGCTTTTAATTAGTGTTTGTGCCAAGTAGAACCTTTGGGAAGACTTGGGGAAAGTCTTTGTGATCATGCTGTAAAAAATAGAAACTTTAGCGCTCACGAGAATTGCTGCCATTTTTTATTGGAGAGTGATATTTAGTTAATTATTTTTGAAGATGATTAATAGATAAATTCCTCACGTCCAGAAATTTATTTTAGAATTTGTGGGGTTCCAGAAGTATACGTTTGATCCAGATTACTACAGACTGTTCTGTTTTTGACAGATTCTGTTTTCTATGTGTTGTTACTTATTTTGATGAATCTATGGCTAGTAAAAGAGTTTATAAACCATAGAGAAGTTGGAATAGAGTAGGTTTAACACCAATATAAATCAATAATGAGTTCATTACAGTACTTGAAGTGGTGTTTTATTTTCTTTCGCTAACGGAGCTCACGGGATTTTCTATTTTGAGTTTTGTGTTGTGAAGTTTTCAAGTTTTGGGTAAGGATTCGATGGACTATGGAATAAGGAGTGGCAAGAGCCTAAGCTTGGGGATTCCGAAGGCACCCCAAGGTAATATTCAAGGATAGCCAAGAGCCTAAGCTTGGGGATGCCCCGGAAGGCATCCCCTCTTTCGTCTTCGTTCATTGGTAACTTTACTTGGAGCTATATTTTTATTCACCACATGATATGTGTTTTGCTGGGAGAGTCAATTTATTTTGTTAAGATTTTCTTGCTGTTATTTATAACAATGTTTTTTCATCTTTTATTTCAATAAAAGTGGCATTGATAGCCTTTACTATGCCTATTTTAGAAGTCCACATGTTGCTGTTTGAAAACAGAAAGTTTACCGCTGTTGCAATAATTCCCTAGAAAAGTCAGAATGTGATAAAATGTTGAAACCTTTTGCATATTAAGATCTGATAAATTTACTACAGTGTGAATTTTCTTTGATAATTTTTGGAGCTAGGTAAGTATGGATGTTGCTGCATTCTTTACAGACTGTCCTGTTTAGGCAGATTGCTGTTATGTTTGCATATGTTTGCTTCCTTAATGATTCTATTTGAGGATAGGACTATTAAATATGCAGAGGCATTTAGTATGCAATGTTGAATAATAATTTTAGTGATTTTCTACAGTAGAGTATGATAAGGTTTTTGCAATGGTTTATACTAACTTATCTCATGAGTCCTTGTTGAGTTTTGTGTGGATGAAGCTTTTGAGATTTAGGGAGACCGTGATATGAGAGGAATTAAGGAGACACAAAAGCTCAAGCTTGGGGATGACCAAGGCATCCCAAGATAATATTTCAAGAAGTATCAAGCGCCTAAGCTTGGGGATGCCCCGGTTGGCATCCCACCTTTCTTCTTCAACAACTATCGGTTAGTTTCGGTTGATCATAAGTTTTTGCTTATTCACATGATGTTTGCCATTCTTAGAATGTAATTTTATTTTGCTTTGCTTGCTGTTTGAATAGAATAGCAAGATCTGAAATTACTAAATGTTAGAGAGTCATCACATAGTTGCATAATTATTCGACTACTCATTGATCTTCACTTATATCTTTCGGAGTAGTTTTTCATTTGCTCTAGTGCTTCACTTATATCTTTTAGAGCATGGTGGTAGTTTTATTTTGAAGAAATAGATGAACTCTCATGCTTCACTTAGATTATTTTGAGAGTCTTAAATATCATGGTAATTTGCTTAAAATCCTAATATGCTAGGTATTCAAGATTAGTAAATTTTTCTTATGTGTGTTTTGAATACTAAGAGAAGTTTGATGCTTGATGATTGTTTTGAGATATGGAGGTAATAATATCAAAGTCGTGCTAGTTGAGTAGTTGTGAAATTTAGAAATGCTTTTGTTGAAGTTTGCAAGTCCCGTAGCATGCACATATGGTAAACGTTATGTAACAAATTTGAAACATGAGGTGTTATTTGATTGTCCTCCTTATGAGTGGTGGTCGGGGATGAGCGATGGTCTTCTCCTACCAATCTATCCCCCTAGGAGCATGCGCGTAGTGCCGAGGTTTTTTGTAACGCCCTCGATGCAGCTATATCTCCCACGTGTTGAAGCACAACTTAGAGGCATAACCGCATTGAAAGCAATGTCGCAAGTGAGGTAATCTTCACACAACCCATGTAATACATAAGGGAAAGAGATACATAGTTGGCTTACAATCGCCACTTCACACAATTACATGAATAAAGCATTACATCAACCAAATACAATCAAGGTCCGACTACGGAACCAAAATAAAAGAAGACTACCCCAAATGCTACCCAGATCCCCGATCGACCCCAACTAGGCTCCACTACTGATCAACTGGAAACGGAACAACGCAAAGGACAAAATCTTCATCGAGCTCTTCCTTGAGCTTGGTTGCGTCATCTGCACGGTTCAACGGCACCTGCAAACTGGTTTTGGAAGTATCTGTGAGTCACGGGGACTCAGCAATCTCACACCCTCCCGATCAAGACTATTTAAGCTTATGGGTAAGGTAAAGGTATGAGGTGGAGCTGCAGCAAGCGACTAGCATATATGGTGGCTAACATACACAAATGAGAGCGAGAAGAGAAGGCAAAAGCACGGTCGAACAACTATGATCAAGAAGTGATCCCAGAACAACCTACGTCAAGCATTACTCCAACACCGTGTTCACTTCCCGGTCTCCGCCGAGAAGAGACCATCATGGCTACACACACGGTTGATGTATTTTAATTAAGATCAACTTCAGGTCTTCTACAACCGGTCATTAACAAATTCCCATCTGCCCATAACCGCGGGCACGACTTTCGAAAGTTCATATCCCTGCAGGGGTGTCCCAACTTAGCCCATCACAAGCCCTTACAGTCAACAAAGGATATTCCTTCTCCCAAGACATTCTGATCAGACTCGGCATCCAGGTTACAAGACATCTCGACAATGGTAAAACAAGACCAGCAACACCGCCCGAATGTGCCGACAAATTCCGATAGGAGCTGCACATATCTCGTTCTCAGGGCACACTCAGGTGAGCACTACGTACAACTAAAAGCAACCCTCAAGTTTCCCCGAGGTGGCGCTGCAAGTGGCTCTGTTTGGACCAACACTTAGAGGAGCACTGGCCCGGGGTTTAAATAAAGATGACCCTTGAGTCTGCAGAACCCAAGGGAAAGAAAATGCTAGGTGGCGAATGGTAAAACCAATGTTGGGCATTGCTGGAGGAGTTTTATTCAAGGCGAACTGTCAAGGGGTTCCCATTATAACTCAACCACGTAAGGAACGCAAAATCCGGGAACATAACACCGATATGACGGAAACTAGGGCGGCAAGAGTGGAACAAAACACCAGGCATAAGGCCGAGCCTTCCAACCTTTACCAAGTATATAGATGCATTAATTAAATAAGAGATATTGTGATATCCCAAAAAGTAAACATGTTCCAACAAGGAACAACATCTCCATGTTCCAACAAGGAACAAACTTCATCTTCACCTGCAACTAACAATGCTATAAGAGGGGCTGAGCAAAGCGGTAACATAGCCAAACAACGGTTTGCTAGGACAAGGTGGGTTAGAGGCTTGGTTCAACAAAATGGGAGGCATGATAAGCAAGTGGTAGGTATCGCAGCATAGGAATAGAAAAAGAGTGAGCATCTAGCAAGCAAAGATAGAAGTGATTTCGAGGGTATGGTCATCTTGCCTGAAATCCCGCAAGGAAGAAAAACGAGTCCATGAAGAAGACAAACGGACGTAGTCGAAAGGGTCCTCACAAACACGACGTTATCGGAACCAACCCAAAGAAGCAACACCGGAAAGAAGCACACAACATAGAAAACAACCAACACATGAACATGGCATGATATGCGGGATGCGGTATGTGATGCATATGCATGATTTGGAATGGAACGATTGAACGTGGCCTCAACATGGAAATCCAAGAGTGCCATTGGAAAGGTGAGGTGATTTCGGTTGAAATCGATATAAAGATCACCGGAATCGGATGCACGGTTTGGAAATGGCAAGCAAAACAAATATGGCACCGGTCTGCGATAATCAGCAAGTAACCTACTAAATGCATCAAGATAACTAAGCTACTGCACTCAAACATGACAACAAAATACATGGCAGGGATCCACTCATGATGCTTGACAAAAGATGAACACTGAGCTATGGCTAATTCATCCATTAACAAGTTCAAACAAGCATGGCAAAATAGCAAATGATAACAGGTTTCAGACTTTAGAGCAAATCTAGAATTTATCATCAGGAAGCACACTTTAGAGCATGAAAACTACATGCTACATGAACTTAACATGGCAAAGCAAGGCATGGCATGAAGATACTCAAAGGACTTAACAAAAGTCCCTTAGTGACCTTGAGCCAAAAGGTACCAGAGAATACAATTGCAAGCATGTGAACATGGCAAAAACATAAACAGAGTCAGACTTAGTGAAAAACTGGAGCATGCAAAATAGATTAGCAAGTAGGCATGTTTACGAGCTCGATGCACTCACTACAAAGCATGGAATGACAAACTAAGCATACACCCATCAAGAATACATGGCATAGAAGCTAGACATGGCAAGAACAACAACATAGCATGCACGGATCAATAGCAACAACCTCGGCAAAATCGCTAAACATGTTAACAATCTGCCAGGAACATTTTATAGCAAAAGAAGAGCTCGATTGACTCAAGCTAGGGTGCTCCATAGATGAAAACAAAGACATGGATGGATAGAGCACAACAATATTAACAAAACATCCTTACTGATCATCCTCAAAAGAGGCACAGATCACTAGGAAACAACATGAACATATGGCATAAAGACAATAACAGGACAAGGACTTAGTGAAAAACTAAGTCCCTGAAATCAGCATTACCGATTAAGCTACTTTGCAAGCTTGTGCTAGTCACCACATAGATCACAAAAATACATGGAAATCACCTCTGTAAAGATGGCATGGCATATAACAAAACACATGTAGAGCTCAGGATCATAGCATGCACACATTAATCATGGCAAAAATGACAAAAGGCCATTTGCTGAAACAGATCTAACAAATTACTCACATAGCCCTCTTCCAACAGCATTTTTGGCATCAAGATGAGCTCAAATGAAAATGATGCAATGAGACTAAATGATGTACTCTTCGAGGCGAACATTTTGATATGCTACACGCACAAATCGGATCTACGGATGCAGAGTTATGATGTGATGAAAATGCCTAAAAATTACTGGGATAAAATGACTTAGGAGAATTTTGGGGTCAACCTCAAAACATATCTGGATCGAGCGGTTCCCGATGCTCGCCGGGGTTGGAGCCGGACTTGGGGAAGGAGGCCGGAGAAGGGGCGCCGGGAGGCTGTAGAAGCTCGGGCGGCGAGGTTTCTCCGGCGAGGTCGCGGGGACGCCGGCGAGGTCGGCGGGCAGCGGATCCGGCGGATCCAGCCGGGCTCGGGCGTCCCATGGCCGGATCTCGTGGGGCGGCGGCGGAGCTCCTCGGGGTGAGGAGGAGGCGGCGCACTGGTGGCCGGCCAGAGCGATGCATGCGGCGGCAGGGCGAAAGGCGGCGGCGCGCGGGCTTGGAGGCGAACGGCGGCGAGGAGAGGCAGGCGGGGCGCGGCGGCTCGGAGGCGGCCGGGCGGCAACGGGCGACGCGCAGGCCGTGCGGGCCGGCTGCGGGCCCCGCGGGCGGGTGGCGGGCGCGGAGGAGAGAGAGGGAGGATGCCGCTGAGGTGGCGGCGCGTGGTTGGAGGATATCGGCGGCGGGGTGATGTGTCGGGCGCTGATTCGCCAGAGTGAGGTGGCCGGTGGACGCGTCCGGCGCGGATGGACATGTCCGGCGGCGCGGAGGGAGCGGTGCTAGGGTTTGGGGTGGAAGATCCGGAAATTTCGGGGGAGACCTAGTTTTATAGGTAGAGGGAGCTAGGAAGCTCCAAATGGAGTACGGTTTGCGGCCACACGGTCGTGATCGAACGACCGAGATGATAGGAGGAGTTTGGTTGAGTTTTGGGCCACTTTGGAGGGGTGTTGGGATGCAACACAAACGAGGTCTTTTCGGTTACTCGGTTAACCGTTGGAGTATCAAATGAAGTCCAAAAGGCACGAAACTTGACAGGAGGTCTACCGTTAGTAAACCAAGGCCGCATGACAAGTCTCTGTCCAATCCGAAAACGTTTAACACCCGCACATGAAAAGAGGTAAAAGGGGACAATGGGTGACATAGGAGCACCGGATTGCAAAACGGACAACAGGGAAAAATGCTCGGATTCATGAGACGAACATGTATCCAAATGAAATGCACATGATGACATGATATGCAATGCATGACACGCAAGCAATGACAAGGCAACAATAACGAATAACTGGTGGACACCTGGCACCTCGGTCTCGGGGCGTTACATTTTTGATGACTTGTAGATTTTTTCAAAAAGTATGTGAGTTCTTTATGACTAATGTTGAGTCCATGGATTATACACACTCTTACCCTTCCATCATTGCTAGCCTCTTCGGTACCGTGCATTGCCCTTTCTCACATTGAGAGTTGGTGAAAACTTCGCCGATGCATCCAAACCCCGGGATATGATACGCTCTTTCACACATAAACCTCCTTATATCTTCCTCAAAACAGCCACAATACCTACCTATTATGGCATTTCCATAGCCATTCCGAGATATATTTCCATGCAACTTTCCACCATTCTGTTTATCATGACACGTTCATCATTGTCATATTGCTTAGCATGATCATGTGGTTGACATAGTATTTGTGGCAAAGCCACCATTCATAATTATTCCATACATGTCACTCTTGGTTCATTGCATATCCCGGTACACCGCCGGAGGCATTCATATAGAGTCATACTTTCTTCTAGTATCAAGTTGTAATCATTGAGTTGTAAATAAATAGAAGTGTGATGATCATAATTTTCTAGAGCATTGTCCAAAGTGAGGAATTAAAAAAAGAGAAAGGCCATAAAAAAAGAGAAGGACCAAAAAAAGAGAGAAAAAGAGAGAAGGGACAATGTTACTATCCTTTTACCACACTTGTACTTCAAATTAGCACCATAACCTTCATGATAGAGAGTCTCTTGTTTAGTCACTTTCATATACTAGTGGGAAATTTTCATTATAGAACTTGGCTTGTATATTCCAACAATGGGCCTCCTCAAGTGCCCTAGGTCTTCGTGAGCAAGCAAGCAAGTTGGATGCACACCCACTTAGTTTCTTTTGTGGAGCTTTCATACATTTATAGCTCTAGTGCATCCGTTGCATGGCAATCCCTACTCCTCGCATTAACATCAATCGATGGGCATCTCCATAGCTCATTGATTAGCCTCGTTGATGTGAGACTTTCTCTTTTTTGTCTTCTCCACATAACCCCCTCATTATTCTATTCCACCCATAGTGCTATATCCATGGCTCGCGCTCATGTATTGCGTGAAACTTTATAGGTTTGAGATTACTAAAGTATGAAACAATTGCTTGGCTTGTCATCGGGGTTGTGCATGATGAGAGCATTATTGTGTGACGGAAATGGGGCATGACTAAACTATATGATTTTGTAGGGATGAACTTTCTTTGGCCATGTTATTTTGAGAAGACATAATTGCTTAGTTAGTATGCTTGAAGTATTATTATTTTCATGTCAATATGAACTTTTGTCTTGAATCTTGCAGATCTGAATATTCATGCCACGATTAAGAAGAATTACATTGAAATTATGCCAAGTAGCATTCCACATCAAAAAATCTGTTTTTATCATTTACCTACTCGAGGACGAGCAGGAATTAAGCTTGGGGATGCTGATACATCTCCAACGTATCTATAATTTTTGATTGTTCCATGCTATTATATTATCTGTTTTGGATGTTTATGGGCTTTATTAAACACTTTTATATTATTTTTGGGACTAACCTATTAACCCAGAGCCCAGTGCCAGTTTCTGTTTTTTGACTATTTTAGGGTTTCGAAGAAAAGGAAAATCAAACGGAGTCCAATTGACCTGAAACTTCACGGAACTTATTTTTGGAAGGAAAGCAACCCGGGAGACTGGGAGTCCACGTCAAGGGAGCTTCGAGGAAGCCACCTGGTAGCGGGCGGACCCACCCCCCCTAGGCGTGCCCTCCACCCTCGTGGGCCCCTCGTGGCCCCCCCGACGTACTTCTTCTGCCTATATATCTCCATATACCCTAAAACAACCGGGGAGCACAATAGATCAGAAGTTCCGCCGCCACAAGCCGCTGTAGCCACCGAAAGCCAATCTAGACCCGTTCCGGCACCTTGCCGGAGAGGGAATCCCTCTCCGGTGGCTATGTTCATCATCCCGGCGCTCTCCATGACGAGGAGGGAGTAGTCCACCCTCGGGGCTGAGTAGTCCACCCTTGGGGGCGCGCGGCCTGCCCTAGGCAGCCCCTCCCTCTCTCCCCTAAAGCCCATTAGTGCCCATATACTCCCCGGGGGGTTCCGATAACCCCCCGGTACTCCGGTTAATGTCCGAATTCACCAGGAACCATTCCGATGTCCAAACATAGTCATCCAATATATCGATCTTTATGTCTTGACCATTTCGAGACTCCTCGTCATGCCCCTGATCACAACTGGGACTCTAAACAACCTTCGGTTCATCAAAACACATAAAGTCATAATATCGATCGTCACCTAACGTTAAGCATGCGGACCCTACGGGTTCGAGAACTATGTAAACATGACCGAGACATGTCTCTGATCAATAACCAATAGCGGAACCTGGATGTTCATATTGGCTCCCACATATTCTACGAATATATTTATCGATCAAACCGCATAACGATATATGTTGTTCCCGTTGTCATCGGTATGTTACTTGCCCGAGATTCGATCGTCGGTATCTCAATACCTAGTTCAATCTCTTTACTCATTCTGTAATGCTACATCCCGTAACTAACTCATTAGCTACATTGCTTGCAAAGCTTATATTGATGTGCATCACCGAGAGGGCCCAGAGATACCTCTCCGACAATCGGAGTGACAAATCGTAATCTTGATCTATGCCAACTCAACAAACACCATCAGAGACACCTATAGAGCACCTTTATAATAACCCAGTTACGTTGTGACGTTTGGTAGCACAGAAAGTGTTCCTCCGGTATTCGGGAGTTGCATGATTTCATAGTCATAGGAATATGTATAAGTTATGGACAAAGCAATAGCAACAAACTAAACGATCATCGTGCTAAGCTAACGGATGGGTCAAGTCAATCACATCATTCTCTAATGATGTGATCCCGTTAATCAAATGACAACTCATGTCTATGGTTAGGAAACATAACCATCATTGATTCAACGAGCTAGTCAAGTAGAGGCAAACTAGTGACACTCTGTTTGTCTATCTATTCACACATGTACCAAGTTTCCGGTTAATACAATTCTAGCATGAATAATAAACATTTATCATGATATAATAAAATGTAAATAACAACTTTATTATTGCCTCTAGGGCATATTTCCTTCAGTCTCCCACTTTCACTAGAGTCAATAATCTAGATTACATTGTAATGATTCTAACACCCATGGAATCTTGGTGTTGATCATGTTTCGCTCGTGAGAGAGGCTTAGTCAACGGGTCTGCAACATTCAAATCCATATGTATCTTGTAAATCTCTATGTCTCCCTCCTTGACTTGATCGTAGATGGAATTGAAGCGTCTCTTGATGTGGTTGGTTCTCTTGTGAAATCTGGATTCCTTTGCTAAGGCAATTGCACCAGTATTCTCACAAAACATTTTCATTGGACCCGATGCACAAGGTATGACACCTAGATCAGATATGAACTCTGATACGTCTCCAACGTATCTATAATTTTTAATTGTTCCATGCTATTATATTATCTGTTTTGGATGTTTATGGGCTTTATTAAACACTTTTATATTATTTTTGGGACTAACCTATTAACCCAGGGCCCAGTGCCAGTTTCTGTTTTTTGCCTATTTTAGGGTTTTGAAGAAAAGGAAAATCAAATGGAGTCCAATTGACCTGAAACTTCACGGAACTTATTTTTGGAAGGAAAGTAACCCGGGAGACTTGGAGTCCACGTCAAGGGAGCTTCGAGGAAGCCACGAGGTAGGGGGTGCGCCCACCCCCCTGGGCGCGCCCTCCACCCTCATGGGCCCCTCGTGGCCCCCCTGACGTACTTCTTCTGCCGATATATCTCCATATACCCTAAAACTACCGGGGAGCACAATAGATCGGGAGTTCCGCCGCCAGAAGCCTCCGTGGCCATCGAAAGCCAATCTAGACCCATTCCGGCACCTTGCCGGAGGGGAAATCCCTCTCTGGTGGCTATCTTCATATCCCGGCGCTCTCCATGACGAGGAGGGAGTAGTCCACCCTCAGGGCTGAGGGTATGTACCAGTAGCTATGTGTTTGATCTCTCTCTCTCTCTCTCGTGTTCTTGATTTGGCACGATCTTGATGTATCGCGAGCTTTGCTATTATAGTTGGATTTTATGTTTCTCCTCCCCCTCTACTCTCTTGTAATGGATTGAGTTTCCCCTTTGAAGTTATCTTATCGGATTAAGTCTTTAAAGATTTGAGAACACTTGATGTATGTCTTGCCGTGCGTATCTGTGGTGACAATGGGATATGATGTGATTCACTTGATGTATGTTTTGGTGACCAACTTGAGGGTTCCACCCATGGACCTATGCATAGGGGTTGGCACACGTTTTCGTCGTGATTCTCCGTAGAAACTTTGGGGCACTCTTTGAGGTTCTATGTATTGGTTGAATAGATGAATCTGAGATTGTGTGACGCATATCGTATAATCATACCCACGGATACTTGAGGTGACATTGGAGTATCTAGGTGACATTAGGGTTTTGGTTGATTTGTGTCTTAAGGTGTTATTCTAGTACGAACTCTAGGGCTATTTGTGACACTTATAGGAATAGCCCAACGGATTGATTGGAAAGAATAACTTTGAGGTGGTTTCGTACCCTACCATATTCTGTTCGTTCGTTCTCCGCTATTAGTGACTTTGGAGTGACTCTTTGTTGCATGTTGAGGGATAGTTATGTGATCCAATTATGTTAGTATTGTTGAGGGAACTTGCACAAGCGAAAGTATGAACCCTAGGCCTTGTTTCAACGCATTGCAATACCGTTTACGCTCACTTTTATCATTAGTTACCTTGTTGTTTTTATATTTTCAGATTACAAAAACCTATATCTACTATCCATATACCACTTGTATCACCATCTCTTCACTGAACTAGTGCACCTATACAATTTACCATTGTATTGGGTGTGTTGCGGACACAAGAGACTCTTTGTTATTTGGTTGCAGGGTTGCTTGAGAGAGACCATCTTCATCCTACGCCTCCCACGGATTGATAAACCTTAGGTCATCCACTTGAGGGAAATTTGATAATGTCCTACAAACCTCTGCACTTGGAGGCTCAACAATGTCTACAAGAAGAAAGTTGTGTAGTAGACATTAAACTCCTTCATTTGCTGCTTCCGAAGCAGCTATGTATTTCACTTCACACGTAGATCCCGCCACGACGCTCTGCTTCAAACTTCACCAACTGACAGCTCCATCATTCAAAAAACACGTATCCGGTTTGTGAGTTAGAGTCATCCGGATCAGTGTCAAAGCTTGCATCGACATAACCATTTACGACGAGCTCTTTGTCACCTCCATATACGAGAAACATATCCTTAGACATTTTCAGGTATTTCAGGATATTCTTGACCGATGTCTAGTGATCCACTCTTGGATTATTTTGGTACCTCCTTTCTAAACTGATAGCAAGGCACACATCAGGTCTGGTACACAACATTGTATACATGATAGAGCCTATGGCTGAAGCATAGGGAACACCTTTCATTTTCCCTATATCTTCTGCAGTGGTCGGGCATTGAGTCTGACTCAACTTCACACCTTGTAATACATGCAAGAACCCTTTCTTTGCCTGATACATTTTGAACTTCTTCAAAACTTTATCAAGGTATGTGCTTTGTGAAAGTCCAATTAAGCGTCTTGATCTATCTCTATAGATCTTGATGCCCAATATATAAGCAGCTTCACCAAGGTCTTTCATTGAAAAAATTGTATTCAAGTATCCTTTTATGCTATTCAGAAATTCAGTATCATTTCCGATCAACAATATGTCATCTACATATAATATTAGAAATGCTATGGAGCTCCCACTCACTTTCTTGTAAGTACATGCTTCGCCAAAAGTCTGTATAAAACCATATACTTTGATCACACTATCAAAGTGTATATTCCAACTCCGAGGGGCTTGCACCAGTCCATAAATGGATCGCTGGAGCTTGCACACTTTATTAGCACCTTTTGGATCGACAAAACCTTCTGGTTGCATCATATACAACTCTTATTAAGATATCCATTAAGGAATGTAGTTTTGAGATCCATTTGCCAAATTTCATAATCATAAAATGTGGCAATTGCTAACATGATTTGAACGGACTTAAGCATCGCTATGGGTGATAAGGTGTCATCGTAGTCAAATCCTTGAACTTGTCGAAAACCTTTTGCAACAAGTCGAGCTTTCTAGACAGTAATATTACTGTCAGCGTCAGTCTTCTTCTTGAAGATCTATTTATTCTCTATGGCCTGTCGATCATCGGCAAGTCAACCAAAGTCCATACTTTGTTCTCATACATGGATCCCATCTGAGATTTCATGGCCTCAAGCCATTTTGCGGAATCTGTGCTCATCATCGCTTCCTCATAGTTCGTAGGTTCATCATGGTCATGTAACATGACTTCCAGAACAGGATTACCGCACCACTCTGGTGCAGATCTTACTCTGGTTGACCTACGAGGTTCGGTAGTAACTTGATCAGAAGTTTCATGATCATCATCACTAGCTTCCCCACTTACTGGTGTAGGAATCATTGGAACTGATTTCAGTGATGAACTACTTTCCAATAAGGGAGAAGGTACAATTACCTCGTCAAGTTCTACTTTCCTCCCACTCACTTCTTTCGAGAGAAACTCCTTCTCTAGAAAGGATCCTTCTTAGCAACGGATATCTTGCCTTCGGATCTGTGATCGAAGGTGTACCCAACAGTATCCTTTGGGTATCCTATGAAGACACATTTCTCTGATTTGGTTTCGAGATTATCAGGTTGAAGCTTAGTCACATAAGCATCGCAACCCCAAACTTTAAGAAACGACAACTTGGGTTTCTTGCCAAACCATAGTTCATAAGGTGTCGTCTCAACGGATTTAGATGGTGCCCTATTTAATGTGAATACAACCGTCTCTAAAGCATAACCCCAAAACGATAGCTGTAAATCAGTGAGATCGCACCATATCTAATAAAGTATGGTTACGATGTTCGGACACACCATTACGTTGTGGTGTTCTAGGTGGTGTGAGTTGCCAAACTATTCTGCATTGTTTCAAATGAAGTCCAAACTCATAACTCAAATATTCACCTCCACGATTAGATTGCAGAAACTTGATTTTCTTGTTACGATGATTTTCCACTTCACTCTGAAATTCTTTGAACTTTTCAAATGTTTCAGACTTATGTTTCATTAAGTAGATATCTGCTCAAATCATCTGTGAAGGTGAGAAAATAACGATATCCGCCGCGAGCTTCAATGTTCATTGGACCACATACATCAGTATGTATGATTTCCAATAACTCTGTTGCTCGCTCCATGGTTCCGGAGAACGGAGTTCTAGTCATCTTGCCCATGAGGTGGTTCGCTAGTACCAAGTGATTCATAATCAAGTGATTCTAGAAGTCCATCAGAATGGAGTTTCTTCATGCGCTTTACACCAATATGAACTAAACGGTAGCGCCACAAATAAGTTGCACTATCATTATCAACTCTTCATCTTTTGGCTATAAACATGTGTATCACTACTATCAAGATTTAGTAAAAATAGACCACTCATCAAGGGTGCATAACCAGAAAAGATATTACTCATATAAATAGAACAACCATTATTCTCTGATTTAAATGAATAGTTGTCTCGCATCAAACAAGATCCAGATATAATGTTCATGCTCAACGCTGGCACCAAATAACAATTACTTAGGTATAAAACGAATCCCGAAGGTAGATGTAGAGGTAGCGTGCCGACGACGATCACATCGACTTTGGAACCATTTCCCACGCGCATCGTCACCTCGCCCTTAGCCAATCTTCGCTTAATCTATAGCCCCTATTTTGAGTTGCAAATGTTAGCAACTGAACCAGTATCAAATACCCAAGCACTACTGCGAGCATTAGTAAGGTACACATCAATAACATGTATATCAAATATACCTTTCACTTTGCCATCCTTCTTCTCCGCCAAATACTTGGGGCAGTCCCGCTTCCAGTGACCAGTCCCTTTGCAGTAGAAGCACTCAGTCTCAGGCTTAGGTCCAGACTTGGGTTTCTTCACTTGAGCAGCAATTGGCTTGTTGTTCATCTTGAAGTTCCCTTTCTTCGCTTTACCCTTTTTCTTGAAACTGGTGGTCTTCTTGACCATCAACACTTGATGCTCCTTCTTGATTTCTACCTCTGCGGCTTTTAGCATCACGAAGAGCTCAGGAATCGTCTTATCCATCCCTTGCATATTATAGTTCATCACGAAGCTCTTGTAGCTTGGTGGCAGTGATTGAAGAACTCTGTCAATGACACTGTCATCAGGAAGATTAACTCCCAGCTGAGTCAAGTGGTTGTGGTACCCAGACATTCTGAGTATATGTTCACTGACAGAACTATTCTCCTCCATCTTGCAGCTATAGAACTTATTTGAGACTTCATATCTCTCAATCCGGGCATTTGCTTGAAATATGAACTTCAACTCCTCGAACATCGCATATGCTCCATGACGTTCAAAACATCGTTGAAGTCCCGGTTCTAAGCCGTAAAGCATGGCACACTGAACTATCGAGTAGTCATCAGCTTTGCTCTGCCAGGTGTTCACAACATCTGGCATTGCTCCTGCAGTGGATTTGTCACCTAGCGGTGCTTCCAGGACGTAATTCTTCTGTGCAGCAATGAGGATAATCCTCAAGTTATGGACCCAGCCCGTGTAGTTTCTACCATCATCTTTCAACTTAGCTTTCTCTAGGAACGCATTAAAATTCAACGGAACAACAGCACGGGCCATCTATCTACAACAACATAGACGTGCAAAATACTATCAGCTACTAAGTTCATGATAAATTAAAGTTCAATTAATCAAATTACTTAAGAACTCCCACTTAGATAGATATCTCTCTAATCATCTAAGTGATCACGTGATCCATATCAACTAAACCATGTCCGGTCATCATGTGAGATGGAGTAGTTTTCAATGGTGAACATCACTATGTTGATCATATCTACTATATGATTCATGCTCGACCTTTCAGTCTCAGTGTTTCGAGGCCATATCTGCATATGCTAGGCTCGTCAAGTTTAACCCGAGTATTCTGCGTGTGCAAAACTGGCTTGCACCCATTGTATGTGAACGTAGAGCTTATCACACCCGATCATCACGTGGTGTCTCAGCACGATGAACTGTAGCAACGGTGCATACTCAGGGAGAACACTTATACCTTGAAATTTAGTGAGAGATCATCTTATAATGCTACCGTCGAACTAAGCAAAATAAGATGCATAAAGGATAAACATCACATGCAATCAATATAAGTGATATGATATGGCCATCATCATCTTGTGCCTTTCATCTCCATCTCCAAAGCACCATCGTGATCACCATCATCACCGGCTTGACACCTTGATCTCCACCTTGACATCATCTTGTTGTCTCGCCAACTATTGCTTCTATGACTATCGCTACCGCTTAGTGATAAAGTAAAGCAATTACATTGCGATTGCATTTCATACAATAAAGCGACAACCACATGGCTCCCGCCAGTTGCCGATAACTTTGTTAGAAAACATGATCATCTCATACAATAAAATTTAGCATCATGTCTTGACCATATCACATCACAACATGCCCTGCAAAAACAAGTTAGACGTCCTCTACTTTGTTGTTGCAAGTTTTAAGTGGCTGCTGCGGGCTGAGCAAGAACCATTCTTACCTACGCACCAAAAACCACAACGCAGTATAGTGATTACTTTTTGATCTTCAGAAAGAACCCTGTTCATTGAATCCAATTCAACTAAAGTTGGAGAAACTGACACCCACCATCCAACTATGTGCGAAGCACGTTGGTAGAACCAGTCTCGCGTAAGCATACGCGTAATGTCGGTCTAGGTCGCTTCATCCAACAATACTGTCGAATCAAGAATCAACTAGTGACAGCAAGCAATATGTATATACCCATGCCCACAACTCCTTTGTGTTCTACTTTTGCATATAACATCTATGCATAAACTTGGCTCGGATGCCACTGTTGGGGAACATAGTAATTCCAAAATTTTCCTACGCACACGCAAGATCATGGTGATGCATAGCAATGAGAGGGGAAGAGTGTTCTCCATGTACCCTCGTACACCGTAAGTGGAAGCGTTATGACAACGCGGTTGATGTAGTCGTATGTCTTCACGATCGACCGATCCTAGTACCGAAGGTACGGCACCTCCGCAATCTGCACACGTTCGGCTCGGTGATGTCCCACGAACTCATGATCCAGCAGAGTGTCGCGGGAGAGCTTGGTAAGCACGATGGTGTGACGACGGTGATGATGATGCTACCGGAACAGGGCTTCGCCTAAGCACCGCTACGATATGACTGAGGTGGATTATGGTGGAGGGGGCACCGCACATGGCTAAAAGATCAATGATCAACTTGTGTGTCTATAGGGTGCCCCCTCCCCGTATATAAAGGAGTGGAGGAGGGGGAGGGCCGACCCTCTACTGTGGCGCACCCTGGGGAGTCCTACTCCCAACGGGAGTAGGATTCCCCCCTTTCCATGTAGTAGGAGTAGGAGAGTAGGAAAGGGAAGAGAGAAGAGAAGGAAGGAGGGGGCGCCGCGCCTCCCCCCTAGTCCAATTTGGACTAGGCCTTGGGGGGCGCGGCGCCTGCCCTAGGCAGCCCCTCCCTCTCTCCCCTAAAGCCCATTAGGGCCCATATACTCCTCGGGGGTTCCGGTAAACCCCCGGTACTTCGGTTAATGTCTGAATTCACCTGGAACCATTCCTATGTCCAAACATAGTCATCCAATATATCGATCTTTATTTTTCGACCATTTCGAGACCTCTCGTCATGCCCGTGATCACATCCAGGACTCCAAACAACCTTCTATTCATCAAAACACATAAAGTCATAATATCGATCGTCACCGAACGTTATGCGTGCGGACCCTACGGGTTCGAGAACTATGTCAACATGACGGAGACATGTCTTCGGTCAATAACCAATAGAGGAACCTGGATGTTCATATTGGCTCCCATATATTCTATGAAGATCTTTATCGGCCAAACCGCATAACGATATACGTTGTTCCCTTTGTCATCGGTATGTTACTTGCCCGATATTCGATCGTCGGTATCTCAATACCTAGTTCAATCTTGTTACCGGCAAGTATCTTTACTCGTTCTGTAATGCTACATCCCGTAACTAACTCATTAGCTACATTGCTTGCAAGGCTTATATTGATGTGCATTACCGAGAGGGCCCAGAGATACCTCTCCGACAATCGGAGTGACAAATTCTAATCTCGATCTATGCCAACTCAACAAACACCATCGGATACACCTGTAGAGCACCTTTATAATCACCCAGTTACGTTGTGATGTTTGGTAGCACACAAAGTGTTCCTCCGGTATTCGGGAGTAGCATGATCTCATAGTCATAGGAATATGTATAAGTTATGGAGAAAGCAATAGCAACAAACTAAACGACCATCGTGCTAAGCTAACGAATGGGTCAAGTCAATCACATCATTCTCTAATGATGTGATCCCGTTAATCAAATGACAACTCATGTCTATGGTTAGGAAACATAACCATCATTGATTCAACAAGCTAGTCAAGTAGAGGCAAACTAGTGACACTCTGTTTGTCTAAGTATTCACACATGTACCAAGTTTCCGGTTAACACAATTCTAGCATGAATAATAAACATTTATCATGATATAAGAAAATATAAATAACAACTTTATTATTGCCACTAGGACATATTTCCTTCACTCTCCCACTTGGACTCGTTTTGAAGCTATGGAAAAACTCCAGGTCCTCACATAGAGAACCACCCAAGATAAACAAAAATGTAGGATACAAAGTATGCGAAGGTTATATCACATATTTTGGGAAACTATTTGGCTTTGGCTTCTCTTTGGTATATAGGATATGAGTGGAATTGTGTATAGTGTTGGGGAACGTAGTAATTCCAAAATATTCCTACGCACACGCAAGATCATGGTGATGCATAGCAAGGAGAGGGGAAGAGTGTTGTCCACATACCCTCGTAGACCGTAAGCGGAAGCATTATGACAACACGGTTGATGTAGTTGTACGTCTTCACGATCGACCGATCCTAGTACCGAAGGTATGGCACCTCCGCGATCTGCAGACGTTCGGCTCGGTGACGTCCCACGAACTCATGACCCAGCAGAGTGTCGAGGGAGAGCTTCGTCAACATGATGGAGTGATGACGGTGATGATGATGCTACCGGAACAGGGCTTCGCCTAAGCACCACTATGATATGACCGATGTGGATTATGGTGGAGGGGGCACCGCACACGGCTAAAAGATCAATGATCAACTTGTGTGTCTATGGGGTGCCCCCCTCCCCATATATACAGGAGTGGAGGAGGGGGAGGGCCGGCCCTCTACTATGGCGCGCCCTGGGGAGTCCTACTCCCACCGGGAGTAGGATTCCGCCCTTTCCATGTAGTAGGAGTAGGAATGTCGGAAAGGGAAGAGAGAAGAGAAGGAAGGAGGGGGAGAGCCACCCCTCCCCCCTAGTCCAATTCGGACAAGGCCTTGGGGGCGCGCAGCCTGCCCTAGGCAGCCCCTCCCTCTCTCTCCTAAAGCACATTAGGGCCCATATACACCCCGGGGGGTTCCGGTAACCCCCCGGTACTCCGGTTAATGTCCGAATTCACCCAGAACCATTCCGATGTCCAAACATAGTCATACAATATATCGACCTTTTTGTCTTGACCATTTCGAGACTCCTCGTCATGCCCCTGATCACAACCGGGACTCCGAACAACTTTCGGTTCATCAAAACCCATAAAGTCATAATACCGATCGTCAGCGAACGTTAAGCGTGCGGACCCTACGGGTTCGAGAACTATGTAGAAATGACCGAGACATGTCTCCAATCAATAACCAATAGCGGAACCTGTATGTTCATATTGGCTCCCACATATTCTACGAAGATCTTTGTCAAACCGCATAACAATATACGTTGTTCCCTTTGTCATTGGTATGTTACTTGCCCGAGATTCGATCGTCGGTATCTAAATACCTAGTTGAATCTCGTTACCAACAAGTCTCTTTACTCATTCTGTAATGCTACATCCCATAACTAACTCATTAGCTACATTGCTTGCAAAGCTTATATTGATGTGCATCACCGAGAGGGCCCAGAGATACCTCTCTGAGAATCGGAGTGACAAATCGTAATATCGATCTATGCCAACTCAACGAACACCATCGGAGACACCTGTAGAGCACCTTTATAATAACCCAGTTACGTTGTGACATTTGGTAGCACACAAAGTGTTCCTCCGGTATTCAGGAGTTGCATGATCTCATAGTCATAGGAATATGTATAAGTTATGGAGAAAGCAATAGCAACAAACTAAACGATCATCATGCTAAGCTAATGGATGGGTCAAGTCAATCACATCATTCTCTAATGATGTGATCCCGTTAATCAAATGACAACTCATGTCTATGGTTGGGAAACATAACCATCATTGATTCAACGAGCTAGTCAAGTAGAGGCAAATTAGTGATGAGGGAGTCCTAGACTATGGGGTCCTCGGGCATCCGGCCTATTATCCATGGGTCGGACTCATGGGCTGTGAAGACACGAAGGCGGAAGGCTGTACCTGTGTCCGGATTGGACTCTCTTTGGCGTGGAAGGCAAGCTTGGCGACCGAGTATGAAGATTCCTTCTTATGTAACCGACTCTATGTAAACCCTAGATCCCCACGATGTCTATATAAACCGGAGGGGTTAGTCCGGAAAGGATATACTCATTACCATAGTCATATAGGCTAGGCTTCTAGGGTTTAGCCACTGCGATCTCGTGGTAGATCAACTCTTGTAACACTCATATTCATCAATATCAATCAAGAAGGACGTAGGGTATTACCTCCATAGAGAGGGCCCGAACCTGGGTAAACATTGTGTCCCCCGTCTCCTGTTACAATCGATCCTAGACGCACAGTTTGGGACCCCCTACCCGAGATCCGCCGGTTTTGGCACCGACATTGGTGCTTTCATTGAGAGTTTCACTGCACCATCAACGAAAGGTTCGATGGCCCCTTCAATCGTCTATAGTGACGCTGTCCAAGGAGAAACCTTCCTCCCCGGACAGATTTTCATGTTCAGCGGCTTCGTACTGTGGGCCAACTCGCTTGGCCATCTGGAGCAGATCGATAGCTACGCCCCTGGCCACCAGGTCAGATTTGGAAGCTTGAACTACATCGTGGATATCCGTGGATGTCGGATTTCGGGTTCCGGCAGACCCTTAAGGTTCGAACACTAGGGTGCGCACGGAGATTACGCCTTCTACCTCTCCGTCTCGCAAGGATCTAAAACTACTGAAAGAACTACACAAGAGACACAAGGTTTATACTGGTTCGGGCCACCATTGTGGTGTAATACCCTACTCCAGTGTGTGGTGGGTGGATTGCCTCTTGGGGCTGATGATGATGAACAATACAAGGAAGAACAGCCTCGCGAGGGTCTGTTCTTGGCTGAGGCAATGAACTGCTGGGAGGAGTTCAACTGCCTTTTTCTCTCTCTCTCTCTCCCAATCGGAACCCCCTTGCTGTGTGGGTGGCTCGTCCTATTTATAGTGCCCTGGTCCTCTTCCCAAATATTGACTGGGAAGGGAGCCAACAATGGCGGGCTAATTTGAAGTGGGACAACAAGTATCAACTATCCTGACAAAAGCGGTCTTCGCCTGCGCAAAGATCTGGTGATGACACCGTCTTGGGCTCCACGGTGACCTCCGCCTCGTAGTCCTCCTGGTCCTGGTCTCGTTCCACCGAAATGGTAACTTTTGCCTGATGCCTCGGTACTCCGCGGCTGCGCTTGCCCCCTTTGCACCAAAGAGGAAAGGAGGACGCCGCGCGGGCTGGCACCCGCCTGGCGCCCTGAGTCGTCATGGCTTGCGTCATGGGCACCTTGTGAGGTACCCCGCCTTGATCTCTCCGCCTCCTCGCGAGCCATCCTGACGAGGCCGTGCCTGAGGAAGGTCTGTGTCCTCCGCCCCGTGAGGCTTGACCCCTCGCGAGGGTCTTGAGTCTTATGTTGGTGAAGATGGGCCATACTGGGCCTCCTTTGATCCACGCCGCAGGCCGCTTGTAGGCAAGTCTGGGGACCCCTGTTCCCAGAACGCCGACAGTAGCCCCCGGGCCCAAGGCGCGCCCGGACTTGGCCGTGCCGAGAGGTGAAAGGGCAAGGGTGTAGTGCCGCGTGGCGGTTGATGGGACGTGGGCGTCTCCGCTTCCCCATGACGCCTTGGTGATCGCGCGAGTTGGACAAGTCCCTGCATGCAAATCGTGTCATGATTACTTTTGATCGTGGAGGCCGGTGGTTGGCCTTCGCCGGCTATAAGTACGGAACTACACGTGCCCTTCCAGTCCATCCTTCCTTGCTTCTCCTTCTTCCTGATCCTTGCTCCGTCTTGCCGCGATGGCTCTGATTCGCCGGTTCTCTGCAGCTGAGAAGGGAAAGGCTCCTCAAGAGGGACTAGACCCGCTCCCGCCGAAGAAGCGGCTCACCCTCTGCGGCCGGGGCGAGGAGGACTGCCGGGTGGTGTCGAGGCCTCAGTGCGAGCGGGCTCCGCCGGGGTTCCTGCTTCCCTTGTATGCCCACGTCGAGGGCCTTGAAGGGTTCGATGCCGATCCCCGCGGTCAGCGCCGTCGTCGGCGCCGACGGGTCACGAAGGCGTGGGTTGTTCCTCCTGGGGTCCACGCCGAGGGCTCCTCCCTAGAGTTCGTGCTCCATGTCGCCATTCCTCTCTAGTCTTGGATCCGCCTGCCTCCCTTATTCGCCTCCATCATCCTGCTGGGGGCGCCTTTGGATCTCCGGCTGCAGCACGCCGACTGCAGCGCCCTCGCGATTGAGGCAGAGGTCATGGTCATTGCCCCGGGCGAGGTCTACATGACTCGTGGCTGGAGAGAGATCGCCCGGGTTTGTAGGGTGAGGGGCGTCTTCGCGGTCCACTTGGAGTACGATGGCACTTCGGTGATGTTCTTCAAGGTCTTCGACGCGGATGGGCGCCGGCTGGAGTGTTGCCTCGGGAGAGGTGGCCAAGACCTTGCCATGGTGAAGGCTAGGCCTGTCCACCGCTCCCTTGGCGGCTCTGCAGGCGACGGAGGCGTCAAAGGTTCCAGCGACTCTGGTGAGCTCTTCGCGACTCCGGAGACAAGCGACCATAGCTACGAGCCCCCGAGCCGGCTCCGCTCCAGGAGCAAGGCGGGCTCGTCAGGCCGCCGCCGACTCTGATCTGTATGGGGTTGGCGCCGGCGCCTGACGGCCCACTATTGATGATGGCATCTTTTGCAGGAGCGCATTTAGTTAGCATCCCTTAGGATACGTTCCCTGCGAGGAGTCAAAATGGGCCCCATGGGGGCTTGTAAGGTGCCTGTAATCCTGTTTGTTAATTCATAACCCTTGTTGTAGAGTTGTGCGAGTTGCTGATTCCGTCTTAGCTTAGTTCCCCCTTTCGAACCTCGCAAGGGCTTGGTGCTCTGCGCCGACAGGTCCCAGTCCCAAGGCGGCGTCAGCCGTCGCTGGTATGCCAGGTCGTGATGCCGTGGTCAAGGCCAGGAGGTGAGCGACCCGGGGTCCGGTAAGAGCCCCTGAGTCGCGATGCTCAGGGGGTCCCCTTTGGTGCCCAAGCAGCCGTCGTTCGGTGAGAAAGGAGATCAGCGTCGCTGACACGGAATTGCATTAGGTGCGGGGGTAGTGCTACGATAGCCGGTGCTTTCGGGGGGTGACTTATCTCGAGAGTCGGGGATTACTCCTGGTGTGTCGTCGGGTCCACGCGTCGGCAGGAGCGGAATCGCTCGGCGAGGTCCTCGTGTGCCCCTTCTCCCTCGCCTTTACTCCCCTTTCTGCTCTACGTCCTCGGGTCCCGGCCCTCGAGCTAGTCTCAGCCGTCGCTGGTATGCCAGGTCACGATGCCATGGTCAAGGCCAGAGGGTGAGGGCTGGAGAGCCAGTAGGAGCCCTGAGTCGCGGTGCTCAGGCACCCCCCCCTTTAACGTGCAAGCGGTTTGCACGGACGAGGGTGATAGGAACGCCGCGAGGGCCTTTCCTGGCGCAACTTCCTCAGGGGATCCTGTAAACTCATCACAGAAGGAAGAAGAGGTTGCCATGACAACTATCAGTCTGCCGTTAGTTGCTTCCGAGGGGAGGCGAGGCACTGGAGGCTTGACAAGGTGGCGCCATGTAGGGCTGCCGCGGCCAGAGCTCAGCCATTCAGGTTTTTCGGCGTTGCAGGGACGGACCAATGCTCAAGCGTCGTGCCATTGTGGGAGCAATTCCGTCAGTTGGCATTAGTTGAGCAGGCAACTAGATCAAACACGTTAGCCTCGATGGAGAGGATTCATTAAAATAGACGCTGGGAAGGTAGACATCGCTGGGTCGGGCCCGAGCGACCTGGGGATGATGCAGCCCGAGGGGCGCCCCCAACAAAGCAAGCTAACGACATGAGATAAAAGGGATACATACCGCAGGGACGGACCCACGCGGCCTGGGAACGATGCAGCCCTGGGAGGGCGCTCCCAGCTGGGAATGAAACTGGTAAGATGTCACCTGCGGGTGTTGATGGCGAAGGGGTGTTGGTGCAGCAGACTCAGTGGGCTACGGAAGCCGATCCTCACGAGCCCCCAGGCCCAGGGGCCTCGGGAGGCTCCAGAGGCACTGGTAGCTCCTCGCGAACCATCTCCATCTCCGACAAGGCTGCGGAACGCCTGTCTTCTTGAGCCTCCATGATGCCCCTCATGAGGTGCTGGCGCGTTGCAGCCACACTCGGCAAGCCGTAAGGCATGCGAACGTAGCTGTGGGGCGGGCCCCCGCAGCGCCCCACTCGCGAGGGCCAGAGGCGCTCCATCGTAGCGACTTGGTTGAGCCCTGGTACATTGATGCAGACACGCAGCCCAACATCCTCGCTTGGATGGGGAGCCATAGCCGGTAGACGGCGGCAACCTCTCATGATTCTTGACTCCTATAGTTCTTGAATGGCCTTGTGGATGAACTCCTGCGGGTCTGACCTTCCTTGGCCTGCTCCTTGAGGGAAACGTGCTTCGAAACACGCCTCCATGTGGTGCCCAAGCGCCTCCCTCGTGACCTTGGCTAGGTCGGTGGCCCTCCAGGGGAGAGCCCCCGAGCCCTGCCTGAGGAGGGCGCCGGGCGCGCTTTCCTATGCGATGGAAGGAGGTTCCCCCTGGGCAGATGCGGGCCCTGAGGGGCCCGCCTCCCGAGGGGCTGGTCCGGATGATGACTTCTTCTTCTTGGGGGTGTTCTCGGGAAGCCTCCTGCTTCCGCGATCCGGGTCTTCCAGTGATGCGGCCTGAAAGGCTCGCTCCAGGGAGCACACTGCATCCTTCTCTTCGCAGGGCACCGTGATGACTCCGCCACTTCCTGGCATCTTGAGGACGTTGTAGCCATGGTGAGTCACGGCCATGAACTTGGCCAGTGTTGGGTACCTGAGGATGGCGTTGTACGGCAGGCGGATGTGGGCGACGTCGAAGTCGATGAGCTCGGTGCGGTAGTTGTCGCGTGCCCCGAAGGTGACAGGGAGGCGGACCTGCCCAATCGGGACCGTGGAGCCGTCGGTGACTCCGGAGAAGGGCTTGGTTGGCTGAAGCTGGTCGTAGGGCACTTGGAGATTGTTGAACGTTTCCATGGACAGGACGTTGATCCCTGCCCCACCATCGATGAGGGTCCTGGTGACCAGTACATTGCTGATGACTGGGAAGCAAAGCATCGGGAGGACCCCGGCTATGGCCACGCACTTGAGTTGATCTGCTGAGCTGAATGTGATGGAGCAGGCTGACCACCTAAGAGGGCGCGTTGCTTCAAGCCTGGGGAGGACTGCGTTCACTTCGCGGACAAACTGCTTGAAGATGCGTTGGGAGGCTGGGGCCTGAGCTCCGCCCAGGATGCAGGCGATGGCGCGTGGCTCCTGGAAGCCCCCAGCCCCTTCGTCTTGATGGCGGTCTTCGTTTCTCCTTGGCTGAGGCGGCAGTGGAGGGAGGCCTGCGTGGCCCTGTGGGCCATCCTCACGAGGCTGATCCCTCCAGTCCCCCTCGCGAGGCAGGTCTCGCCAGCGATCCTCGCGAGGTTGATCACGCCACCCTTGGCGTGGGCCGTGGTCTTCCCAGCGTCCTGCGTTTCTTCCTCCTCCTCGGCCATAGCCCCGATCGGCGCGTTCGGGACGACGGCCGATCCTTCCTTCTCGCACAGCGCGGAGTTCTTGGCATTCGTTGGTGTTGTGGGTGTGGAGGTCATGGTACACACAGTACCGGCCGCCCCTGGGGGACTCGGGCAGATCTTTGCCCCGCTTGGTGTCTGGTTCTGCTGCGAGCACGGTAGCCCCCTTGCACTTCACGTCCTTGGCCTTGGGCTTCTTCTCTTCTGGGTCTGTAGCAGGCAGCTCGAGGAGGGAGAGGCGTCCCTCCTCAGCCCTGGCGCACTTGGTCGCCAAGTTGAACAGCTCCAGGGAGGTGCACAGGTCTTCATGCATCGCCAGCTCCTCCTTCATCTTGACGTCGCGCACACCATCAGAGAAGGCCGAGATGATGGCCCCCTCGGACACCTTGGGGATCTTCAGGCGCGCGCTGTTGAAGCGCTGGATGTACTTCTGCAGGGTCTCTCCGGGTTGTTGCTTGATGCGGCGCATGTCGCTCACAGTGGGTGGCCGGTCGCGAGTTCCTTGGAAGTTGGCGATGATGCGACTGCACATCTGGTCCCAGGAAGAGATCGTGCCTGGAGCCAGATTCAGGAGCCAGGTGCGAGCTCCTTCCTTGAGCGCCATGGGGAACTAGTTCGCCATGACCTTCTCGTCCCCGCTGGCAGCTTCGATGCCCAGCACATAGAGCTGGAGGAACTCCGCAGGGTCAGTCGTGCCATCGTAACGAGGAGGCAGGTCTGGCTTGAACTTGCTGGGCCACACGACACTACGCAGCTCGGTGGTGTAGGCACGGCAGCCTGCGGTGGCCACGAAAGGCTTCGGCTAGTGGAGAGCTTGGTCTCGAGGGTCCCCATGCGCTGCAGCTAGGAGCAGCGCGGGGTCTTGGCGTGTCGGAGCCGGAGCAAGGTCGCGGCGTGCCGGACCAGGGAGCGCCCGGGCAGCTCCTTGCGGGCGAGGGACTTCTTGACAGCTCCGTTCTTGCTGCGATGGCACCTGACGGAGCGGGTTCCGCCCAGGGGCCACGCGCCTTGGAGCCATGGCGTCTTCTTGGAGAGGAGGCGGCTGGTACACCCCCGGAGCTTCATTGCCC